>NC_133617.1:86381010-86707260 GCF_048593235.1 Sminthopsis crassicaudata
CAATGATGATGATAAAATGATTGATTCACACTGAAGTAGTAGCTTATACCTCATGATATCACTGAAACAATGGTTAGGAATAATAATAGTTAGCATTTATATAGCACTTTGAAATTTTTTGAACATTTTATATATTTACTCATTTGATCTTCACAATAATCCTGGGACTTAGATACTGATGCTCCTCCTCCCCCATTTTATAGCTGAGGAAACTGAAGGTCTTGTCTCTTGCAGTATAAATAGCAGGGTTCTATAGCAAATTTTCAGACCCCAAATCACATCCTCTTTCTACCATCCCTGCTAACAGTTAAGTGCCCAGGTCAGAATTCAGTCTGAGGTCTTCTGACCTGAAGTCCTGAGTTCAATCCATTTTCATTTCTTCCTTTGCAAAATGAGTGGATTTGATGAGGTCATCTCAGACGTCATTTCAGCTCTAAAATCTTACAATTGGATCAACTTTCACCTTCAATGTTAGGCAAGTTAACCTATTGTTCAAAGCAATTTAAAAGTACATCTTTATAGAATGAGCTAGGTTGGGAGCAGGAAGTAACTGTTTTAATTTTATTTATTTATTTTTACTTTGAAGTAGCCACTGACACTATAAAAATACATATTTAGCATGAGTATTATTGTTGTTCAGTTGTTTCTGACTCTGTGGCCCCGTTTGAGGTTTTCTTGGTAAAGATACTAGAGTGATTTGCTATTTCTTTTTCCAGAAATGGAAACTGAGGCAAACAGGGTCAAGTAGTGACTTGCCCAGAGTTACATAGCTATTAAGTGTCTGAGGCCACATTTGAACTCAGTTCTATCTTGGCTTCAATCCTGGTACTCTGTCCACTGTGCCATATATTACCATCCTCATCCTTAGGTTTTTTAAGGTGGATAATAAAATTTGAATTAACCACTCTAGTAAACACCAAATATTTATTGAGCCTTATGTAGGACTGAGCTGGACTTCTGATTGTAAGCAATATAAGCACAGGAAATGCATTTAATTACCACAAAGGGAGATACTGAAATTTGGGGTTTTGAGGCAGGTTCTGATATTAGATAGACCACGAACCAGAAATATGAACCCCTACTGTTGACCACAGCCTCTGAGATTCCAGAATCAAATGAAGGATCACAGATTTAGATGTGGAAGGGGCCTAAGAACTCATGCAATATAGCTTCTCATTTTCTTATAATAGCTAGTATTTCTATATTCAACTTACAAAGTATTTAATTTAAAGTTTACAAAGCATTTTCCATATATTTTCACAAAACCTTTGTGAAGAGGTATATCATTACCTTTATTTGCAGATAGTAAAACTGAAATTGAGAGAATTTAAATGCCTTGGGTCACACAGCTAGTAAGTCTGAGGTACAAGTCAGGCTCTCCCTGACTCTAGGCCAATGAGAATATTCACCGTGATACCTATCTGCCTCTGTCCATTATATCACAAGTTGCAGACATTTAGAATGTTGAAGCAGGAAAAGACCATAAAACATAGGATCTTAGTTTCCTTCTTTTTAAAATGATTGGGCTGGATCTACTGCTACTTCATATCCAGAATGGGGAAATATGCCTCTATCCATTGTATTACAAATTGTAGACAAATAGAATGTTGAAGCAGGAAAGGACCTTAAAACATTGAATCTTAGTTTGCTTCTTTTCAACACGATCCAGCTGGATCAGCTCTATTGTAGCCTAGAATGAGGAAATGATTGTCTATGGTCATACAACTAGTAACAGCTCTGGCAGATGCCACTATTTTTGCCCTAATTTGAAATGAAACAAGATAAGTTAGTCACATATCTTCTAAGCAACTGTCAGGGTCAAGTACAAAATGGTCATGTATAATGAAGCTGCTAGGTGATATAGTGGATAGACTGCCAGGACAGGAGTCATGAGTTCAAATGTAACCTTATACACATATGGGCTTCGTGACCTGGGGCAAGTCACTTAATCCTGCTTGCCTCAGTTTCCTCATCTGTAAAATGAACTGGAGGAGGAAATGGCGAACCACTCCAGTATCTTTGCCAAGAAAACCACAAATGGTATCAGGAAGAGGCGGATGTGACTAAAATAATGGAACAACAACAACAAAAACAACACTACCAACAATGACTGTGTTTGACATGTTGTGAAAAACATTGAGAAGACCATCCAGAAGACCCAAATTTGAGTCTTTTTTTCTCCTGCTCATTAGTTGTGTGTCCTTGGACAAGTTCATGAACCTAGTCTCCTTTATAAAATAAAGGAAAACATTGCTTGTATTCCCTCCCCTGTAGAGTTATCATTTTGGAATCTAAAATCCTGTAAAATATTGCCTTCTATGTCTTTGTAATGGGTCTAAATATTGGCTACCTTGGGTGGAAGATTTGGGAAAATGGTGTAGCTTTTGTTTTTTTCCCCTTGTTTATCTCTGAGCAACTTTTTTTCTTTTAAAAAAGATCTTTTCTTGGGAAAATGTAGTCTTTATTCAGGGGAAATAGCAATAAGATATGATCAAATTTTGGCCATGTAAGATATTCGGAGAGAACCAGCTTGAGATGTTCTCCATTTGAGAGATCCAGATTTTAATAGGAGGCTTCTGGAGATATTAATGATTTTAAGATCAGCACATAGTGGAGTTACAGGGGTGTGAGTCAAAGTTAAAATTCTGGGTGAGGAGACCTGATCCCTAGCAAGCCCAACTTCACATGGAAGAAATGATCTCAGAATCTTGGCTTCCAAAAGACTGGCTCTATGACTTTTCATTGTCTATGTCTATTTTATTGTGATCTAGAATTAGCTTAGCAGCTTTAGAATCCTAGAATTTCAGGGCTGTGTGAGACTTGGGAGAAGATGTATGGTAGAAAGATTAGTGGATCCCAAGTCAGTAGATGTGACTCTTACAATAGTCACTTAGTCATATTTATTCTCAGGTTTCTCACCATTTGAGTCCATGCTTCATTCAACTGTCAAATTAATAATTTTAAAGAATAGGTCTGACTATGTCACCCCTACCCCTTAGTCAATAAACTCTAGTGGCCTCTTGTTATTTCCAGGATCAAATGTAACAGCTTTTTGGCTTTTAATGTTATTCATCATCTAGACCCTTCCTGTCTTTTCAGTCTTCTTACCTCAAATTCCCTATTCTCTCTAATTTCTAAAATATTCTGTGATCAAGTGATTCTGGTCTCCTTTTTGTCATTGTTATAGGGACAGCTAGGATGAAGTGGATAGAGTGTAAGACCTAGAGTCAGGAAGACCTGAATTCTAATCCAGACTCAATAGCTTTGTCAAGAAAACCCCCAATGGGGTCATGAAAAATTGGGCATGACTGAACAACAATTTTTGGCTTTTAATGTCATTTTTCACCTAGACCCTTCCTATCTTTTCAATCTTCTTACTGCTGTTCTAGTCCTATTATATACTCGGAAGTCGGGTGATCCTGGCTTCCTTGCTACTCTCGGAATGGGTTACTCTGCCTTTCAACTTCAGGCATTTTCACTCACTGTCTTCCATTCCTGGAACTCTCTCCCTCCATCTCTCCCTCCTTCTCTCCACTAGTTTCTCTTCCTCCTTCTCCTCCTCCTTCTCTCTCTCTCTCCCTTCTTTCTCTATGTCTTTCTCTATGCGTCTCTTTCTTTCTCTCTTCTCTTTCTATATGTGTCTCTCTTTGTCTCTGTCTCTGTTTCTGTCTTTCTGTTTCTCTGTCTCTGTTTCTCTGTGTCTGGGTTTGTGTGTGTGTCCCTCTCTTTGTATCTCTCTCTTTCTCTGTCTCATTGTCTCTATCTCTATCTCACTTTCTTTTTGTCTCTGTCTTTGCTTCTGTTTGTCTCTCTATATGTCTGTGTTTCTCTCTATCTCTCTGTCTCTGTCTCTTTGTCTGGTTGTCTCTGTCTCTCTCTGTCTCTGTCTCTCTTCTCTCCTCTCCTCATCGTCGCCTCTTGGATTTCCTTCAATTCTCAACTAAAGTCCCACTTTTTGCAAAAACTCTTCCCTATTCCTCTTTAATCTTAGAGCCTTTTCTCCAAGACTACTCCCAACTTATTCTGTATGTCTTGTTTATACATAGTCACTTGTGTATTGTCTTCTTGTTAAGACAAGTCCTTGAGAGCAGGGATTGGGTATTTTTGGTTTTAGTTTTTCATTTTGTTGTATCTCTAGTGCTTAGCACAATGTTCAATACATAGTAGGTGCTTAATAAATGCTAGTTGCCGGACTGTTTTTTGGGACATTGAGACAAAGTCTATATTTTTCATTTTTTGAGACAATCCGGGTTAACTCTTACCAGAGTCACACAGCTAGTAAGGATAGAGGCCAGATTTAAAATTGGATCCTTCTAACTCCAGAGTTGGTGCTCTATCCACTATGCCATCTAGATGCCCATTATCATCATCATTATCACCATCATCATGTCTGGGTGACAGGTATCTAATGATAAGATAAATGTAAAATGTGAGGTAGAAAAATACTTAAGTTAGAATTATAGGATCCAAATTCAAATCCTAGCTCTGCCATGTCTTACTGTGTGACCTTGGGCAAATCAGTAAAATTCTTTTGGTCTCAATTAATGTCATTCATCATCTAGACCCTTCCTATCTTATCAGTCTTCTTATTTTATTAAAGAAGGGAGTGGTTAAATTGAGCAGTAACATCCCTCTCAGTTCTAGATCCTTGATGCTATGCTCATGTGAAGTACTTTGTAATCTGTGAGGTTTCGTATGAAATGGAAGTTGTTATCAAGTGTGTGTGTGTGTGTGTGTGTGTGTGTGTGTGTGAGAGAGAGAGAGAGAGAGAGAGAGACAGAGAGAGAGAGACAGAGAGACAGAGAGAGAGACAGAGAGACACAGAGACAGAGAGACAGAGAGACAGACACACACACACACACACACACACACACAGAAAGAGAGAGAGAGAGAGAGTGAGTGTAGGTTCAGCCTCTGCTTGAACATTTCCATTGCAGAGGAATTCTTTACCTTAGATTACAGGGGTTCTCAAACTATGGCCCACGGGCTAGATGCGGCCCGCTGATGATGTTTATGTGGTCTGCTGGATTATGGCAAATGGGCTGAGGGGCAGAGACAGAGTGTGAGTTTTTGTTTTTACTATGGTCCAGCCCTCCAACAGTCTGAGGGACAATGAACTGGCCCCTATTTAAAAAGTGTGAGGACCACTGCCTTAGAAGATTGATGGTAAGCTGAATCTCCTCTATCACTTGTCCTTCTTGACCCAAGTTCTGCCCTCTGGAGCCCCCAAAGTACAAATCTGTGTAAAGGACAAACTCTTTACAATCAAGGGACTCATATATAACATCTCTCCATTATGTCTAGATCTTTCTTTTCTCAAACTTCCTAGACTACTTCACCTGGACTTATCTTTTGTACCTATCTCACTTCACATGATATCATATTTAGTATCTGAGATTTAAAGCTGGAAAGAATCTCAGTTGTTTTATTACAACTTTATCATTTTGAAAACTAGGAAACTGAGATCCAAGGAGCTTATGTGACTTGGTAAAGGTCACACAGGTTGTAAATAAGCATCAGAGGTGAGATTTTAATTCAGGTCCCCTGATTCCAGAATCACTACTCTTTTCATTATTTACCTTTCTAAATGACTCGACCAAAGTTCACATAATTAGTAAATAGCTAAGTTGGGATTTGAATTACTGGTCTATATCCCTTCCAAATTTTTTTTTACTTCCCTTTTGTGTATTTGAAATGTTTTATGATAACTTTACTTTCTTTACTTTTTAATTTTTTTGCCATGCATCAATCTTACCTTTCTTTACTTCTGTATTTTTGTCATCCATCTCTCTTATCAGCCCTCTCTCTCCCTACTTGCCACACAAAAAACCTCTCCCTTGTTATGAGTCCAAGCAAGCAAAGCAGACCCCACACACCCTGGCCATGACTAACAATGACTGCCTCATTTGGCACCTCTAGAATTCTTGCAGGAGGTAGTCCCAGAGTTTTTTTTTTTTTTTTAACATGGTAAATGCTGGCTTACTATTACCTCTGAACAATATTCTTAAAGAAAGATGAGTTAGTGACCAATCTAGGGAAATGGAAAATTTCTCACTACCAAAGCTCATAGGTGTAATTTTAAAACCCAAGGCTACTTATCTTCTTTGTCAGAGCTAAGTAGCTGTTTCTGTCTTATGCTGCAATGAACTACTGTATGTTAAAACACACACACACACACACAGAGACAGAGAGAAAGAGAAACTGAGTGCAGTGGAGAAAACCATGCAACTTCAGAGCTGGAAGAAAAATGTAAGAAGATAGAACAAATAATTTTATTTTATTTTTTGAAAAAAAATATTCAGCTAAGGTGGTATAATGGATAGAATACTGGTCTAGAATCAGGAAGACTTGAATTCAAATCAGGCCTCTGACAATTCCAAGCTATATGACCCTGTACAAGCCCACTAAATTCTATGTGCCTCAATTGTCCCCTCTGTAAAATGGAAATAATAATAACATTTCCCCCTCCAAGAATTGTGGAGATGAAATGAGATATTTATGAAGTGCTTAGCGGTGTCTAGCACAGAATAGGAGCTTAATAAACACTTGTTTCCTTTCTTCCATGTGCAAAAGAAAAAAAAAAGAGGAATGTATACAAAACTGTGTGTATCTAATCAATATATAACTTGCTTTTCTTTTAAAATATGTAATATATTTAACCCATAGCTTTCAAAGCTATCTTATTTGTCTGTTATTCTTTCTGTTCTGTTTTTTTCCCCTCTGCTTAAAAAAGTGTTTCAGTGACCCTTTCCTTCTTTTTTTCCTTCTCTAGATCTAAGCCTTCTCCCCCTATTCTTCCCATATTAGGAAAAGTAAAACGAAGGTGTTTTTTTAAACAGTTGTACATCATTAGCAAGACAAATTCCCACAGTAGCCAAGTCTGAAAATGCCTGTTTCATTCTGTATCTCGTCCATCACTTCCCTGTTAAGGGATTTATAATAGGCTTGATCATCATTCTTTGGAGCTTATACTTAGTCATTGCATTGATTCTTAATTCTTTCTAAATTCTCAAGTGTTTCAAAATGGTTTTTTTCTTTAAAACATTGTCATTATTGTGTAAATTAATTTTCTGGATCTGCTTCCTTTCCATTGTATCAGTTCATACAAGCCTTGTCAGAGAACAAAGATTTTAGAGCTGGAGAAGACCTTAGCTACTATCTGGTTCAAACTCAATTTAAAAAATAGAGGCTCATTGAGATGGCATGATGTGTCCAAGTTCACCCAGTGAATTAGTGACTCTCTATTGCTCCATGAATAAAATAGAGACTCCTTAGCTTGGCTTTTGACAATAGCCACAACCTATCTCTAGACTACCTTTCTAGATTTATTGCATGTTACTTCCATTTACACACTCTTTTATTCCAGCCAGACTAGTCAATTTGCTATTTCTTGAACTCATCATTCCATCTCTGTCTTCTGTGTTTTATGCAGGTCATGCCTTCTGTCAGAAATGTCCTCCCTAAACATTGTAACATATCTAGTACCTGGTACAGTGCCCCTTCACACTAAGTGCTTAATACATTTTGTTCAGTGAATGACAATGACTTTATATACAAGTATGGGAAAGCAGGTTTCACCATAGCACTTTGTAGGCTGATATATCTATTGCTCTTTGCACTGAGAGAAAGCTGTGGAGTCCAGTACTGGAAATGGAGTTCAGTACCACTGAAACAGAATCTCAGAAGCTCCAAGGAAGATGATATGAGACATTGTAACAGATATGTGCTAAGAAAAAGAAATAAATCCAAGGGATTCCAAAAAAAGGACTTGGAAACAGTTGATGTCATAATGAATCTGGTTCGAAGGCATAAGTTTTTTCTAGGTTGTAAAACAACGCCTGCACTTAATAGGTATTTTGTCTGTTCAAGTCACTGGCTCCAAAGAGAAGAAGGCTCTCTCTGTGCCCTCAGAGAGATTGTGGTGTAGTGGAACTGGGGTGGGTAAGGCATGTACACAGGAATCAAGAATACAAGATAGAAGTTAATTTAATGGAGTTCATTTAATGAAATACATTTCCTTCCAATACCTTGCTCAGGTCTTTATTTTCTTAGTTGGAAGGGAATTTTCCTTCTCCCCATTTCTTAACACTTTTAATACATTTTACTCACTTATCTTCTAATTTTTAATTGCATTTTTACTCATGAAGCACTAGGTTATAAGATCCTTGAGTGTGTGTATAGGGCGTTAAGGAAATATTTTGCTTTTACATCACCTTTATTTCTCAATGTCCTTTCCTTGTGTGCCCAGAGGCCTGGCATTTATGACAAAAAATAACATGTATGAAAATGATAGAGGGATGGAAATGGGTTCAGCAAAAGCAACCAAGTCATTAGCCTAGTTCAATATATTCAATATACTTCTAAGCCCTCCCTACTTTTTGTTTCGAGGGGAAGGAGAGTTATATGTAGCTTTTTCAAAGCCAAGTTGGGTCATTATTCTTATGCAGAAGTCTTCTCCCAGTGCCTTACATTAGACATGGGATAGGAAAAGAACAACTTGGGCTTCTATGCCCTCAGACCACAGCTATATTTCTTTATGCCATATAGAATTTTCTCCAACAAAAAAAAAAACACAAAAAACTTTGTTTCTTGGTCCTGAACAATTTATGGTAAATTCTCTACTGTTTGGCACAATTGGGAATGGAGGTGTTCAGGCTAATAAAGTATTCTGGTCAGTAGAGAGCATCTACATGAATGTGGCTTGCCAACTTTCAAAGAAATAGAATACAATATAGAAAAACCATATGGAATGTAATTTGATTTCTTTCTGGGGAGATTGTGTGTTGTAATATAGATGAGGAAAAATATCCTCCAGAGAGTTGAGGCTGGAATTAAACTACATGACCTTTGAAGTTCTTTTGAAATGAAAGATGCCATTGATACCAGATTTGGAGTCAGAAGCTTTGTGTTCAAATTCCGACTCTGTCACTTACTGCTATAACTACTAATAACTAATTTACATTGCCTATTATGTGTCCGGCATGTTTATTGACTGACTGACCATTTTTTTTTAGGGGGAAGCAGCTGAGTGGTGCTATGTGTGCTTTATGGTTGTCTCACTTGATCCATCTACCTGAGAGGCAGATGCTATTCTTGGTCCCATTTTACAGATGGGGAGACCAAGGTAAATAGAGGTTATCTTATTTGATCCATTTACTTGAGAGGAAGATGCTATTATTGGCCCCATTTTACAGATGGGGAGACCAAGGTTAAACAATTTATCCAGGAGCATGCAATTGGTAAGTGACTGAGGCTGGATTTGAACTCAGGTCTTCTTGACTCCAGGTTCAAGATTTTATCTACTACATCCATCTAGCTGCCTCTGTGTTACAGAGATGAGACTAAATCTGACCTCAGACATTTATTAGCAGGATAACCCCAGCCTGGGCAGTTCAGCTCTCTCATTCTCAGTTTCTTCAGTCATGTCTGACTTTGTGATCCTGTGGACCATACTGTTTTCTTGGAAGAGATACTGGAGTGGTCTGCCATTTCTTTCCTCCAGTGGATTAAGGCAAAGAGAGATTAAGTAACTTGCCCAGGCCCATACATCTAAGAAGTCTCAGAGTCTGGGTTTGAACTCACTTCTTTATGACTTCAGGTCTGGTGCTTAATCCACCGAACTACTAGATGTCTCAGCTCTCTTATCTGTTTATAAAATGAGAGAGCTGGACTCTGTGACCCGCAAGGAAATATGTAGAAGTCTGCAAAAATTTGGATGCTGTGCTCTAGTTTGTCCCTGTGTTTTTTTCTATGAATCTCAGTCTGGTAAAAGGGGCTATTAATTTAGATCAGTGGTCCTCAAACTTTTAAAATAGGGGGCCAGTTCAGTGTCCCTCAGACTGTTGGAGGGCTGGCCTATAATAAAAACAAAAACTCACACTTTGTCTCCACCCCATTTGCCATAACCCGGCGGGACACATAAATGTACTCAGCGGGCTGCATCTGGCCTGCGGGCCATAGTTTGAGAACCCCTGGTTTAGATGATCTTCAAGGTCCTCTCCAGCTTGTGGGTATGTGTGTGTGTATGCATCTTGAATTCTTTTGTTCAAGCATTTAGACTCCTCAGAATAATGCCTTTAAATGCATATAATAAAGTACATATAGAATTTTGTGATCACAAAGGAAACCAATAATATTGAGACACTAACAATAGCAACAGCAACAGAAGTTCACAGATTTCAGATTAGGCATCCTTGGTCTATTAGGTAGAAGAGGAGTTAGCATGCAGTCACTTAGACTGAAGAAAACTTTACTTTAAATCCTGTCTCAACAATTCTAGTTAATCCATTAATCTTTATCAGCCTTGTCTTCCTCATCTGTCAAATGAGGATAATAGTAGCACCTACCTCTCAGAGTTGTTTTGAGTATAGAATGAGATATTTGTAAAATGCCTTGAGAAGTGTCATACAAATACTGGTTATTATTATTATCAAAAGAGTGAGAATAGCTGCATTTACCTGACAGCTTTGTTGATATAATGAAGTATACATGTAAAGTACTTTGAATGACTGTAAACATTTACTGCATGCTAGGGACTGTCCTCAAAGCTAGTGGTGCAAAAAACAAACAAGACTTTCCCCACTCTTAAGGAGTTTACATTTCTATATATAGAAGGAAGAATTGGAGTTACACTTGGACATCAGGGTTTAGAAACTGGAGTTACACTTGGACTCAGGGTTTAGAAATTGGAGTTACACTTGGACTCAGGGTTTAGAAATTGGAGTTACACTTGGACATCAGGGTTTAGAAATTGGAGTTACACTTGGACATCAGGGTTTAGAAATTGGAGTTACACTTGGACATTAGGATTTAGAAATAGTCACAAAAACTTTGCAAACATAAATGTCAGAGCTATTCAGACAGGCAGGCAGCACTAAACGTTTATTAAGCACATACCATCTTGCAGGCACTGTAATAAGTACTGGAAACACTAAGAAAAGGCAAAAGACAGTTCTTGCTCAGTTGTCTACAACTATTCTTAACCCTATTTGGAGTTTCCTCAGCAAAGATACTGGAGTGGTTCCTTCACTTTTTCCTTTTTCAGTTCATTTTACAGGGTTCACACAGCTAGAAAGTATCTGGGTCAGATTTGAACTCAGGAAGATGAGTCTTTTTCACTCCAGGCTGGCACCCTAGTCACTGTGCCACCTACCTGGCCTCCCCCCCAGCCAAATGTTGTCAGTCACTAACCATTTATTAAGCACATACTATATTGCAGGAACTATCTAAAATGCTGGCACACCAGGAAAAGACAAAGGACAGTCCCTGTCCTGAGGAGCTCACAATCTAATGAAGAGTTGATCTCAGATATAAAACAGAGAGCTTGCATTCTTGGGTTCTATTGTGATTAGAGTTGCTCAAGATCATCATTCTTACAATCAGTTAGATTATACATGGATGAACTAGGAGGATTTGTTTTTAATTCTAAGAAATGTTTTTTATAAGGCTTAAACTTCTAGGGGAATTATTGTTTAACAAGTATTAAGTACTCACTATGTACATTATAACATGCATGCTAGGTGCTGGTGATACATGGGATCTGACTTTGAGGAGCATCTTTATTCATTTTATAGATTTTATTGCTTTTTGTTTTTACAGTACCTAAATTTTCCTATTATTCTCCCTCTCTCCTTCCCTGGGAATCATACCTAATAACTAATTTTTTTTGTTTTGTTTTAAAGATTAAGAAAAGAAAATGCATTAAGCCACACTTTGCATCTAACACCAAGTTTTTTCATTCCACACTTTCGAACCCATGGGTTTATCAAAGAGGAGAGAAAGCTGAATTTTCATATTCTTCCTTGGGGGCCAAGCTTGTTCTTTACAATTTCACTACCTTCAAATTAAATGATTTTATGGTGGTTGTTCAATTTATATTTTTGTTGTCATTTTCCCCAGCTTTGCTTAATTGATTTTTCATCAGTTCATAGAAATCTTTCCATGCTTCTTTGTATTCATCAATCTTGTCCTTTCTTATAACACAGTAATTTTCCATTATATTCATGAACCATAAATTTATTTAGCCATTTTCCAGTTGGTGGGCACCCATTTTGTTTCCAGTTCTTTAGAGAAGTTTTTATTCTTAATGAAATAGGATAAGAGGAGAGAGATGCCATATATAGAGATGAGTGCAATGCAAAATAGAGTGTGACAGACTCAAGGAGAGGATGGAGCAGAGTTTCTTGAATAGAAGATTCAATACACTGCTTTCCCATATATTTGTTTCCACCAGGTGGCAAAGCTTTATCAATGAGAGTTCTATTACATTGTTAAATCTTGTCAAAGGGAAGAATATATTTTCTTGTGGGCAGAGTTTATGAGTTTACTATCTAGATCATGAAATCCATTTATAAGCACCCCAATAAATGGTCATCTAGACTCTGCTTGACTATCTCTAGTCATGGAGAACTCATTATTTTATGAGACTCCTTTCCAGTTTGGGATAATTCTTATTATTAGGAAGTTCTTTGTATACAGTAGATAAAGCATTTACAAGTACTTACTATATGCCAGGTGGCTGCATGGAGCACTAGGAATATTAAATAGAAATCCACCCAGAACCAGTCTGTCCCCTCTAATATATAAAAGCTCTTCAGATATTTGATGTCAAAGATTGTGTCTCCTCTTTACTAGGTCAGAAAATCATAGGGTGGTAATTTTCTACTTATCACAAATCAGTGGTGCCAGAAAAAAAAAATCAGAAGAATAGGCTACTTGATATGTAAATACAGGAAGTAAAAATCTCTAGGGTTTCCATGGAAATATGGTGGAAGAAAGAAGACCACTGCTTTTGAAACCATGAAACTAATTCATAGTTCTAGTTCTGCTGCTTTCTAGCTAGGTGAACTGGGACAAATCACTTTGCCGCTCTGATTCTCAGTTTTCTCAGCTCTAAAATGGGGATAATTACACTTTTACTAACAAATAGTTAAAACGGATAGAACTATGACATGGCTTTATTGTAGAATCAGACATCAGAGCCAAAAGGAATCTTATCCATCCCCTCCATTTGATAAATGAGGAAACTGATGTCAAGAGAAATAATGTGACTTAACCAGGATCATACATTGAAGTGTTGGGTTTTTTTAAACAAAGCTATTTTTAATATTCTGAGATAAGCCCCACAGAAATAAAAAAAATACTGGGAGAATGTAGCCCCCTCACTCCTGCTGCCCTGGAGGAATGCAAGGTTCTTGGGTGGGAAATGCTCTGAGGGAATCCACTGCAGACATAGAGTGAAGAAAATGCATCACTTTGGGGATCTTCAGGGAGCACTACAAGAGGCAAAGCTAGCCCGTGCTGGGACTGGTTCCAGGTGACATAGTGGATGGGCGAAAGAGATGGACATGAACTTTGGAGCTCCTTCTTCTCATTGGCCTTTTTCATTTTTCTTCTTCTTTTACATGATCTGTGAGTCCCTCTGCTTTCAAACAGTGGCAGAGAGCCCATCATCCTGGCGTTTTCCATTGCCTGAATTGCTTTGCTTTTCCACATTCTGGCGAGCATGCTCATGCTGATTTCCGTGAGTCACGGTGGTGGCAGCGGCTCTCCATATATTGAGTTTTTATAATTTTTTTGGTTGTAGACAGTGGAAAAACAATCAGTTAAAACCTGGTCCCTAGAAAATCAAACCATTCTTCCAATAGGGTTCTGCTACACAACCTTGACAGAATCAGATGTAGAGCTGAGGAAGGGAAGATTGAAAGATTGAAACTTCTTGGGGAGGGGGAGGTAATGGTGCCGGGACAGAACTAGGAACAATCAGTGTGTGTCAAGATAGAGGCTGATTTAGATTTGATATGAGAAAAAGCATGCAAGATGATCCAATAGAAAGGTATCTGACTTTGGAGTCAAGGGGCTCGAGTTTGAATTTTGCCTCATGATTATATGAGCCCAAGCAAGACATTTGACATCTCTGGGACTCAACATTCAAAAATGACTAGATGACTTTGGATAGTTTACTAGCTCTCAATCTATGATCTTAAGAATTTAACAATTAGAACTATGCAAAAGTGAAGTGGACAGCCTTAGTAGAGGCAGTAATAACAATTATAGCTTTCATTTATATGTAGTGTTTTAGGGTTTAGAAGAGTCTTTATACATATTGTCTCATTGGACTTCCCAGCAACCCTGTAAGATAAGTGCTATTATTACCCCCCCCCTTTTAACAGAAGGAAAGGCTGAGGCAGAGAAAGATTAAGTGGTATGCCCAGGGAAACAGCTAATGGGTGCCTGAGGTATGAACATTCAAGTATTTCTATCCCTAAATCTAACACTATTCATTAGGCCACTTAGCTGCCTTAAAGATCTTCTAGGAACAGTGGGATGACTGACCCCTGTTGTACATGCTGGTCATATGCAATTTGCTTAGAGGACCTGCCTTCAACCTTTGAGATTCTGTGATTTTGATTCTGTAAAAGAAGGAAGGATCTGAGATTAGCCATCAGGACTCTGTATGTGGGAGAAAACAGAAGCCCTTCCATAGCCATAAATTATAATTGTAATTTCATCTTGGAACTCTGTTGACATTAACCAAATGTTCTAGCTTTGATATGGTTATAACACTGAGTTCCCATCATGAGATGATATCCACATTATGGCAGTGGGCAATGGTTATGGCCTGTGGGTTTCATACCCTGCCAACTTTTCAGAATTGAGTTCTGGTGACTCAAGATGCATAAGAGAGAGAAATGAAGAGCTACCTTTGAAATTTAGTAGGGCTAAATAATTATGACTATGCAATTAAAATGACAAACAATCAAAATACTTTTAATATTAGGCACCTCCTTCTGCTTTGTACTCTTAATATATCAACAAGCATTTATTAAGCATCTCCTAATTTTTGGCACTGTGCTAGGTATTGAGGAAATCATAGATTAATAAATCAAAATTTATAAGAGCCATGGGATACAACACTCTTATTTTGCAGATGAGGAGACCCAGGAAAATCACATAGGTAAAAAAGCATAATGGGAGGCCTTTAAACTCAGATTTTCTGAAATTAGAACCAGTGCTCTTTCCATTATAGAATGCTGGGGATACAAAAACAAAAATGAAAATCTTTACCTTTAAGGAGCATATAATTTATAGTTTTGTTTTATGCCCATGTCTTATTTTTCCCACTGGATTTCACACTCCTTGTGTAAAGGAAATGTAAGTATATATGTAATTGTATTACATATATGTGTGTGGGTGTGTATGTGAGTGATGTGTGCATGTGCATGTATAATTCATCTTGGAAATATTCACCAAGAACCTACTATGTGCAAGATACTATATCAGGCACTGGGAGAGTTACAAAATATCAGAAAATTAGGGATGCAAGGGACTTGAGAGATTGGATTATATGAGCTTTAATTTCACATTCAACACAACAGAGGATGGTGGATAAGATGGAGATGAGGAATGAGGTGGCTACCAGTTTTTCTCACAGGATAAGAGACAGCAAAGAAAGAGGAAAGAAGTATCTGGAAGCTGGATTTTTATATAAGACTTTCTCATAGACTATAGCTTTTAGTAACTACTGTTTACATTAGGGCTTTGGCAGGAATTGGCTAATTCTGGAACAAAAGCTGCTGAACAAGCAAGTAGATAATCACATTGTGAGAAAAAGCAGGGAAAGCCTCAGAAAGAAATAGGAAAGCCCAGTTTAGGAGTCTACAAGCAGAGAGGTGCCCTGTTGTATGACTGGACCTAACAAATAGGGACAGGACACATCTATTTCAATGTGAAGGCTAACCATCAAGAGTAGTAGAAGGGTGGTATGTGAGAGAACCAAAGGGGTCCATTGTGGAAAATATAGAAGATGAGAGGAATTTTCCAAGTTTCTGCAGAATCTGTGCTATCTATGTTTCTGCCAGTGGCAAATAACAACTGCAGGCTGGCCTCCTTACTAGAATAGGTGAGAGGGCTACCAGGATCTCTCTTTACTCTTCAGATCATCAGAAAGAACCACTTGGAGTATTTCTTGTTCTTTTAAGGAGAAAACAAAGGAAAAAGAAAGGGAAAAAAGTGAATGGAAAATGTCTTTGTCACTATTAGTCTTACTGAATTTCAAAGGTGGATCCTTATTTACTTCCATTATATGTCTTGAGTGATCAATATTCAACTTTGTGGCAAGAGGTTAGAAGATAGAAGAATATGACCTCATGCTCCATAAAATTATGAATAGGATTCAAGAGGCAATCAAGAGGACTGTCATTTAATACTGGACAGAGGAAGAAGAAATGAGTCCTGTTGATTGGTGAATCCTTACTGAGGGTTACCAAGGTATTCTATAATAAAGATGAATGTGGGCTTCCTTATGTGTATCATAGGAATAATTGAGAACACTCAAGACTTGACTGAAGGCTTGGTACATAGGAGGTACTTGAGGTTACCCATCTTTTGAGAGGACTGAAGATAGGAAAAAATACATTTTTCAGATGCAGCCACAATGGAGAATTTGTTTCACTTAACTATGTTAGAAGAGCTTTTCTTTTCTCTTTTGCCATTGTGGTGGGGATGGAGAAGAGGATGAGGAGGAGATTGGGACAGGTTAGCAACAAAAAAGAAGGAAATAATTTTTTAAAAGTAGAGAGAAGAGAACAAAAGGAAGACAAGAAAACTACAAGAAAACTACAGACAAGCAGGATGACTTTGAAAGCTATGGGATAAAATAAATATTTAAAAAAGAAAACTATAGGTTGAATTTATTTTATTTATATATATTTTTAAAAAGCAAGCTCTACATACTAGAGACCCACAGTTTGATGTATAAAATGGCCATTTAATTTGGCATTTGTTAAGTTCAGATTTTTAAAAAAGAAATAGTAAGTGCTTATTAAATGTATTTTTCAAAACTCTTTCTGCCCTGAAGAAGTTCTTTCCACAGTGATAATATCTTTTATTTAATTTTTCTCTCTCTCAGACTAAAATTTTATTTTCTCCCTCATTTCATTGTGCACTTGCTTTAAAAAAGTATCTGATAACATTTAACAAGTTACTTTCAAAACTGTCCTGCTGATCTGTGCTTCCTTCTGAACTTTTTTTTTTTTTTACTGTTTATTTTTAAAAAGTGTTACAGTAGCCTTTTCTTTTGGCATCAGTATTTATAACTTCATTCTTGCCCATATGCTTTTCCTACCTAACTAAAAACAAAACAAAACAGACATAAATAAAATTAATTCACCAAATGGATACGTACAAAATTGTGTGTCTGTACCTTGGTCTATCACTTCTCTATTAGGAATTGAGTAATATGCTTTATCATAAGTCCTTTAGAGACATGTCTGGTTGTTCATTGCTTTTATCAGAGTTCTTAAGTCATTCAAAGTTGTTTTTCCTTACAAATTTGTTGTTTTTGTATAAATTGTGGTCTAGATTCTGCTCATTTCATTCTTCATCAATTCATACTATCCAGAATTTTCTGAACTTGTCTTTTTCATTATTTATTATGGTTCAATAATGATCTATCATATTGATAAATCATGATTGGTTTAGCTATTGCCCAATTCCCTGAAGGGAAATCTAAGGTACCATCGTATCCTAGTTATTTACTTTTCCTTTCCTTTTCCTCTTTTAATTCCCTTTTCAGGACCAGGAAGATTATTTTGTTGTGATTATTTTTCAATTAATATTATCATCCCTTTTAACTGTTTCCCTTCACTCATTTCTTATCGCCCTATTTAAGTTAACATATATTTATACCAAACCATATGTTCAACCCTCCTTTGTCCATTTCAAATAAGATTGAATTTTATCTGACACATGCCCCTAGTCTTTAGTCAATATTTGCATACTCATCTTCTCATTCCAATTATGAGAAAATAGCAGGTTCTATCTTCTTTTCTCCCCTGTCTACATAATTGTATTTTTTTGCCCTTCTTTCATTTTCCATTGCTAAATTCTCAAAATAGAACCAATTTATTATCAGGGTCTGTTTTTTCTTATTTTCTTTCTTCAATTATGAAACCTTAAAGTTATAACAGATACCATTCCACCTTTCAGAATGTGTAGGCCCCTGAAATCAATTATCATATATATATATATATATATGTATACATATATATATATATGTATATATATATATATATCTGAACTTATATGCTTGTATTTCATAGTTCATATTCAGCTCTAATGTATTTTCAGCAGGAAAGCTTAAAAGTCATCTTCTATAAAAATTATTTTTCCTCCTCTAGGATTATATTCAGCCTTGTAGATTATTTTATTCTTGCTTGTAAGCCCAATTTTCTTTGACTTTTGGAATATTGTATTCTAAGATTTCCTTTGGTTTTAATTTAGAAGCTTCTAGGTCTTGTGTGAGCCTGACTCTAGTTCCTTAGAACTTGAATTGCTTTTTTCTGATTTGATGTAGGAGTGGTGCATTTTGGCTATGGCATTTTTGAAATTTTTTCCTTTTGCAAGTCCCTTTATGGAGTTGATTCATTTATTCTATTTTTATTTTGCCCTTTGTTTTTAACACATATGTATCTATCTATCTAGAAATTTTCATAACCTAGCCATAATACATATGTATACATATATACACATTCATATGCAACTTTAATTTACTTCTTGAAATATTCTATTTTTAAAAATAATATGTTTTTGAAGGATTCCAATGATTCTTAAATTATCTCTTGTTGACCTATTTTCCACATTAATTTTTAAAAAAATATTTTCCTATTTTTTTCAATATCTAGTTTTTGTTTTAGTATTTCTTAGTATCTAGCAGAGGCACCGATTTCTCTTTGCTCTATTTTAGTTTTCAGAGATTCCATTTCTTGGGTAAAGTTCATCACTTTGTCTTTTAAGCTACTTATTCTTTCAATTCTGTCCACAAGATATCTTTACTTTTAGGTTTTCTAGTAGTCCTTAGGGAAAATCTATTTTTGATTTGATTTCTTTGCCTAGTTGTTATGGAATTAGATTTATAATAATTTTATACTGGTTAAATTTTTCTTTGATTTATTAATCTATTTCTAGTTCTTGAATTAGAGCTTTGTGCCCCTGCATGCATTTTTTGGGGGGGCAGTGGTAAGCTTTGCTTGAACTTGCTCTTGAGTCCCCTGGTTTCTTATGCTGATTTTTACTTACTGAAGTTCATCTTCCTTGGATCTTTGAGATTTTAAACATGGACTCTTTGGGGCCCTTTCTGGGGTCTCAGAACAAAATGTTAAGGACTTCCTAGCCCCTAGGCCTAGTCTGTTCTGTTCTGAGTACTGTAGCATCATAGCCTCGGTCATTCTGGACTTCTAGTTTTCTACCCTGAGGCTTTCTCAGGTAAACTTTCCACTTATGCTGCTTCCCAATACAATTTTAGAGGTTTCTAGTGTCTTTGGACATTACTGTGGTTTTGCTAGATGTACTCTGGCTTGGGCGGGGAGGTAGGGGTGTGCTTTTCTATTGCCTGATGATTTCCGGCTGTCTGTTTATGAAGTATAAGGATGAAGGGCTGTAGTTTGTCATTAGAATTCTTAATTATTATTCAGTTTGGTGCAAATGTCAAGGTTTTGCTGGAAAAAGTATGTGGGAGCTGGACAGCCAGTTTTCTGGTCAGGCAGCCATCTTTGCAGGAAATCTAAGGAGCTGACATCCTACTGGTGAGAATGACACTGGCAAGGGAGTGATAACCAGCAAGGGGCTCTTTGCTCTAAAAGTTATAATACTGATCTGTAGAGGCAAAGGAGAGTGGAGTTGTTTGATCAGCTATGGCTCCTGGCTTCAGAACTAGAGGTGAGGTGAAAATAGAGAGAGGAAAGAGGAAACATCCATCCATCCAACCATTTGTCCTGGTGTGATAGGTAGAGCACTGGACAGCAATAAAGGAAGACCTGAGTTCAAACTGGTCTCAGACACTTATTAGCTTATGGCATCAGGTAAATCACAATTCTTTTTGCTTCACTTTCCTCATTTGTAAAATGAGCTGGAAAAAGAAATGACAAACTAGTATAGAATCTTTGCCCAAATGAGGTAATGGAGAGTCTAAAGTGAGTCAACAACAATAATTATTATCTCCCTATTAGAATATGAATTCCTTGACGGCAAGAAGAATTTGTGCTTATCTTTATAACCCCTGGACCTGGTTCTGTGCTTGGCACATGGTAAGGGTTAATAAATGCTTATTGACTAACTGAAATATACATATGTGTAATAATAATAATTAGCATTTATATGGTATTTTAAGGATTGCAAAATGCTTTACAAATATGTTGTCATTTTATTTTCACAAAAACCCTGGGTGGTTAAGTATTGTTATTATTCCCATTTTTACAGAATAACAAAATAGATGCAATATGATTTTGAGGAGAAAGATGAGCGGCTGGGGGCATCAGAAAAAATAGAAGGTCATATTTGAACTCAGCCTTGCAGGAACCTAGAGATTCTAGGAGATGGAGGTGAGAAGGGAGTGTGTTCTAGGCATGGAGAACAGCTAAGATAAGACATGGAACATTCTATATGAGGAACAGCAAGATGCTCAGTTACTGTGAACCCCAGTATGGATAAGAAAAAAACCAAAAAAACAAAAACCATTGCTAGGGATGATGAAGTCCTGGGCAAGAAACTGAAGACCTTATGTTCATAGGTGGTGTTTTAAAAAATCACTGTTGACCATTTAAAAGTTTGGATTTAGAAGGAAAAAAAGCAGATTTGGAAAACTAATAACCTGCTAAGATGATGATGTTTGAGAACAGGATTTTGATTTCTAGAAGAGGTTTAGAAGTAGGAATGATGAGATCTTGACCAAGAATGGAGTAAATCTTAATAAGGACTAGTAAAAATATATTTGCATGGAGATTTGTGAATATGATTAGGAAGGCATTCATTCTCAATGTAGTGAGATGAAAAGGGAGGGAAGAAGGAGGCAAAAACTGCCCACATACATCTGCTAAGGCAGATACCTCAGAGAGCAGCTTGTATGATTCAATTAAATTCAACAAACATTTATTAAGCATCTACTGTATATCAAGCACTGTACTAAGTACTGAGGATATAACTAAGAAAAAGAAAGACAAACTCTGAAAGATTTTACAATCTAATGGTAGAAAACAATACACAAAAGGAGGTTGAAAAGGAGGGGGTGTGGGCTGATGTTCTATGGAGAAGGAACCAAGCAGAGTCACTAATGGAAAATGGACAATTACCTGGAAAGTTCTGAGTTCTCCATAAAGTAATGTTTGGAAGGAATTTATTGCTCCTCCCTCCATCCTTCCAATCAGAGGAAAGAGACAGCTGAGTGAGTTGAGGTTTTGAGTATTAAATTGTGAGTCAACCAGCATATTGATGAGATTTCAGGTGAACAGCTTATCCCAGGAGAGTCATGATATTCTGTGGAGCTGAAACTAAGCAGAGTCACTGATGAAAAATATGATCTAGTAAATGTATAGGAAAAAATAATTGCCAACATTTATATAGCACCTACTGTGTCAAACACTGCACTAAGCATTTTACAATTGTTACTTTATTTGATTCTCACAACAACCCTAGGAGGTTGGTGCTACTATTCCCATTTTTTACAGATGAGGAAACTGAGGCAAACAGTGGTTAAGTGACTTACCCAGGTTCATACAGCTAATAAGTTTAAACTCTGGAAAATAAATCTTCCTGACTCCAGGTCCAGTGCTCTATCCACTGTGTCATGTATCTGTGAATGAAGAAGATCAGTAATTCACAGAAAGTAATATTCAAGAAGAGATGAAGAAATAAACTGTATATTTGCATATAGCTATACGAGACTATCAGAGTTATATTTGACAGAAGAAGATGATTACTAAATATATTGGGAAGATCAGGGTGGTATTTTTTCCTCTAGTGACTTGCTTGTCTTAAGATACCTAGAAGAAGAAATAAGGAGTATTTCTTCAGGTCTGACTAGTCTCAGACAGGTCAAAAATAAAATATTATACCTTTTAGACTATACAACCATTGTCCACTGAATAGGAAAGATGATGGGAATTTGGGGGCAGTCTCTCTTCATTCACTCATTCATTCATTATTAACTAGTAATGAAGACGACATAGATGGTTAAACCTGTGGGTTTAGAAAGCTCCAGTTACTGTCTCCATTCAAATGCCTCCCAAATCTCTGTTTCCATTCTCAAACTCTTCCTTGAACTTTTTTCTCATACTTGTAGAGACTAATGATGGATATTCCAGCTAGATATGCCTGCACTCTGAAAACTCAAAGTCTTTTACTGAACTACCCAACTCCTACTTCTGAAAATGGCACAGTCTTCTTCCCAGTCACCCAAACTGAACATCATGAAGTTATCTTTAAATATCAGCTCTCTGTCATCCATATATCCAATAAGTTGTCAGATCTTGCCAATTCTATCTTCACAAAATCTCTTAAATATGCCTCTTCTATGACAGGCATTTTTAATATTTCATTTATTTATTTATTCATTCATTTATTTATTTATTTTTTGGTCATGGTCCCACTTGGCAGTTTTGCAAAATTTTCTCAGAATAATTTTTTTTAAAAGAAGAGAGTCATGGAGCCAATAAAACTAATTAAATTAAAATACAGTCATCAAATTATTTAAAAAATAGAACAAGTTCATAGATCCCGAGTTAAGAATTCCTGTCCTAGGAGTTATTACTTGAACCGAAAAAGGCAATGATCTTAAGAAGAGGTGAGGGAGGAGTGCATTTCAAGCATGGGGAACAGCTGGGTTTACAAAAAAAAAGGAGCAACAATCATATTGAAATAGTTTTGAAAAAGGCAAGCTTATAGACAAGTCACAAAAAAAGAAATGATGAGCAGGAGGCTTTCAGAAAAACCTAAGAAGGCTTACAAAAAACTGATTCTGAGTGAAATGAGTAGAACCAGAGAACATTATACACTGTAATGGCAAAATTGTATAATGATGTATGAATGATTTAGCTGTTCTCAGCAATGCAATGAAACAAGACAATTCCAAAGGACTCATAATGTTATCAACTTAAAGGGAAAGATCTGGTAGAGTATGAATGCAGATTGAAATTTACTTTTTAAAAAAAACTTTATTTTTCTTGTGTTTTTTTGGTTTATGATTTCTTTTGTAACATGCTTAATAAGGAAATGTTCTGCATAACTGCACATGTATAATCTACACCAAACTGGTTGCCTTCTCAAAGGTGGAGAAGGAAGGGGGAGAGAGAATTTGGAACTCAACTTTTTTTTTAAAAAAGAATGTTAAAATTTTTCATTTGAAAAAATTGAAAAAAAAATTAAATGTTAAAAACGACAGAAAAAGGCAAGTTTATAGACCCCAGGCTACAAACTCCTATGCTACATTCATATGACCATCACCATAGTTTAGGAGCTCACCCGTTCTCAGCTTTTTTAGAGCATCTTTTGTGAATGACATAGGCATCTTAGCCTCTCGTTCCCTTCCAATTCACCACTGATCTACAATTTGAGTTATTTTTTATAGTGCACCCATTTAATCATCAACTCTATTGCCCCATCAGTGTCTTTTTCTCCCCTGTTTTTATAGTATTTAACTTTGCTGAATACTTTTCTGTAACACTTATACAACCAATTGTTGCTAACTGTCTATGTGGGAACTTTAGTGAACATTAAGAAAATCTTGGACCCTTCCTGCTTAAGATTTTATGAATATACTCATGAAAAGTAGGTTTTAAATAATTTATTTCAATCATTATTTGACAAATGAGAAGCCTGTTGATGAGAAAGATGGATTTATTTAAGAAGCATTTATTAAGCTTCTACTATATGCGCAGCATTATTCTAGTTGCTAAGAGAGGAAAAAAAAGTTGAAATTAGAAAAAGGCCTTGCTGTCCTGTAGTTTAAATCACTCACCCAAGGTTCTTTCCAGCTGTTCCTTTGATGTATTATTTGATGGGTCGGTGATTTTTGCTCTAAAAAAACATTCTAAGATAAAAATAGAGCCTTCCAGTTATTTCTTGGAGAATTTGGAAGGAGAATCATGATAAAAAAATTCCAAAGAAAAAACTAACACAAGGTAAGTGATCTCAGGGAATTCTCTCTGGGTGAAATCAAGAAGGGGATTTAAAAAATCTAGGTACAATACAATGAATAATGGTCCCTCAACCAGAGACATGTCAGCAATTTATTGATCTGATCTCCTAGTTTCTTATTTTTTGAATGCAGTTTCTAGACAGACACTTCCTCCCTACTCCCATTCTGAAAAAAATTCAATCCACCCACAGCCTGATTTCTGTCATCAGGAGAGTTTCTACCTGGGATTAGCACTGACCCTTTTCAAGGAGCAGGGATAACATCCTCTTATCTTTTTTATTTCTCTTTAAATGGACAAATCTAGTAAAATAACTGGAACAGCTTTTTCTCTGTTTTGTTGAGCTAAAGATGTTTCTTCTTTTCCTTCCTTCCCTTCCTCCCCTTCTTCCCCCGCTTCTCTCTCTGACAGTTCTTATCCTACTACAAGACCTTGCCATTTGAAATGCTCTATTTTTCTTCCTGTTTTATTTTTCAGCTCATCCTGCACCCTTCCCCCTTTTATGGCTCATGCAAAAACCTTCTATATTTCTTGGCTTTCTTTTGGGAATGACATAAGCATCTTAAAAAAAAACCCAAAACAGTTTCTGGCAGCATGCCATTGGGGTATTATGCAACATTAGAATCATAACATGTCAGGGATGGAAGAGACCTTAGAAGATAGAACATAGACTTTCTGAGCTAGAAGATATGTTGGGACATAGACTGTAGATTATTAGGTTTGGAAGGAATCTTAGAACATAGAATTTTAGAACTTGTGAAGGACTTCAAAACATTTAAATGATAGAAAATGGAATTGAACTAGGTTGTCTCTAAGAAAAGATTACTTTCAGCTTTAATTTTTTTCTTCTTATTTTACCAAGGAAAAAACTGAGACTCCATGAAGTGACTAGCCCATGGTCACATAACTCTGGACTCTGAATTTTGGAATAAGACTCAAAACTCAGGTTTCCCAATGTCCAAATCAATGTTTTTTGTTTGTTTGTTTGTTTGTTTTTAATGCTGCCCCACAATTACTTCTGAAATTGATGAGAAGTTTATCTCTAGAATCTGAATTGTTTATATTTGTTATCAGAATAATCACAGTGGAAGGCTAATCTGTATTTAGAAGTATGTGCTTTTATACAATCATAGAAACTTAGAATTTGAAAAGACCTTCCTGGTCAAGGAATTCACTAAATTTTGAGATAACTCATTCCATGGTGGTATATTATGAATTGTTAACAAGTACTTTCTGGTATAACCAGAGAGTGGTGCTATTGGGTAGGGTTGCTATAATAAGTAAAGAACTCTGAGATGGCCCTATAGCCATTTTCCCCAACTTCTCTCAAACAAAACTGATTTTGTGTGTGTGTGTGTGTGTGTGTGTGTGTGTGTGTGTGTGTGTGTGTGTGTGTGTGACAGAAAGAGACAGAGAGAGAGAGAGAAAGAGAGAGAGAAAGAGACAAAGACAGAGACAGACAGAAACAGAGATACAGAGAGAGACAAAGAGACACAGAGAGAGACAGAGAGAGAGAGGCAGAGAGACAGAGAGAGACAGAGAGACAAAGAGAGACAGAGAGAGCAACAGAGACAGACATTTGCTTGATTTATGACTCTACTCTGCCTTTCACCGAAGTAGTCCAAAAGTTTTCATCTGCTTCTGAGAGATGACAAGGGATAGGGCAGAGAAGAGATACAATTTCTAAAGTTACTTGCTTCCGAGGGAAAAAAAATTCATTTGCCAAGTCTCCTTTACTACTTAAGCCTGCTTGTTCATAACTTATAGGCTAAAGTTCATCCAGAAAATGGGATTTAGTTTTTTGCTACTATTGAATAGCTTAAAATAGCTATTAATAAATATTATAAATATTTAATAAATATTAATACATATACTGCAAGACTCTCCATCATATGCCTCAAGCCCTCAGGAAAAGTCCTTATACTTTTGAAGCAGAACTTAAACCTTGATCCTTTGGGTATCACTGTATAATAATAACAAACATTGTTCCTTTGGTGCTTTTGCTTTTTGAGTTGTGTGCTTCCTTATTTGCAATTAAGACCACTTCTTTATATGAAATGAAGGTCAACTTTACTACTAATTAAAATAGTACCTCTTGTGTTATGGAGAAAAAATCTGTAAAATGAGCTCCATCATGTCCTTCATGATTCTTTCCCTTCAAGTGTCTGGGATTACGTTTCCCAATTAACAAATGTCAGCTAGATTCCTCCCCAGGGTTTTAATTTTTCAGTCCCTTGCAAAATCAGCTGCAGTATACTTGACATCTGGAATTTTACAAAACAGAATCAGCATAAATATCAGCACTTAGAATAAATATCATTATCCTAAGCCTCTGGCACCTCAAGGTGCCATCCATAGCAAATGTACATCAAGAATACAATAGATATTTGTAGAACAGTGTGAAACATTGCTTGACAGCCAATTCAGTTATCTGAAATCGAAATTACATTTAGCACATATGTGCTCATGTTATAGCAACAACTAATTACATGCAGACCATGCATATCCATAGAACCAAATCATATTTGCATAATAGCAAGCCGAAAACCAGCATTATTTCTGCAAAATAACAATACCACACTTCCCTCCCCCTCCTCCACTTTCCTTTGGTGTTCTTCATTATTTCCTCCTTGGGAGGAAAAACTACATTGTTTCTCCAAGATTTCAACTCCCCAAAAAACTCTCGGGCTAGGAACTTATTGTTAAAGTCTGTTACACTGGTATTAAACTGACAACTGGGCCTTTTGAAGGGTTAATCCAATCAATTGATCAGCCAGGAAACTGTGCTAGATACAATGCTAAGCTTTGAATGTCCCAAATGAAATAATCCCTTCCATCAAGGTCCCTAAAACAAGTAGGGGAAGTTGGTTTTCTGTCTAGCTCCCTTCTCTCCTTTTAGTGCCTATAGCAGAGATTTCATACTACTCATCCTTCCATCTCTCTACTCAGCACCAATCTTTCTGGAGTCAGGTCCTGTTAAGCCCATTTTGGGAATATAAAAACCCCAAAAAACCCAGTTATTATGTTATCATGTTCCTTAACCTCTGGTCAGTCCTCTACCAGACCTTTTTTAAGGAGACTGGGGCTGATCTCATAGATCATTTTGTTCTAGGGTGTAATAGTTAATATTAGCTGGATTCCCTCATCCTCTTCCAGGTATCAACATTCCTTATTAAAGTTCACTTTTCACATGTTTGCCAGTATAATCTTTCATGTATATATGTATTTATATGTTTATATATACAAATATGTGTATGTGTGTAAATGTATATGATATATGTAGAGAGAAAGGGAGGAAGAGACAGAGTAATAAAGACAGAAACAGAAACACACACAAACACACACACACAGCCAATACCTTACTCAAAAATCTTGAGTACTTTCAGTTATCTCTGGAAGAAAGGTCAGATTCCTCTGCTTGTCATTCATGGCTCTTCAAAATCTGAAAACAGCCCATTTTCTCAGCCTTACTTCATTTTGCTTCCTTCTGTGAACTCTGCACACCCATTTTACTGGACTATTCTCTGTATCCAAAGTGTGCACTGAGCTCTCTTGTCTCCTTCTCTTTGATTAACTTAGCATTGTGCTGGGAGGCAGCCTTGTATGGTTGAAGATCAATTGATCTAGCAGTCAGAAGATGTAAGTTCTAAACTTAGTTCTCCCTCCTCTGAATTGGTTCCCAACTTTGCAAATAGGAGCATTATTCCAGTTCATCTCTAAGATATCTTTCAGCTGAAATTTTGTGTCCAGACGTCCTTTCTAGGACTCCTAACATTCTTATAATATTGCACAATATTATGTTCTAAGTAGACTAGAGAATTTCAAAACAAGGGCTATACGTCCTGACTGGCATCAAGGAAGATTTTCTAGAATAGGTAGCCTTTGATTTGAACTTTAAAGGATTAAATACATAAGGGGGAATTGCTAATAATAATAGCTAGCTTTTACATATTAAAGTTTATAAAATTTTTATGTATTTCATTCTCATGGTAACCTTGTGAAGTAAGGTATTATTGCCTCTCCCCACTTCGTAGATGAGGAAACTGAGGCAGAGAGAAGTTAAAGTGACTTAATACAACACAATTAGTTTCTGAGTCAGTACTGAACTTAGGTTATTGGCATTCCAAATTGGACATTTAGTCATCATGTCAACTATCTGAATTTTATAGGATTTAGATCTGGAAGCAACATTAAAAAATATCTTATCTACCCATTTTATTTTGTGTGAGTAAAGTGAGAATTGAAGAAATCAGATGATCTGCCCAGTTCCTTTGTCTTAACCTCTACTGGCTTGTATTACGAGAGAGATGATCCAGACACTGGTGAGATCTATTTTAAATATGTTAAGAAATTTCATCTTTTTTTCAGTTAAATATCCTTTAAGTTCCTACGATATACAGAGCACAGATTGAGGTAGGGTGTGTTAAAGGAGAATACAGCATTTACATTAGACCCAATCTCTACTTTCAAGGCATTTACAATCTACAATGTGACTTGTATATAGAATTAACATAACATAAAATGGTGTGAACAAACATAAAAGTGGAACTGGATGCTATGAGATCATAGCTGGGGAGGTAATATTGAAGGCTTTGTGTAAGAGGTAGCACTGAACTGGGTTTGGATTTTGGCTAGAATTTCAATTGGCAGAATTGGAGAGCAAGGGCATTATAGGCCCAGGGAATACCTTGTGTGAGGTATAGAGAATGTGTCCAGTCCTGTTAGACACATTTTGGGAATTAAAAAAAAAGACTCAGTGTTTGTCTCTATGGAGATTATAGTATAGTTGGGGAGAAAATATTTTCGTACATCAAATAAAGCATGAATACATGCTTTATACATATACAATACAAAAGATATCACAAGGTATTAAGTTTCAAAGAGGGAGATATTGTTTTGGATCAGGATGGTTCAGGGAAGGAATTCTGGAAAAGCTACAACTAGAGCTGGTTCATGCAGGATGGGTCATTATGTGGAATCTTTATTCTCATTCCCTTTTATGTCAGCCTCTCATTTCCACTCCTAACTCTTCTTTCTGTCTCTCTCCTTTCAGTCTCTCCCCATTCCAATACATCCTTCATGCAGCTGCCAAAATAATCTTCCTAATGCACAGGTCTGATCACGTCATTCCCTTGTTCCAAAATCTAATTGCCTATCAGATGAAAAGATAGGAGAGGGAGGCACTCTAGTCTCTCTTAGTCTGGTTGTATTCTGTTCTAGTCAGACCATATCTAGAATCCTAAAGATTGGGCTCAGTTCTGGGTACCATATATTAGGAAATAATAGCTTGGTGTCTTAGAGGAGTGGGGGATTGATGACTATTCTCTATATTCATCGTCAGAAGGAAATGGGATAGTTAGCCTGGAAAATGGGAGAGGGGTTTAACTGTCCCCAGAAAGAAGAACTAGGAGCTTTGGGTAGAAGTATCATCTGCCTATTTATCCTTCTAGCTATCTGTCTATCAGTCAGCCAAACATCTATCTATCCATATATATCTATCTATCTACCCTGTTGGGAATGATCTCAGAGGTAAGGCTCTAAGATTAGGGAGAGCTAGGAAAGGTTCTTCTTGCAGAAGGTAGGATTTTAATTGAGACTTTTAGGAAATCAGGGAAGCCAGAGGGCAAGAAATGAGGAGCATGTTCTTCTAGGTATGGGGAACACCAGTGAAAATGCTCAGAGTCTAGCGATGTGGTGAATTGTGAAAGAAAAAGTAAAGGTGAAGAGGCCAGAGTAATTTGATTGCAGAACTCTGTGTGTGTGTGTGTGTGTGTGTGTGTGTGTGTGTGTGTAATAAAGTGTAAGAAGACTGGGTAGGTAGAAAGGGGCCAAGTTATAAATGGCTATGAAAGCCAAACAGAAGACTTTATATTTGATTCTGGAGGAAATAGGGAACCATAGACTTTATTGAATAGGGGACAATGTGGTCAGATAAATAGGGCAAAAAAGTCAGGAGAGCAACATCACAAAAACCTTGAGAGAAGAGAGCCCCAAGGAGAAGAAGGTGTGACCTTAATAAGATTTTTCCTTCTGTTATTGTTTTCTATACCCAGGCCTTATCCCTGTAATGGAGTATACATTTCTTGAGATTAAGATGATGCCATTTTTCATCTTTGTATTTCCTCTCATACTGAGCAGAGTTAGTAGCACAAATCTAACCAATGTTATTAAATTAGATTCTATATTATTGTGGTATAGAAGTCAGAGCACATGGAATATTGGGAATCTGGAGACCTAGCCTTGGATTCTAGCCCTGTCTATAGCACTAATTGTCTGTGCTTTGTGGGGTATATCACTACCTTTACTTAGGATTCAGTCTTAGTATCTGTAAAATGTCATCTGGACTAGATGACATCCAATGGCTGCATTCTATATGGTAACATTTTCATACTATAAAGCATCTTCCAGTTCTGATCGTCTATGAATCCATGATTCTTTGATTCTAGGAACCATGGAAAAGTCTTCTTAGTCTAAATCTGTATTCATGAATGACCAAGGTATATGAAGTTAGGTAGGTATGTGAAGTACCTATTTTATCTTCTACAAAGTGAATTTGAAGATGAGTCTATTTCTTATAGTTTTATAGCTTAATTAGTGATAAGCTCTTACAGAACACTTTTCATATCCATGATCCCATTTTATATTTTGTGGTGGAGTTTAGTGTGATCTTGTTTTGGCTGGATGGGACTTGGAAAGATCCTCATTGTCAGTGCTACAGAAACCACTGAACTGTACATATGGATTCACATAACCAGAAATCATCACAAGCTCTGGTTTCTCTGGTTTTCATACTCTTGAGGCCATTGAGTAGATGATGTGGTTCTTCTAGAATCTACATTCTGTGATCTCTGATCTATTATTTTGTGTTATGTCTCAGTTTGATTTTCTCTTTCAACATTCTATGTTCTAAGGTCTCTTTCAAATTAACATTCTATGTTCTACTGTAGTTAATTATGCTCTAAGGTCTCTTCCTATTCTAATATTCCATGTTGTACCATTCTGTATTTTAAGGGTCCTTTCAACTTTCAACATTCTGTTATTTTTTCTTTTTTAATTAAAGTTTTTTATTTTCACAACATATGCATAGATAGTTTTTTCAGCATTGACCCTTGCAAAACCTTGTATTCCAAATTTTCTCCTCCTTCCCCATCTTTTTTCCCCTAGATGGCAAGTAATCCAATACATAACATTCTATATTCGAAGGGCCATTTTAGTGTTGACATTCTATGGTCTTTTAAATATTTTGGCTTCTGTTAGTTTATCATAACCAGTTTGTCAAATGTTTGACCAGGGACATAAAGAAGGAGGAACATACATGGATAACTGGCACTTTTGTCAATGGGAGAAAATTGGTGTCATTAAGAGTTAATCCACAAATAGATACCTAGGGCTCATTTTGATGTTTGGGAAATAATAAGTATTATTCAGAACAGCTTCATTTTTTTTCATTGTTGCAAAAATGGTTGCAATTTGGATTTTCATTATTGCTTACTAAGGTTCTGTTTTTTAAAATTTATTTTGGCTGAGGCTCTGGAACCTTACAGAGGTAATTTTCTTCTTAGAAAATACACCCACATACTCTCACTTACTGAAAAGTTTTTTTTCTTTCTGTTGAACAGCTCTGATAATGTAACGGCTTCATTGGAATGGGAATTGCAATTTGCTCATTGTAGTGCATGGGAGCATTTTGAAGACTTGGGTTGTAATTTGCCAGAATTGGAGTTCTACCACATTGGCATTTTCTGTGTATGGCTACTGCTGGATTTAGGTCAAGAAGAAATATGGTGTTTTGTGTATATTCAAGGTAGTAATCAGAGAGTTAGAGAATATTAGAGTTTCAAGGGAGGTCAGACCCTAGAATATTAGATCTTATATTGAAAGGGGCTTCCCCAGAATTACACAGCACTAGAATCAAATTTTACCTTCTTTGGGCAGGGACTTTTTCCTTAGATTTATCTCTTTGCCCCATCCTACTCCGATCCTACTAAAATTTAGGTTAATTTCCCTCTCTTTTCAAGGATGAAAGTTATTGGTCTGAGATACTAATTAATGCTGAACTCTATAAGAGTCAGAATCACATTTTATTTATTTTTATGCTTCCCCCAATGCATAGTATAGCACAATGGTTTGCATGTGGACATGATATTTCTTGATTGCCCCAAATTAAAGCATTTATATTGCTTTTTCTAAGGTAATTTATCCATTTAAAGGCAACCTGATTTCAATTTACCTGTAAGTCATTTATATTGTACTTTGTCTGCAGATAGTATATGAGTTTCCTGCTGATAATGACAATTTGTTGACAGTGATTAGGGTTGGAATTTACCAGAAAGGGAATTTTATCACATCATTTGCTATTTGTGTGACCTTTAACTTGATATTTTGTGTTTAAAGCGACCATAATAAGATCAAAGATTGTTAGGATATGAAATAGTTATTCTGTGAAAACAAGGACCATGACCTATGGATGATGAAAGATAAAGACCTTCCCTGGAATTGAGGAGGTTTTATGGCATAGTAGAAAGAGCACTGGCGTCAGAGCATCTGTGTTCCAATCCCACTCTGATGATTATTTACTTGTATGGTCACAAGCAAATCAAGTGACCTCTCTGGGCCTTATTCTGCTCAATTTTAAATGAGTAATTTGGAGTAGGTAGTCACTGAAGTTCCTTCCAGTCTAAATCTAGGATCTTAAGATCACCTACTATGTGCAGTTCACTGTCCAAGGCACATGTAGGAATGTAGAGTAGCACTTATATAGTTTATTGTAAGCTCTTTGAAGATAAGGTCTGAAATCCCCTCATATGAAAAGATACCTAGCAGTACAAGACAGCAAGAGCCATGTGAATGGTACAAGTAAATGCACAAAATAAAGAATGCCATTTTAGAGGGAGAATTTTGGGTTGGGAAGGATTTCCATAGACATAGAAAGAATATGGTAATAGTGAAAGCAAAGATCTAGTATGGAGGATATATTCATAGCAACGGAAGCTCCCATTCTAGATGTGATATTGGGTATGCAAGTAGATGAAATGAAGCTGAAAAGAGAGATTAGAGCTAGACTGAGTTGCATCTAGAGATTGTCAAACTGAGGGATTTTGATGTTTTGTCCTATCCTGTGGAATGGCATAGAAAATTGTTGAGTAGTGGAGTTGAGTGTACAGAACTGAACACAATACTCTGAATGTGGCCTGAATAATGCAGAGAACAGCAGAATGATCACCTATAGGAACTACAATGTTTTTCTTCTTCCTGAACAGTAGGACTTAGCAGCAGACACACCTGTCACTAAGCACTAGTTACTAGTCAATCAGAAACATATGGACCCCAAACAGGGTAGTTGATGGATTTATTCAAGAATGAAATTGAATACAGTAAACATTTTGGGCATCTTAACAACTGCTGACCTGCTGTTGGCCTTCCCCTATTTTTTTTTCTTAAACAAAAAGAATAGAACCATGGAAAGAAGGTTCTGTGAGGAATTTTTGAATATAAATTGTTAGAGCAGGAAGGAGCTGGGAGGAAGCTATGTTATAATGGAGACAATATTGGATTTGAAGCCAGAATATTAGCAAGATGACCTTAAAGAATGTCACTTTCCTCCCTAGGTCTCAACTTTCCCTCATCTAAAAACTGTCAGTTGTATTTATTTCCAAGGTTCTTTCCAGTTTTATATACCTTAACATTGGAACTCCAGAATGTTGGAACTAGAAGAGAATTCAGACCTCTCGTAGTAGTGGTGGTGGTGGTGGTGGTGGTGGTGGGTGAAAATAGTAGTAGTTGTTGTAGTTGTAATAGTAGTAGTAATTATAGATAGTTTTAAATAGTGCTTTAAGGTTTGCAAAGCACTTTACAAATATTAGTACATTTTATCTTCATAAAATCCTTAGGAGGAAGATACTGTTATCTCCACTGTGAAGATGAAGAAACTTAATTGCCTGGAGTCACAACTAGTACCTCACTCTAGGTTTAGCATTCTATCCATTACACCCTTCTTTTATTGATGAGGACATTGAGATCTGGCAAAGTGACATATCTTGTCTAACGCTACATAAAGTCATCAGTAGAACTGTTTTTTAGGAGACCTATGTTTCATTAACCCCGATCTAATGTTTTTCTACCATTTTCTTCTGATATCTTGCTGGCATTTACTGTAAAAACTGCCCCCTACCCCTTATTTTGGTTTCTTTTTAGAACTCCTCTGATCCAAGACTCATTCACATCTGAAACCTTCATACAAATTCAGAGAAAGTTGTACTGAGGGAGCCTCAGGCATTCTCCATTTTTATGGTTTCCCATAGCTCTGCTGCTTCAAATCATATTAGCCTGAGACAGTGAGGTCTTGTTCTCCCCCTTGACTCATGTACAAGGAGTCCTGGTATTGGTGTCTCCCTATATTAGAGATAAAAAAGGCCATCATGAGGTTTGGTTTAACCTGGGGGTGATGCTAAACACATAGTCTGTTGTCGGTCTACCTGGCTTGCCCACTGTCCTGTCTTCACCGGGCACTATTCCCAAGATTCTCAGAGAAAGAGTGAGGGAGGGTATGGTAGTAGCAGGGGGAACTGAAGAACTTACATGGCTGTGTCAGTGGCTCCCCTCTTTAAGAAAAATAATTCTATATGGAAATGTTTTGCATGATTTCATATGTATAATTTTTATCAAATTGGTTACCATCTCAGGTAGGGGGAAGAAAGAGAGGAAGGGAGAGAATTTAGGACTCAAAATTTTTTTAAAATGTTAAAATTTTTGCTTGCAAATGAAGAAAAATTAAAAAAAATATTTTAAAAGTTTATGAAAATTTTCCATAAACTTATATTTCACATTGGTTCACTGAATCATAAATACATAGTATTTAGAACTCCCAGGGACAGAAACCCAAAATCTCAGAGTTAGAAGGTGCTGTAGAGGTTATGGAGTCTTTTGCTTGATTAACTAGAAATCTCATTTAGATCTGAACAAGTTGTCATTCTTTGTTGTTTGTCCTCCCTTCTTGAGGAGGACCAGTGACATTAGCAGAAAGATGTCTTGGCTTGCAAGTGAATTGAATGTAAGTAGACAGAGCTGTGCAAAGAAACCAGCCTCACTTTGTCAGAGTCATTAGGGTTCAGTCATGCGACATAGGTCAGGATGACTGGCAATGATGCTGAAATGCAGTAAGTTTTTTTCCCCATATCTCAGTTGATCTAAGGCAACATCCATTCTGTGTTTAAAGGCTAGATTAAAAACTGAGAATGGTCTTTTTTACCTAAGAAACAAACAAAGAAAACAAAGAAACAATAATCAATTTGAGAGGGGGAAACCCTCAGAGTTTTTGGTCCAAGTTATCATTCAGTCTTTGCTAGAGGTGATGATGAAATTCTCTTTATCCAAGGCTGACCACTTTTCTTTTGGCAAAGCTCTAAGGAAGTTTTTCTTTACATTGATCCTAAATCTGCACCTCCTGTTACTTTGATCATTATTTTGTTGGGCAAGGAGAGCTAAGTTTGATCCTTCTTCCATGTCACAGGATGCTCCTGACTATTGCTGTCTACAAGCACTGGAAAAATTATGCTTTTTCTTCTTTTGGCTAAGCATGCTAGTTCCTTCAACCATTATTTGACAAAGTCTCCAGCCTTTGTGCCATTCTGGATATCTATCTCTGGATATACTCCAATTTGCCAAAATCTTTTCTAAAATATAGATGACAGAGCTAAGCACAAGACCTTAGAGATCAACTAATTTAACCCCCTTGTTGTTGGGCACTTTTTAAAAACAGATATGGACTCTGTAGCCTAGAGATCTTTAGAGTCTTATCCTAAGTTAAAGAGTTACTTCATGGCAGGAATGTAGACTAGAAATAGTCAAAATTGGCCTTTTCTATGATAGTCTTGACATTTATTAAACTGAATTCATCACTATTCTCTCAAAACCTATCTTTCCCCCAACTTTCCTCTTTCTGCTGATGGCATCATCATCCTAATCACTCAGGCTGGAAGCCTTGGAGTCGTCTTTGACTAATTGGATGTGAGAGATGGGGGAGAGGGAAGAGTTTATTATTTACATTACCACATTCAAAGTTCCACCAGGATTCTGGAGGGTAGAAGTAGGTACAGTAGGTAGATCATTTGGAGAGCCTCATGCTGCCACAATGCAAGAAAGAATATTTAAAAAACAATCAGAGCTGTCCTGCTAAGGAACAGCCTGCTTTGCAAGGTAAATAATTAGCTCCCTCTCACTGAAGTTACTGAAGCAGAAGCTGACTAACCACTTGTCAGTCATGTGATAGAAGTGGTTTATTCATCTGAAAGGAATTAGGACTGGATTAAAAGTATCTAAAAGCTCAGGTGTTTTTTGTTTGTTTCACTCTCAAACATAGCCCATATCAGATAAAAATGTAATTGGAAAATACAAAATACAAAAAAATAAAAATACAATTGGAAAATATGTAACAAAATAAAAAATACAGTAAGACTTTTTTTGACGTGTCTGACTTTGTGCTCTCATTTGGGTTTTTCTTGGCAAAGATATTGGAGTAGTTTACCATTTCCTTCTCTAGCTTAGTTACAAATGAGGAAAATGAGGCAAACAAGATGAAGTTACTTTTTCAAGGTCATACAGCTAATGTCCGAGGCCAAATTTGAATTTGGACACTAGGCTTGGCACTGATCCATTGTGTCACCTTGTTGCCCACAATATTACAGATAACATAAGAAACCAAGACATGATACAGCTCAGAAGGATGCCTATGTACAGAACAGTGGCTCCCATTTCTTATTTGAGTTTGATGCCTAAATTTAAGTCACTTTTAAGTTTAGATTTCTATTATTTTAAATTTCACTTAGTTTTGAGCTCCAGCACTATAAGTTTTTTTTTTCACCTATCACAAACGAAGAAAGTCTGTTGAAATGGAAAGAACTTTAGACTGTCAGATTGGAGTTTTAGTGTATGTGACTCTGGTGATTCCCTTTATTTTTGTCATTATGATTTTATTCATTTCTATGTAACACAGGCTGTCAGGAAGGCCAGGTATGTTACATTTTACTTTATTCCCAGGACTCTCTGGTACCCTAAAGGGGGTTTAGGGTATCTAGGCTTTCTCCCAATGTCTCCACCCCTACTTATAGTGTTCCTCTGAAGTCAAGAGCCATTCCCCTTTACTCTAGTTCCATTAGTGAAGAATAATTAAGTTAGCTTTTAGATAGAAATATTTACTTCAGAAGGTGTAATCACAAAGAAATAAACTTACTTCCTCAACATATGGGAGGTATAATTCTCTTCTTTCCTTGCACTATCTTAGTTTCTGGTAAGGAGAAGAAAATTAGATTCATAGCTTAGTTTAGTTCCTACTTTATGCCAAATCTGAAATCCACCTTGATCTCACATTGTAGGCACCCTGCCTTTTTAGAGCTTCCAGGTCAGGATGATGGGCTGCTCTATACCTCTTGCAATGTTGTCTCCAATTTACCATGGCTTAAATTCCTGGTCTTTGGGAATCTCCTTTGACATCTAAATTTGAGTAGGACAAACAACACAATACAGAATCAAACATTCCCAGGTCTATCTCCTGGTGTTGAATAAATGGACAGAGGCAATCAAAGTCATATTGCAGCAGAAAAAAGAGTGAATGATTCAGTCTCACCAGTTTTAAAGATGTAGGTAGTCAATCAAACTACCTCTTGGGCTGGCTCCATAGGTCTATCAACAGCAATTTTATTTTAGGAGAATTTGGTATGTTCAGAGAATCCTATGTTATGTATGGAAATAATAAGGATAACCTGTCTTATAGGATCAAAATACTTAAACATTTTTCTTTTCATTAAGATCTAGGATTTCACTGATATAAGATCTTGGTGAATAAACAAATTGTTTCATGAAAGCTTTCTAAGACCATAATCTTTAAATAGTTGCTATCTGTATTAGTGAAGGGAATTTGATTTGCCCAGTCTACAGTTTTTATCCAAGTCTGGACCTGAATTCAGGTCTTGTTAATCCTGAGGCTAATCTATCCATTATGACTCTCAAAAGGATTATTGTGAGGATAAAATGAAATAATAATAAAAACTGACATTAAATAGATATTCATGATTAACAAAGCCCTTTACACAAAATATCATGACTTATTTGATAAGAATTTCTTAGGACTAAAGCTCTTTATAGCTAGAAACAACCTTAGATTTCAGAATGAATGAGATTGAAGGAAGGTTAAGTCATCTAGTTTAGCCATCTTTTTCTATAAATGGGGAAATGAAGGCTCAAAGTGGTTATTGAGTGATTTGCTTCAGGTCACACATAGTGGTTTACTAGCAGAATTGGAACTAGAAACCAAGTGCCCTGCCTCCCAGTCCAGGGCTTCTTTTAGTGTACATAAGGAGGGAAATTATGAGAAACAAAGCTCTAACTGCTAATCAGATTTGAATTAGAAATGGGGGGAGGTAAACCTGGACTGGGATCATCTAGTCAGTGGGAAAATCAAATTCTCTTTGGAAGTGGTTTCTGTGACAGAGCCATAATAAACAGAGGCAACTAGGCAGTACCCCTCAGTTCTGGGTGCTGAGCTAAAAGCACAAACTCCCCAGGCTACCTCCATAGCAAAGATTTCATAGCCCTAAATACTTTTCCTTGCATAACTACTGTCCTATTAGTCCACATAAAATGATACATTAAAGCTAATAGGCATTATGTAAAAATGGAAGCAGTACAGACCTCCAACATTTCTGAATCCTAACTTCCTGCTCCCCAGTGTGGCTCATGATTCTCTTATGTGTATGTTGTAGCTTTTCCTTCTGTGCTTTAATTTCATGAAATTATAAGATCACAGGATCTAAGTGTCAGAAGGGACCATTCAGATAATTTAATTCTGGGGAATATCTACTTCTCCTTAGAAAGAATTTTGGACCCCATGTTCCTTCTCTAGAGTCCTACTATTGCAAGTTTTGCTTCTTAAGAAGATTTCTGAACCCTCTATCTTACTCACAGGCTCTGAAACTATAAATGTTATTCTCTAGGGAGGATCTTGAATCCCATACCGACTCATGAATAGTTCTAGGCTTTATTTTATTTTCCATTACCAGAATTGTAGTCATCATTTTCTCTTCATGCATGATTGTAAGAAGAACTACAATTTGAAAGACCTTTTCACCTCAGCTTTCTTATTGATAGATCACAGAAAAGGATTCACTGGAAAAGAATAGGGTGGGTTCATAACCATATGTGTGTGTGTGTATGTGTGTGAAGAGTGCAAGATTTGGAGACTGACTGACATTCTGGTCCCAACTTGCTTGAGTGATTCCCGCTTTCTCAATAAGTTTTTTTAGCCATAAAATTGAAAATGTTGGACTTGTGATTTCTAAGATCCTTTCTAGTTCTGATAATGCTAGCCTTGGAATTATGGAACTATAGAATCATAAACTCAATTGGAAGGGATGTCTGTCATCTAATCCAACACTATCGGAGCAAGAGTTCATTGTAAAATATACTGGACAAATGGTCAACCAATCTCAGTTTAAAAATCTAACCAATTACTAAAATTTCAACCATCTCTTAAAGCAAAAAAAAAGTTTTTTGGGGTCTCTGTATAACAGTGTTCACTCCTATTGAATTTTCAGTTTAATAAGATTCCTAAATCTTTTGTCAGATTGACAACTGACAAGTTGTGCCTGTCTTACTGTTGAATCTTTTATATCTGTGAAATTGATTTTTTTGAACCTGAATAATATTTTCATTTATCTTTACTCAATGTTCCAGTTTTCCAGGGTTTTTTTTCTTTTTTTTTGACTCTGACTTTAATATGCTAATTGTCTTCAAGTTTTGTGTCATTGACAAATATATCATTTATAAATTTAATAAGCCACTGATAAAAATGTGAAGCAGAATAAAATAATAGACCTATCCTTGGTACTTATCACTAGAAATGTCTTTAATGTTGACATTGAATCATCAATGGCTGTCTTTTGACTTTTCAACCAATTCTGAATCTACCCAATTATACTATCTGAATACATCATTCCATTTTATCCATCAGTTTAGCATGTAAGACATCATGTGATTTTTTAAAGATTTAGGTAAACTATATCTATAATATTGTTCTTATTTACCAGTTTGGTGATCTTTTTCAAAGGAAAAAAATCAAGTTAATCTGGCCTACTCTGTTCTATTATTTTCAGTCTTCAGAACCCAATGCTATTTGGCAAAGTCAGTTCCATCCTTCTTCTGCTGGGCACAGTGTTTAGTTAGCCCATCCAAACCTTGGTTGATAGTCTCACCACTAAATCCTTATTAGGGCTCCTGTGCCTTTGTCTACTTTTATGTCCACAATGCCACCTTTGACTTTGATGATCTTGGGGAAGGGATGATTATTCTGGAAAGGAGTAATATCTCTAATACAGGTGCCTACTCAGTCATCTGCTGTGACATCTGCTTCCTCTATAGAGGCATCCATTTTCCTCTCTGTTCTCAGTTCCGATGGACTATAGTTACTTTGAAATGATGCTGGTGGATTCATCTGCTGCCAGAATTCCTTTCTCTAGAGCAATAATTGGTGAGTAATATCAAATAGCTGTGCCATTTGCTCTGGTTTTAGTATTGGGTATTGGTAAGGCATCTTTTCTTTGGTTGTGATTGAAGTAGCAGAAAGACATAGCAGGGGCAACAGTGGACTATGGGATTTAGTGGTGGGTGGACAAGATGGAATTAAATTGCTTATAATCAGGACCTGAACTTCTGTCCTTTATTTTGTATTGTACTCTTTCTCACCTACAGAACCATTCCTTAAAACAAGGAATAAAAGAAGAAATAAAGGGAGAAAGGAGTTGACTAACTGCCTTTTGTTCTGATATTTTAAGCTATTGTTCCCAAATCCAAATCCCATTCTTAAATTTCATCTTCTCAAACAATTGTTTACTTCCCAAGTCTACTTTTCCTTTTTAAAACTGTTCCTTTTGTTTCAGTGATGAACAAGACACTTGTGCCCTTAGGTTCTTAAGTTTCTTGCCCACAACTTCATAATACTTGGTAATATTTTCTGTATTCCTTCAGAGAAGGAGGGGATCAAATACTTATTAAATGGCTACGATGTGTCAGACCTGGGCAGAGCACTTTATAAATATTATCTCAAAACTGATCAGAATCTTTTATGCTCATGAGAACCACTGAAAATAGATATCTATAAATAGATCCAGTAAGTCTTGGTAAGCTTTCTGTCACCTTTTAATTACATTCTTGTTTTTGGTTGTTATCTCAAACATTATTTTATCCAACTTGTCTAATATTAAGAATCTCCTAAAATGTTTCTGAGTGATAGTCATTTTTTGAGGTCTTAAATTTTCCACCTAGTATTCTCCCTTCTCCTTCTAACTTTGTGTAATCTGAAATTTGATAAAGTCTTCAATTATTTGAATGTGTGTCATGTGGAAGAAGAACTGGATTGACTCCGCTTGATCCAAGAGGTTGGAACTGGGGATTCAACTTCTAACACCACTGAGAGAACGTCATATGGGAAGAAGAGCATTTATGTGAGCTGAAGAAAGAAAGGAAATTGTGAAGGATTTAGTAGTTTTGTGAAAGAGGTTAGAGGTTGAAGTTGGAAAAGGGAAATTTGGAAGGGCTTGAGAAGTTAAAAGAAGAAAAGAAAAAGGAAAAGGTCTAGAGATGAAGGAGAAGAAGGATTCAAGGAGAAGGACTTAATTAAGACTAGAGGAAATAGGAGAATTAGGAATACTGATTGGATGTTAAAGAGAATCAGATTTAACCTTAAAAATAACAAAGATATTCTAATAAATTAGAGTTCCCCGAAATAGAATGGATTGTCTTGGAAGGTTGTTGTTGTTTTAGTCATTGTTTCAGTTGTGACTGATTCTTTTAGACCCATTTGAGTTTTCTTGACAAGCATACTGGAGGAAACTGAGGCAAACAGGATTAAGTGATTTGCTTAGGATCACTCAGTTAGTAAGTGTTTGAGTCCAGCTTTGAACCCAGGAAGATGAGTCTTCTTGACTCCAAGTCTGGCACTTTATTCACTGTGCCATCTTGTTGCCCTGTCTTGGGAGGCAGGACTCTTCAAATGAAGGCTACATTATATACAGGGCATATATAAAAGGGATTCTGGTATAGTTGGGAATTCAACCAAATGGCCCCTTCCAAACCTGAGATTTGACTCTTTTGTGGCAAGTATTCCATCTATGCATTTATCCAAGTTATTGATAAAATATGGGTTTAAATAAGGCGAAAGATAAATCCATTCCACTAGGGAACTGTGTTCATGTTTATGCTGATTCATTAATAATTACTAGGGTACAAATAATCAATTTGGGTTCTAGAGGACAGATAATCATGGAATCATAAATTTGGATCTGATTAAGACTTTTGAGGCTGTCCAGTACAGCTCCTTCATTTTACATATGAATAAACTGAATGAAACACAGAGAAGTTAAATGATTCACCTAAAATCATGAGTCTGAGATAGGTTTTAATACCTTGTTCTTTAGTTTCAGAGCTAGTACTTTTCCAATGATAGTCCCAGAACAAGTGGAAGGGAACTTGGTAAATATAGTTGATCTCAATTTTTGTCAAGGATTTCACGAATCTCTCAAGTTATTATAATAGTTAATGCATGCTTGATCATATCATTGGTGGACTTTGAGATCAAGTTTTCCAACTACAGAGTTAGAACTTGAGTATTGTCAATCTAGTAGTTTGGAAACTTATTCATCCTGTATACATCTCTCTAAGGCTGGCATAGTTTCCTTTGCAAATACCATGGTGAAATTTCACACATACTATATTAATGGCATTCTGCTGATCTATTATCCTATAGATACATAGTATCTATTTGTCTGAAAAATTCTTCTTGATTGATTGTTCTGAGAACCTAAAAGAAATGAGATTAGTCTGGCATGATCTGTTCACGATGATATCGTATTGATTCTTAGTGATCACGGCTTTCTTGAATTCAAATATCTGTTCTATCATCTGGAAGAGGTAGTAGACTTCTTACATATGATTTCTAAGGGCAAAATTAGAACCTATTGTGGGAAGGAACTGAGAAACATTTCCCTCCTCCCCCCAACTTCTCTTTTTTAAAATAGTATTTTATTTTTTTTCCTCAATTACATGGAGAGACAATTTTTTTACATTCACTTTAAGAAATTGAGTTCCAAATTTTCTTCCTTCCTCTCTAATCTTTTTTTCATTCCCAAGACTGATATAGATCATATATGTGTAATCAGATAAAATGTATTTCTATATCACTCATGTTGTGAAAGAAAAAAGAGACCAAAAGAAAAAAAATGGAAAAAATAAAGAAAGTGGAAAATAGTATTCAGATTCTATCAGTTTTCCTTTGGATGTTTTTCATCCTGAATTCTTTGGAATTGTCTTCTATCATTGTATTGTTGAGAATGGTTAAGTCATTGACAGCTGATTATTGTACAATATTGCTAATACTATGTATTACTATTATTCCTAGTTCTGCTCATTTCCCTTTACATTTAGTTCATGTAAGTCTTTCCAGGCTGTTTTTAATCATCTTATTTATCATTTTTTTCTTTTTCTTCTTCCTTTTTGCTGAGGCAATTAGGACTTGCCCAGCGTCACACAGCTAGGAAGTGTTAAGTGTCTGAGGCCATATTTGAATTCAGGCCCTCCTGACTTCAGGATTGGTGCTCTATTCACTATGCCACTTAGCTGCCTCTATTCATTTCTTATAGCAAAATAGCAATCCATCATAATCGTATGCCACAACTTGTTTAGCCACTCTCCAACTAATGGGCATCCCCTCAATTTCTAATTCTTTGCCGCCCCAAAAAGTGCTGCTATGAATATTTTTGTACAAATAGATCTTTTTCTCTTTGAAAAAAATCTCTTTGGGATACAGACCCAAAGCTATTGTTGGATCAAAGGGTGTGTACATAAGGAAGAACTTTCTACAGTCAGAGCAATTCACAACAGAATGGACTTCCTAATTAGCATGTTTCTCATTATTGAACTGTTCAAGGAAATCTTGAATGGCTTCTTCATCAGACTTATCCTGCAGAAAGTGACACATTGAATTAGACGATCCCTGAGGTTCTTTAAAGAAACTATGATCTGATCATTTCCTTTCTTGGTCGACATTGGCAAATGTTTAAAAGGGCATACTTAGGGCACCAAGTACAAGGGTTCTTTCTGGATCTTTCTTTAGTGCCTGAGATGATCAGTACCTGAAACATGTCTTCATACTTCATTTCTCCTTTGGCAGGCTGTAGGAAACAGGGCCGTTGCTATAGGAATTGTATATTCTGAGAATATTTTGAGAAGGAGTTTGTATTATCAGGTGGATTTGCTTGTTTTCCTCTAAATTTCATCCATTTGATGAATGTATTTTCTCTAATAGCTTATGTGGAATATATTGACTGGAATAATTTAGGAGCAGAATCTAATTTCCTAGTACTGGGGGTAGGGTTCTGGGGTGACTATATGAAATAATAATGATGAAATTGTCTTTAAGATGCTTTACGTAATTCTATACTGATGAGTTTATATTGCCATGGTCTGGTTACAAAAATTAGTCATTTCCCACCACTTTTGCAAAAGTCTATATAGTTCTATAAAATAATAAATAAATGAATAATAGCAGGATAGTGAGTGACTTGAATTTGGACCATTTATTTCTGAATGTCATTAAAAAAAGACAAGAAGAATGAGAATACAACAACAAAACTAATACTGACATATTTTACTCCTTATAAGCTAAGGTGATCAGGAGTATAGAATATCCCAGTTTTACAAATAAGAAAATTAAGGAAGGTTAAGAGATGTTAAGTGTCTTCACCAAAGCTAGTTATGGGATGAGACCAGTTGGTTAAATAGCTCTTTATAGAGAAGCCAACTGCCTTTCATCAATGTTGGATGCTCTCTCTTCAGCTCCACTGGTATAAAGTAAGGTACCATGAAAAAAACCTTGGTCTAATGTTAGTGGTCTTGAATTCTGGTCTTAGTCCTGCATTCCCTAGCTAATGAGACCCTCTTGATCATCATTTTCTCACTGAAGAAGTGAAATAATAATAATTAAGATGGGGGCAGTGGAAATGAATAGAACAAATATGAGAAGTTTTTCAAGTGAAGAATCACAATTTTGTAACTGAATAGATATGGTAAGTGAATAAGAGAGGGGAGTCAAGATTATGCTAACATGTCAAACTTGAATAATGGGAAAAGTGGCAAGGTTATTGAAGGAAGCAGGAAGGAAAAGGAAGATATAGTAGGTGATTAATAAAATGCATAATGAATTGAATCTGTAGAAAAAGTGATTTGATAAGAAATGTGACAAGGTCACTTTTAGACATGAGGTAGAGGGGGAGAAAAAAGGTGGTATTGGATTAATGGAAAGAAGCAAATCCAGTGAAAGGTTAAGTCTCCATTTTCTTATCTCTTGACTGCTCATATGGGCACGATGAGATAGAAGTCAACCATCTCTTTTCTTTTAGCAAGATATATGACCACCCTTTACTAAATGCCTTGACTATTTTCTTCAATTTTTTTCTCTGTTACCCCATTTGCCCTACTTGTGTAACCTGAGCTCCTAGATTTTTTAGTCCACTTTGAACCCTTAGGACTTCTTGGCATTCCTGGCCAAGTTATCTTCCCCAGTTAGAATATAATATCTATAAGAGCAGTGTCTAGCTCTCTTTTTTTATTTGTTTCTTCAGTAGTTGGTGATGAGGTCAGGGTAGCAGTTCCTAGTTTGAAATAAAGATGTGACAAATGCATAATGGTCATTCTCTTTGCAAAAAGATGAATTTATTTCAGAGAAATTACAGACCAAATGAAGAGGTAAAATAGGCACCAGAAGTGGCAAAGATGAAATAGAGTTGGGGGAGCAATAGGGTTACCAAGGAAATGAGTTTGTAAGAATCCATTAAAGGAGTGTGTCATGAAACCTGAGTATGCCATTGATTGGCAGGTTAGATCCACAGAGGAGTTTAGCAGACTGGCCAGAGTTAGCTATAGAAAGGAGAAAGATTTCATTACAGGGAAAATACCATGAGAGGAGAGACAGAGAGAGAGAGAGAGAGAGAGAGAGAGAGAGAGAGAGAGAGAGAGAGAGAGAGAGAGAGAGAGAGAGGGAGGGAGGGAGGGAGGGAGGGAGGGAGGGAGGGAGGGAGGGAGGGAGAGAGAGAGAGAAAGAGAGAGAGAGAGAGAGAGAGAGAGAGAGAGAGAGAGAGAGAGAGAGAGAGAGAGAGAGAGAGAGAGAGAGAGAGAATTTCATAGCAGATTTAGTCAGGGGAAGGGATTTAGCAAAGATAGTCATCATGGGCATGTCTTTTATAGGGAAAATATCCCTTGGGGATTTCTCAGAGGAGGAAAGGAAGTGCCAGGAAAGAATTTAAAAGAGAAAAGGAGGGACAAAGAAAGAGCCAGATGAAATGAACGGAACTATACATACTCATGGTCTTAATATTAAAGGCCCTTAATATTTTGATACTTATTTTTCTGAACTTCTCAGGTATAGTTCTTATTAATTTTCTCTATTTTAACCAAATGAGATTATAATTTGGCTTCAATCTCTTATCCTGCCTTCTGTTCCTTTGCTTAAGTCATTTTCAACACCTGGAATGGACATATCTCCCACTTTTATCTGTTTCTCTCTTCCTTTAAAGCCCAGGTTAGGGGCCACTTTCTCCATGAAGTCTTCCTTAAACATCCTCCCTCACGAGGTGATATGCCATCTGTCCCTTTTCAAATTTCCTATAGCACTGTGTATGGACCTCTCCTATGCACTTATGTATAAAGATGGCTATGATGTAAAGCAGAATGTGATGTTTTCCCCTATTTAATATTGTAAGCTTCCTGAGTAGTGCTTAAAGCACATATATACTTACTTGTACTTCCATCACTGTGTATATGGCCTATACACAAATGTATAGCACTTTAAACATATTAGCTAAATTGAATTGAATGGGGCAGAATTGATTTCAAGAAGTTTCCTGGGTATGTAGAGTAGGGATGTACTGTAAAAAATGAAAAGGAAGTAAAAGTTGTTTTCAGGACCATGGTCTTTATCTTAGCAGTCTAGTTTCACTGCTGGCAGTTTAATTATAATTAAACCTGTTAGAGAGGATGTCCTAATGAGATTCAGCAAAAGTGAAAAGTCTGGGGAAACTAAAGCACAAAGACATTGAAATATAAATGGAAGGCCACCAGAGCAAGAATTGGAAACTTGAATAGCTTAATTGCATATGAAGAGGCCAGCCAGACAATGGACTTTCCTTCAGGGTACAGACTGCATTCATATCTTTAATCCTGGACTTCATCTACATAAAATCCCCAAAAGACTATTGAACATGGAATTGATTGAATTGGAACTGATGATCCTTAGGCAAGGGTTCACAATCTTTTTATATTATAGTTCCTTCACCAGTCTAGTGAAGGTTATGGAGACCTTCTAAGAATAATTAAAAAAAATTCATTAATAAAGGAAAGGCTGAACTTCATTTAAACATAGGTAAAAATAATGATATAATTTTCCCCCTCTTCCACATGTACAACAGTTTGAGTTTTATCCATGGGGAGGAGGGTATGTGTGTGGACCTTAAGTTAAGAATATCTGCTCTAAGGCAAGAATCTTACTGAAGAGTAGGGGCTTTGGGCTCCTGGAAGGATTGTCCCTCTGTTATCTGCCACCTAGAAATGACAAATAACCTTAGTGATGTAGTTCTGAGAGTGAGTTCTATTGATCCTAAGTGGATTGCTGCTGTAGCTGAAAGAGGGTTGTAGCACTCTGGCTGAAAAGAATAACACTGTAACACTCTAACTGACAGAGTGCAGTAACATCTCGCTAAATCAGTGGATGAAAGTGGAAAAGATTACAGTTGCTTATTGAATTGTTATTGTGTCCTTGGTTCCAAGAGGACCATGAATCAGACTGTGACATGCAAGTGGATTTAAGTGGGGGAGACCTGTGCAGTCACCAGCCTCACTTTCTCCTCCAGAGTCATTTGGATCCAATGGCAAGATATGGATTGGGATGACTAGAGATGGCCCTAAAGTGAATCTAGACAATAGAGTAGATTGACTCATCTTGCAGTGATGCTGCACTGTGAGAGGAACCCAATGGCAGCATATCCTGCCCAGCCCTACCTGGAAACAGCTGCCCATCAGCAGAATAGCTTGCCCAGACTAATTCAACTATCCCTGTTCAGTAGCAATAGGGCCTTCTGGCATCATCTGACAGCTGCTTTGCCCAGTTCAGAACCCCAACAGCCACCAAAACATCTGCTTGATGTAACCTAGAATCATATTTACCTTTTCATCCAAAGTGTTGTGCCTTTGAGTGACCCAGGCTACCAGAGTTGTGAAACAATTTACTCACCAACTCTCTGGAGGAAGAATGGGCCTAGATGGTTTGATGAGTTGCTTTGGCCACATGAGTTTTTTACAAATTACTTCTCATGACCACTGTGCTTTAAGTTTGTGTTCATTCTTTCTCCTACCCAATGGATTCTGTGTATATTTGTGAGAGAGTACACCCCTAATGCTGGGGGGGAATGTTTTATAACTATTATTTGTTGTTCAATAATTTTTCAGTCATGTTTAATTTTTCATGACTCTATTTGGGGTTTTCTTGGCAAAGATAGCATTTCCTTCTTCAGTTCAAGATGACGAAAATAGAGTTAAATGGCTTGTTTAGGTTTGAACTCAAGAAGATGAGTTTTCCTTATTCTAAGCCTGATGTTTTATTCATTGTGCCATCTAGTTAACAATTCACAAGTATTCAGTTCTTTATCAAAGAATCATTCAAATAACATAGATATAACTATTTTCACTGTGTGAGACAAAGACCACTGGCTCAAATAAATTGCTCAAGGTAAAAACAATTTTATTTCAATCTCAAAAGAAAGGTCATCTCCCTTCTAACAAGCAGTTAGGCAAGGAGAGGCAGGATATAGTTAATAGACTAGTCAGGACAAATGACCTCACATTCTAAGTCATAATTGGGGGAAAATTTTAACCCACCCACACCTTTAGGACTACTAAATTACCATATATTGGAATTTTAATGCCAAGATGGTCTAACTTAGTATCACAAAGAAAAGGGCTATATGATCCCATTCTTTGCAAACCCCATGATCTCTGGAGAAAGAGACTTGGGCCAGTTGCACAGCCGACCTACACTCAATTTTTAGAACACTGTCTCCATCTTGTTAGATAGCTTTCACAGTTCACTTCATTCATCACTGCTATTTTATTTGAGTGAATTCCTTTGCTAAAGAACTGAGTTTAATGATGAATTGTTAAAAGGAAACACAATGGTGGGGACTCAGAAGTAAGTGTTAGGAAGCTAACCACCCACAGTTTTATCTATATGTAAGAAACAAAATATCTTACCCAAGAATTCTACTGACTCATGGATGAATGCAGGAAAGATTTATTTTACATTCTTGCAACAATGAGTGTCTAGATTAGTAGACACACCTTTGAAATCCCAAAGGCAATATTTTTTTTCTTATACTGAAGTACAAGTCCCTCCTAGATTCCTCATTATTTGGATGTTACAGATATGACTCTCCACCCCTCATTACATAGCCAGTCCTTGCCCCCCCAAGGAGCTTACATTTTTATTTCCTTTTTGAGGGAAGATAACTTCCCCCATGATTATTCTTTGATGTTTGTGGGTTTCAATTTTCTAATTTAATTTTCATAACTGCGGAAACCAAATGAATGCCCAAATATTTCTCACACATAGAACTCTGAAAATAATAGTGATCACCTTTTTGAGGATCCATATTTTAATTGATAGGGTGGATTGGGTAAGTGAACCCATTGGGCAGTGTTATATCTCTATTTTGCAGATGTGGCAATTGTGGCACAGAGGGTTTTACATGACAAATCCAAAGTTTGTTCTTCTATGTGATACCTCACACTAACTCCTGATTGCTCAAGATCTTCCATTGTGAAGCCCTAGACTCTTCCATGATTCTGCCATTGTGTTTTCTTCTTAAATGATGTGAAACTTTGGGCCACTGAAAATGCAGATCTTCCTGAGTCACAGTTTGATACAGAGAAAGGAGTTAGCCCTCAGCATCCTTTGGATTTTCAGAGACTAGGTTCTAGTTATAGTATAGCTTTGCTAGTATTAAGTCCTTCTCTGGTCTTTAGGTATCTCATTTGTAAAATGAAAAGATTGGAGTGATTGATATCTAACGTCTCTTCTAGCTTCAAGGATCTGTGACTCCATGATCAGAATTTCAGGGACCAGAGGCTTCCTCCCTCATCAACTCAGAAAGGAACTTCTATAAAACCCCTGTGTGCTTCTTTCTATCTTCTAGTTTCATGAATATTCCAGTTTCTTCATTGCTAGAATCAAATTCAGGCAAACCTGCATAGGAAGTATGTGATTTAGGGCTGAGCATAATGGTATGGCTAAAACCTTTTTGACAGGTGGAAGCTTTCAATGAGATTTGTGTCATTATTATACTCAACTCATGTTTGCTAAATGAATGAATGAGAATGAGGAGGTTATTGAAAATATAATTCTTTGGATGTTTTTTTCTTTGAGATTGAGAATTTGGTTTTTATAATAGATTTTTTTTAAAAACCTAAAAACTTGAAAAAACTTTAAAAACCTGAAAAATACTTTATTATAAGGAGGTTATCCCCTCATCTGGGAAGATGTTAAGAGAGATTTATGTGTGCTTTTCAAAGTGTTTTCTCATTGAATGTTAGCTAGAAGGTGTCTTGGTACATTGAATGAACATAGTCCCTGGAAGGTGATTAGTAAATAAATATTTTTGACTCATTGATTCAGGAAGAAAATTATTTTTTAGAAAGTTTATTAGATATTTACAAGTACTATGCTTTTCAATGGGTAAGATTCAAAATTTAAATAAGGGCTCCCTTATGAGCCCTTAAGTTCATATTGTCTTTGAGAATGTGATGACAAATATGTAGATAACTAAAATATACAACATTACAAAATAAGTTTAAAGATAGGTAAATGGCATAGTAGAACACTGGGCCTGAAGTCTTTCTGACTTTTACTAGCAGTGCGGTCTTGGACAGGTCACCTAATTCTGTTTACTTCAGTTTCCTCATCCATAAAAATGAGCTGGAGAAGGAAATGGCAAACAATTCCAGTATCTTTGCCAAGAAAACCCAAAATGGGATCATGAGGAGTCAGACATGACTGAAATGATTGAACAACAATATAAGATAAGCATGGTAGAGAATCATAAAGCAAAAATGAAAAACACAGGAGACAGATAAAAATAACAAAATCAGGAATAGAAACAGGTTTGTTATTATTGATCAGTTGTGCTCAATTCTTCATGACCCCATTTGGGGTTTTCTTGACAGAGATATTGGAGTGGTTTGCCATTTTCTTCTCCAATTCATTTTATAGTTGAGGAAATTGAGGTAAACAAAGTTAAGTGATTTGCCCAGGGTGACACAACTAATAATTGTCTGAAGTCAGATTTGAACTCAGGAAGATGAGTCTTCCTGACTTTGGGCCCAGCACTTTATCCCTTGTGCCACCTAGGAAAAGATTTAGGGGGAATGAGAACAACCTTGATTTTGAACAGATGGGTTTGAGGAACCTGTGGGACACCAGAGTGAAGATGTCTTATAGATAGTTGAAGAGTCAGGTCTAAATTTCAGAAGAGGTCAGGCCTGGAGGAGAAGTCTTCATATAGGTGGTAGTAGAAACTGTGAGAATCCACAAAACATTGAGTATAGAAAGACAAGGAAAGAGACAGCACAGAAAAGGAACTAGAATTGGAGTTAGCTAGAAGCTATATTCGACACCTGCCTCTTGAAGTAACTAGCTGGGTGATCTTGAGTAAGGCATAACATCATTTCAGTTCTATGCAAAATGGGCATAATGATACTTGGATTATCTGTAGTCCAGATACAGTCCAGTGAAGGGCTGCTGTGAAAATTGAATATGATCATGTATGCAAAGTGCTGTGTAAATGTCAGTCATCATTATTATTTGACTGTCAGTTCCATGAAAGTCAGGGACTATTTAATTTTTAATCTGTGTATTTCTACTCCCAAGCACAATGTTATCCACATAGTGAGCATTTAGTAATGTTTGTGTTTATGACCTCAACTCTCTTCAATTAAACTCAATTCAACATAGAAATAAGAGCTAGGACATAAAATATCAGACTAGAGAATGCTTTAGTATGCTTATGTATAAAAGGAAGGGACACATTAGATAAGCCATTTATGATTTTGAAATTGGAAACAATTCAACCAAAGCAAAACATCAAGTTTTTGGTTGATTTATCTTCTTTTTAAAATTAATTTTATAATTATATATTTTTTGACAGTACATATGCATGAGTAATTTTTTTTACAACATTATCCCTTGTATTAATTTTTCCAAATTTTCCCCTCCCTCCCTCTACTCCCTCCCCTACATGACAGGCAATCCCATACATATTAAATGTGTTACAGTATATCCTATATACAATATATGTGTGTAAAACCAATTTTCTTGTTGCATGATAAGAATTGGATTCTGAAGGTATAAGTAACCTGGGTAGATAGACAGTAGTGCTAATATTTTACATTCAATTCCCAGTGTTCCTTCTCTGGGTGTAGCTGTTTCTGTCCATCACTGATCAACTGGAAGTGAATTAGATCTTCTTTATGTTGAAGATATTCACTTCAATCAGAATATATCTTCATACATTATCGTTGTTGAAGTGTATATTGATCTCCTGGTTCTGCTCATTTCTGATTTATCTTAAAGATAAAATAGTAGTAATAGCAGCCATCATGATGATACCATTTGCAAGATACCATGATAACCACTTTATAAACCACTTTATGATCTCATTTGATCCTCACAAAAAAATCTGGTACATGTTGGTTGTGGTGGTGGGTGATATATAGGAGGCAGCAGAGAGTAGAGCACCAAACAAATCTGGCCTCAGACACTTACTAGCTTTGTGACCCTGGGCAAGTGACTTAATACTATTTGCTTCAATTTCTTCATCTATAAAATGAGCGGAGAAAGAAATGACAAACTATTCCAATATGTTTGCCAAGAAAACCCTAAATAGTGTCATGAAAAGTCAGACATTTTGGGGAAATGAGTTTTGGAAGTACCACATTAAGAAAAAACATAAGATATCTGTGTGTATTAGTAGTAAATAACATAAAATGATATAGGTAGACGTATATAGCTTTGACTTATGAAATTAGGAACTGATCAACCAAATCACATGAATGATAATATGTAATATCTGCTTGGATTATGTGGAAATTAAGAGACTTTCTACCAGAATGTTGAACTCTACATGGCTTGTGCCTTCCTAGAAATGCTAAGGATATAACATTCCATATCCTTAAGAAAAATGAACCACAAACTGAATATAGTAGTAGTAGTAATAGTAGTAGTAGTTGTTGTTATAGTAATAGTGGTGGTAATAGTAGTAGTAATAGTAGGAATAATAGGAATAATAGTAATAGCAGCAGCAGCTAACTTTTATATAGTACTTTAAGATTTGCAAAATGCTTTATATATAGATGTATGTATATATTATATCATTTGATCCTCAGAACCTTGGGGTCTTATTTTTTTTATAAAATACAAAGGAAGCTGAGGCAGACAAAAATTATGTAACACATACATTTAATAAGTGTCTGAGGCTAAATTTGAACTCAGATCTTTCTGAATCTGAAATCATCATTATCTACTGTGTCACCTAGGTTCCTTCAATCTGGATTTAGATCCCACTGCCATTTTATGGATGAAGAAACTGAGGACTCTATAGAAGTAAAGAAACACAACAATTAATTTCCGATTTATATTTTGTAGACAAGGTACATCTGTTTAAAGTTAAATGAAGAAAATTAAAAAAAATTGTATTGTTTGTAATGGAGATAGGGCTCAGAATATGAAAAGATGATTTTGAGAAAAGTTGTTTTCTTGCTTTTCCTATATGATCAGCACCATTCTACTTGGGTGGTATCTTGTGAGAGTTTGGATACTTCACCTTGCAGTGGTGAAAGGTGTTACCAACTTTGGCAAAAATGCCTAGTGGATAAAGTTTTTTTCTAAGAGAATCCTTCTGAGTTTGTATTAAGTTTGGTTTTCTGACTCGAGTAGTTAATCATTCCCCATTTGAGAATTGTGGGTTTTTTCCTTCCCTGGATGCAATTAACATTGAACTCAGTCGTGTTCATTTTTCATGTCAGAAAGACAATGGCCCTGAAGAAGAAAAAGGGAGGGGCTGCCAGGAGCTAGGGAAGAAGGCCAAACTGATGCACGTGAGGGAAAATGCCCTGGAGAAACAGCATTGTTTCTTGCACAATCACTGTCGGAAAATTCGTGGCCAAGCACGAGGTCATCTCTAACTGGCAGTGATGGACCTTATAGCGATTTATGTCGTGATCACCTCTGTGCCTGACATGGCACCTGACATGTCAACTTACAGAGCACCAAATGTGCTGATGGGAAAGAGCTTTATGACCTGCAGAAGGGACTTCTCTAAGGTCATATAGTTAGCAGGTGGCAGAGCTGTTATTTTTATTCCTGGCTCCATTCCCTCATCTGTTAAAAATAAATGAAAAAGAGATAGTATGGCATAGTGGATAGGGAGCTGGCCTTGGAGTGAGGAAGACCTGAATTCAAGCCTTGCTTCTTTGTGCCTCAGGAAACTTTCTTAAGAATAAATTGAGGATCTGCTCTATCACTCCCATGGAGATAATCATTTTTGTCTTTTATTTAGGCTTCACAGGTTTGTTGTATTAATCAAAAAAGTATGAAGGATTTTGTGGCATTCAGTGCCCTGGTACTAAACTCATTTTCTATATTTATTTCAACCTTCTCCTCCCTCATAGAACTTGTTCTCCAGGCAAAGCAAACCAACTTATACTACTTCCTTGAGCACACATCTGTGTCTTTGTTCACATAATTCCCCAGGACTGGGATGCCCTCTCCAACATTCTGTTGAAATTCTATCCATCTTTTTAAACTCAGATTCAATGTCATTTCATTCTTAAAGTTTCCCCTTTGTGAGTTAATTTTTGTGAGTTTAATACTTATTAGCTATGTACCTATATACAGACCTCTTAATATTATCTGAGGCTCACTTTCTGCATCTGTAAAATGGAAATAGTCACACTTGCAACCACTCATCCACCTCATAGCAGTGTAATAAGGAAGATACTTGGTGTATCTAAAAGTAGTGTAGAAATATGTTTGGTGTCATGGTTGGCCTTTCAGTGCTGGTTCTTTGATTCCCCAAGATCAGTATTACTTATATCAGAACTATTCTGAAGAGATACTTTTACCGTCCCCCCCCCCCCAAAAAAAAAGCCTAGTATATGATGGTTTTTTTCACCCTTAGTAACAGATGGGGACAAGTTTAATAAAGGCAGCTAGATGGCACAGAGGATGGAGCATTGGATTCTGAGGCAGGAAGGCCTGAATTTAATTTTTACTTCAGATATTTACTAACTGGGTGACCCCAGGCAAGTCATTTAAACCCTCTCAACCTCAGTTTCTTCATCTGTAAAATGGGGATATAATAAGGATAATTCTGTCGTAAGGATCAAATGAGGTAACATTTACAAACCTCAAAGCATTTTATAATTGCTCTGTATTATTATTTTAATTATTATTATTTTTACTGAGATCATAAGATTTAGGGCCAGAAGGGATATTAGGTGATAAGGCAACCCAGGAGAATCACAACTCCTTAAAGACAGGAATGATTTCAATTTTGTTTTGGCACCCAGGCACTTAATAAATACTTGTTTATTTATTGATTGACTGATTGAGTGATTGATTGGAGGGAGTGCCCACATTGATGAAATCACAGTTCCCTGAAGCACTGAAGTGTGTTGTCATTAACAATAATAACTGGAGCAAACAGGAGTCCTAGAGGGAGACACGCTTCTACACCAGGAGGCTGGCGCTATCACCAGCCTAATTATAGACAGTTGGGGAAGCTGAATTAACAATTCTATCAGTGATGCCAATCAATGTGGGTGCAGGAACACAGGGAGATGCTGAGAGAGAACATCTGGGATCCACAGTAAGCTTAGGGTTAAGTATTGGGGGAAAGCGTGTTCCCGATTGCTGCAGGTGTTCACACATCCGATTATATTTACATGAAAAATTGTGTAGGATGTTCAGCTGATGGTGCATCATGCATAAAGTCATCGGCTTTGCATAAGGATTAGCTTTAAACACATGTTTTCCAGCCAGATTTGTGTCTAGTGTTAATCACATATTTTGAGTCTGCAACGAAAAGACAAAGAGGGCCACAGCACCCTTGGAACAGTCTCATCATTCCTATTCACTTTAAGCAAGATCCCACTGAAGGAGATTATGAGAAGAGTCTCACATGTCTGTCTATGGAACATTATGGTCTTAGTGTACAAGGCCTGGGAAGTAAGCAGTGTAAATACTGGCGCTCCCATTTTAGAGATGAAAAAAATGAGACACAGAAAGATGAAGTTTATTGATTGACTGAATTACTCATCACCAGTGTTCTGCTCACAGTGGGCCCTTCATAAATGCGAGAGATGAATTGAAATATCAGTGCTGAGATTTTAGTCTATATGTCCTTAGTAGCTTTTCCTAAAGTCTACTGGGGTCTTCCAGGACTATTTGATGTAAATACTATAGTGAAATTTTTCTTTTCACTGGATGTACAATGTGATAGTCTCAAGAGGTGGCTTGGCCAAAAGTGAATACTTTAAAGAGTAAAGGGTGCTGCTGCTTCTGTTGCTGCTGCTGCTGCTACTACTATCACAATTACAATTATAAGTATCTACCAGTACTTTAATATTGCCACCACTACCACTACAAAATCCCTACTACTACTACCAACACCATCTTTACCATCACTGCCACCACCATTATTACTACCACTACTGGGGGACAGCTGGGTGGTACAGTGGATAGAGCACCAGCCCAGAAGTCAGGAGGACCTGAGTTCAAATCTGGTCTCAGACATTTAACACTTCCTAGCTGTGTGACCCTGGGCAAGTCACTTAACCCCAAATGCTTCAAAAAAATTACTATTACCTACTACTATTACCAACACTTACTACCACTGTATTACCAACACTTACCACCACTGTACAATTGCCATTATGACTACTACTACCACCACCATTACTGTCACTATTACTGTTCTGTTTAAATCATGTCTTATTCTTCATGACCCCATCTGGGGTTTTCATTTTTTAATTTAATCTCCCCCATTTAAGTAAAGGCAATTATTTTTAACATTTTTAAAAATTTTAGGTTCCTAATTCTATCCCTTCTTCCCCACCCCCGCCTCATTGAGAAGGGAAGGAATTTGATATAGGTTGTATATGTAGTCATACAAAATATATTTCCATGTTTCATAATGAAAGAAAATACAGAGGAAAAACTCCCAAGAAAAATAAAGAATGTAAAGGAAAAATATGCTTCAGTCTGCATTCAGCTGCTATCAGTTCGTTCTCTGGATGTGGAAAGCATTTTTCATCATTGGTCCTTCAGAACTATCCTGGATCATTGTATTGCTAAGAACAGCAAAGTCATTCACAGCTAGTTATCTCATAATATTGCTTTTATTGTGTACAATGTTTTCTTGGTTCTGTTCATTTTACTTTGTATCATTTTATGTCTTTCCAAGTTTTTCTGAGAGCATCCAGTTCATCATTTCTTATAATACAATCATATTCCATCACAATCATATAACAACTTGTTCAGTCATTCCCCAATTGATGGCTATCCCAATTTCTAATTCTTTGTCACCACTAAAAAAAGTTGTTATATTTTTACATAGATAGGTTCTTTTCTTTCTTTTTCTTTTTAAATCTCTTTGAGAAACCTAACTTTTGTATTTATAGACCCAAGAGTGGTATTGCTTGGTCAAAAAGTATGCGCTGTTTTACAGCTCTGATTATTGTTCCAAATTGTTCTACAGAATGCTTGGATAAGTGTACAACTTCGCTAACAATTTTTCTCACATCCTATAGAAAATTTGTCATTTTCCTATTCTGTCTTATTAGACAATCTAATAGATATGGGGGTGGTGGCTCAGAGTTGTTTTAATTTGTATGCCTCTAATCAATAGTGATTTAGAGCACTTTTTTTCATATGACTATAGATATTTTTGTTTACTTCATTTGAAAATTGCCTGTTTATATTCTTTGACTATTTTATCAATTTTGATTTAGTTCTTTATATAGTTAATAAATGAGGTCTTTATTAGAGAAACTGTAAATTTTTTCAGTTATAATTACTATGTATTTCCCTCTATCCTATTCTTCCCATTTCTCTTTTTACCCTGTCCATTCTCAAAAGTGTTTTGCTTCTGATTTTTACTTTCTCTAATCTATCCTCCCTTCAATCAACCCCCTTCAACTTTTTGTTATGCCTTTTCCTCCTACATTCTTATAGGGTAAGCTAGATTTATATACTTACCTGACTGTGTATCTTATGCCTTTTTTGAGCCACTTTGGCTCCCCTGTCTTCCCTTTAAATGTAAAAGTTCTTTTTTTTAGTTTATAGTATTTTACTTTTCCAAATACATGCAAAGATAGCTTTCAACATTCACCTTAGCAAACATTGTGTTCCAAATTTTTCTCCTTCTTTCCCCCCCTTCCCAAGACAGCAAGCAATCTGATATAGATTAAACATGTACAGTTCTTTTAAACATAGTTTCATATTCATCATGCTGTGCACGAAAAATTAGATCAAAAGTAAAAAAAAAAAACACAGGAAAGAAAAAACCAAGCAAACAAACAACAACAACAACAACAAAAAGATCAAAATACAATGTTTTGATCCACATTCAATCTCCATATATTTTTCTATGGATATGGATGGCATGTTCCTTGAATCTCCTCATTGTTGAAAAGAGTCAAGTCTGTCACAGTTGATTCTCATATGTGGATAATGTGTACAATTACTAGTGAATCCTTGATTCACTCATTTCACTTAGCATGAGTTCATGTAAGTTTTTTCAGGTTTTTCTGAAATCATCCTGCTGATTGTTTCTTACAGAACAATAACATTCCATTACCTTCACATAGCATAACTTATTCAGCCATTCCCCAACTGATGGGCATCCATTCAATTTCCAGTTCCTTGCCACTACAAAAAGGGCTGCCACAAACATTTTTGCACATGTGGATCCTTTGCCCCTTTCTATGATCTTTTTGGGATACAGACTCATTAAAGACATTACTGGATCAAAGGGTATGCTCACATCAGGGCAACATACCTTTCTGTATGACCTTCTAAGTTGTCTTGAGTGGGAAAGTTGTGTTACCCTTTGGTTTTTCTACTCTAGAATTTGTTTTGGGGTATTATTTAAAGTTGTTTGGAGGGTTTTGACAGAGAGCTCAGATGAGTCCCTGACTTTTGTGCCACCTGACTACTCCAATAGTGCTACCAGTTCCATCCCCACCTCCCTTACTACCACTAATATCAATACCATTACTATGATTACTATCAGCATCTCTCCCACTCCTCCTACTACCATTTTCCTACCACTACAACCACAATTGTTACTAGCAGCTTATATTTGTGTATATGTGTATGTATATGAGAGAGAGATGTATAGATGTATGGTTGTGTATAGATAGGCAGATAGATGGATGGATGGATAGATAATAGATAGATGGATAGATATATAAATGGATAGATGGATGGATAGATAGATGGCTAGGTGACAGATGGGTAGATAGATGATAGACAGGTGACAGATGGGTAGATAGATGATAGATCTCAAGGTTTCCAAAGTGCCTTTATATTCATCATCTCATTTTTTCCTCACAACTATCCGGGGGGTTAGGTGCTGTTTTTATCTATATTTTACAGATGAAGAAGCTGACTAGAGAAATGCACTAGGATTATCTTGGTAATAAGCATCAGGGTTAAATGTTAGACAGCAAAGATCAACTAAAGTTGGAATCCAAGAAACTGAGTTTGAATTCTACTTCTGTTATTTCTAAAGTGACCTTGGACAAATCCTCTCTAAGCCCAAATTTTCTCATCAGTCAAAAGAGTGAGTTGGATTAAATGGCCTCCAAGGTCTATTCCAGCTCTAAATCTATGAATTTATGAACCAAGGTCTCCCTGGCTCCAAGCCTAGGACTTTATTCTCCATACTGTGCTGAAAATGGAAGATGGATCTCTACATACAAAAACTCACTGGAAAAACAAATAGCAACTGGGGCATTTGAACAAATATAAGTTTTAAAAGATTATGGATTTTATATTAGGGTCCAGAATAAGCCACTTGTCCATACATATTTCACAAATGGTGATAGATGTTTGTTGAATTGAATCAAACATATTAAATACTTACTGTAAGTAAGGCCCTTTGCTGGGGATAAAAAAAATGAAGAGTTTTGACTTTACCATCTCTCTGAAGTGTCACCTTGGGCATGCCTTCCTTGTCCTACTAACCTACTAGGGCGTTATAAGGATCAAATATGATAATAAATATGGACTTCTTTGTTTTTTCTTTTCTTTTCCTTTTTTTCCCCACTTTATGTTAAAAATCCTGAACTTTCCAAAACAAAAAACAAAATTTTCCAAACAAAATAGAATAGAAAAAAGAGGATTGCATATGAAACTGAAAATCTCTTATGTACAATTTGCTTATATATATATGTACATATATATATATGCATTTATTTATACATACATACATCTAAATATATAATGAAGTAATCATATAACTTCCCCTCCCACCCCCAGTCTCCATTCTCAAAATAAGAGGCTACCATTAGACATAAATATGTATACACTACATATGTAAAACCATATTATACATACTTCTAGTTAATCAGTTCTTTTTCTAGATAGAGATAGCATTTTTCTTCATAGATCCTTTGCAGTTAATTTGGGTATTGACAATAATTAAAATGTCCCTGTTTTCCCAAAGCGCCACTTGTATTTGAGCTATTACTATTGTAGTAGGAATTTAGAGTCCACTATCCTTACAAATATAGACTCCTACGGAGAATATTGTTACACTATTATTGAGGCAACAGAATCTGGAAAAAAAAAAAAACTAGCACTCTAACTGTTCTGTTAACTCTGATAGCTAAAGAGATGGCAGGAATAAAGGACTAAGTGAACTTATACCCTGAGAGAACTGGGTTTTACCTATGTCTTGGCAAAGAATATGAAGAAACCTCTTAAGAACAGACTTTAATTGGTATCCAGAAAGAATTGTGTTTCCAGAATTAAAAAATCACCTTTTGTTGTGATGTTAACTTTAGCTGCAATTTTTCTCTGAATTTTATATTATACTTATTTATATCTTTGTTTTATTGCTTGTTATTCTGTTAATAAATGACATAACTAGTAACTTTGATCTTTATTTAAACTTAATATATTGGATGTATATGTGTGATATTCTCTCTCTCTTTTCTTCCTTTTCTGTCTCAATGGGCAAAAACTTATGGGGAAAAGTTTTGTCTTAATTTATTAAATAAAACACTAGAAAACCCCTGTGATTTCCAACGATTATATAGTCTCCACTTCTTACTGTTACAAGACTTGAGAATGACTTCATTTTTTAAAAAATCTATTGTATTTTGTTGGAAGCCCAGAGTAGGTGCTGTGTTTACAGGAAAATGGTTTGGAACCAACAAGAACATTACAAGCTGTCAAAAAATTGTGAAGATGTTTTGGAAGGTGTATATATTTAATTTCATGGCCAAATGCAAAAAACCCCAAAACTATACCATGGAAATTGATGTTATGCTAGGAAAGTCTCTTCTTGGAATAAGTTTACAACTTAAGGAAGAAAAATGGATGGAGAAATCACAAGTTATAGGAAAAGAAAAAATTTGAATTGGATGTCCTTGAGAGTATAATGGTTCTAGGTGGCCAACACAAATTCACACACACACACAAACACACACACATACACACACACACCCCCCCATCAATTTCTATAAATTTAAGTAACTGCATCAGTCCTTGTTTTTATGTAACCATCCTTCCACAAGTTTATCCATTATTTCCTTTCCTTTCTTCTCCTCTCCTCTCCTCTCCTCTCCTCTCCTCTCCTCTCCTCTCCTCTCCTTTCTTTCTTCCTTCCTTCTTTTTTTGCCTTGGTCACTCATTCATTCAGTCAAATATTTGTTGAGTGCCATGCAATGTTTTTTAAGCATTGGTGGAGGGAGTATAAAAATGAGTAACATAATTCCTACCATCAAGAAACTTGATCTACTCTAATAGGTGGCCCAAAGCTTATACATTGAAAATAAAATAATAAAAACCCCCTCAACCTAGAGCACTTTAATAAAGTAGGGCAGGGAGGTGGTACAGTGGATAGAGTATTGAGCCTGGAGTCAGGAAGACTTATTCCTGAGTTTAAATCTGTATGACACTGGGCAAGTCATTTGATCCTGTTTGCTTCAGTTTCCTTATCTGTAAAGTGAACTAAAGAAGGAAATGGTGAATCCCTTTGGTATCTTTTCCAAGAAAAGCCCAAATAGAGTTGTTTAGTTAGATGTAAATGAACAACACAAAGTGATCCAATCCTATTTTTTCATTCTTCATTGTTCGGTTCTTTTTGTTACTTCAAAAATACAATATTCAGTGAGCTAGCCTCCAAAGTATTTATTTTCCTGCTTCCTCATGTTGCTTTACCCTTTTCTCTATATTTAGAATGCTATCCCCACCTCTCCATTTCTCCCTATTTTAATTATATCTATGCTTGAAGAATTAGTTCAGATATCTCTTTCTCATTTACCCATCTGGTGGTCTCATCTTGTCTAGATCTTTCAAAACTATTTTATATTTTACTTTGCAATAAAGGTATTGCATAAATACCTTATTTCCTCTGCTAAATTGTGAATTCCTTGAAAGCAACCATCTGTTAACAAGCTTTCTTTAAGTACTCACACTGTTTAGCCCAGGCGATATAAAGAAAGAATTAAAAAAAGCTGCTGCCCTCAACTTTCTTACCTTCTAAATAAGGGAGATGGCACATTAATTAATATATTGCATATTTAATAGAGGGAAGGTAGTAATTGTGGTTTATTCTTCATTCTAAAAAAGGACCATGACCTCAGGGAGGTGATGCCATGACATGTAAGTAATTGGATTTAAGTGAGGGAGTCACCAGCCTTATTGTCCCCTCTTGGGTCCAGTGGCCAGATATAGATCAGGAAGACTGGAGATGGCCCTGGATGTACCTGGAGAACTTGGATTTTATAGGCTAAGGTCTATTACAAGTCCAAGGTCACTCCCATTCAGTGAGTAAGGCTAGATAGCAACTGAGGCAAAGAATGACCTCTTTTACAGTCAAACAAAAAAACTAGGGAGATACAAACAGCTTGGAAGGCAGCAAAGAAAGGCCTCAAGCTGCAAGTATAATTTGAACTGAGTCGTGAAGAAGCGGGGGAAATTAAAGGCAGCGATATTTTGTTTTCTTCATAACTTTGCTACAGCATAACAATAGTATTTGTAGAGAGCAGGTGCTTAGTAAATGATTCCCAAAACAACTGAATGAAAGAGTGAACAAATGAACAAATACATGGAGCAGTATATATTTGTATCATATAGAGGAATGTTAAGTAGGGAAGAATACTTTGGTTTGGCAAGTTATAGAGATAGTGAATAAATCTGTAGTAAACAAACACATCCTTTTCAGTAGCTATGGTAGTATCAATTTGAGGGTGAATCTATGTGAGAAGATAATTGGCATTATCTACATATATTGGACTTCATGAACAGCAGTACAAGGGAAGGGGCAGGAGTTTTGGAGCTGAATGACCTCCAGACTTTCAGTGATGTCCAACTCAAATAAAAACATTTCTCTTTGGGTTCATATTGATTTAGAAAACCATAAATTAGAAAAACCATAAATGTATCATATTTTAAAATTTAATTTTGCTAAACATTTTCTAATTACATTTTAATCTGGTTCAGGTATCACTTAGGATGTATGTATCCCACTTAAGAATAGTGTCCCTCGACCTATTCTCTAGAGTGCAATCTCTGATCTAAGGCTACTCTTTTTTATTTTTTATTTTTATACTTTTTATTTACCAGATATATGCATAGGTAATTTTACAGCATTGACAATTGCCAACCTTTTGTTCTAATTTTTCCCCTCCTTCCCCCCTCCCTCCCATGGCAGGTTAACCAATACATGTTAAATATGTTAAAGTATAAATTAAATACAATATATGTATACATGTCCAAACAATTGTTTTGCTGTACAAAAAGAATCGGACTTTGAAATAGTGTACAATTAGCCTGTGAAGGAAATAAAAAATGTAGGCGGACAAAATTAGAGGGATTGGGAATTCTATGCAGTGGTTCATAGTCATCTCCCGGAGTTCTTTTGCTGGGTATAGGTGGTTCAGTTCATTATTGCTCTATTGGAACTGATCTCATTGTTAAAGATGGCCACATCCATCAATTGATTATCATATAGTATTGTTGTTGAAGTATACAACGATCTAGTGGTCCTACTCATTTCACTCAGCATCAATTCATGTAAGTCTCTCCAGGCCTTTCTGAAATCATCCTGTTTGTCATTTCTTACAGAACAATAATATTCCATAATATTCATATACCACAATTTATTCTGCCATTCTCCAATTGATGGGCATCCACTCAGTTTCCAGTTTCTAGCTACAACAAAAAGAGCTGCCACAAACATTTTGGCACATACAGGTCTCTTTCTGCTCTTTAGTATTTCTTTGGGATATAAGCCCAGTAGTAACACTGCTGGGTAAAAGGGTATGCACAGTTTGATAACTTTTTGAGCATAGTTCCAAATCACTCTCCAGAATGGTTGGATGTATTCCCAATTCCACCAACAATGTATCAGTGTCCCAGTTTTCTCACATCCCCTCCAACATTATGCATTAGATCTAAGGCTACTCTTGAGATGATCAGGAAATGCTCAGGGGTACCACCACACCATAGTGAGGCATTAATTATTATTTATAGGAATCACTATACTATTGTTGTACAGTGTAGCAATGTGGGATTACATATTCTGCTTGCTACAGGTTGATAAGAAGTCTTTCTCGTTAAAATCTTATTATTGAAAACTTCAGAGAGGGAACTCTGGACCTAGAGTTCAGGGTTCTCTTTCCAACTCTTGTACTGATTTGACTTTGAGCCAGGCAGAGTGAATTTGTTAATAAAATGGGAATAATGAAGTATTTGACCTATCTACTTGGGGAAGAAGAAGGTTGTTATAAAGAAATAAAGAACCAGATGTGAAAGTGCTGTAGACAAGTTAAAGGGAAAGGTATTATCAAATTTTTATTCTAAATGTGTTTAGGTTTTTTTTAAAAAATGTAGATGTTTGTGGGTTCAGTGGAGCCTGCAGATCTCAGATGGATTTCCCTTGAAACTGTTATGTTACAAAAGTAAACACAGTTTTTGCAAAAACCTCTGCAGAAGAAACATCTTAGAATATCTTATTAGAATTAAAGGATGTCAGACTAAATGGGGATCTTAGAATATGGAGCTGGAGGGTACCTTAGAGCATCAGTTCTCAAAGTGTTTTCTGTGGACCTTTGGGAGTCCTTAAGACTCTTTTAGGGGATCCTCAGGTCAAATTTATTTTCACACTTACACTAAAATGTTATTTCCCTATTAAGATATGTCTCTTTTTCCAATCTCAAACTGTGTGAGGCCAGAATTTTCTTCATATAATTCAATAGAGACTATATAGCACAATAAATTGAATTAAGAAAACCATATGAAAATCCATGTCTTCCAAGAAGCCACTAACAGATTTGAAAAAGTATGTAAAACAATGCCACTCTCCTCACCAATTTTTTTGGAGTTTTTGGAAAATACAGTTATTAAAAATGTAGATAACATATAATTGATTTATTATTTTTAAATGAATAAATATTATAAAATTATCAGCTTTAATTTTGATTATGTCAAATATCTTATTCATGGCATGTCTCATACCTCTATGGTGTTTTTTAATTTTAGGTGTTTTATGGATCTTCTTAAAACACACACACACACACACACACACACATTACTTCCCTATTTCACACTTTTCTCCCACCCTCAATAGAACCCTCCCTTGTAACAAATAAATCAAACTAAACAGCGGAACAAAATGAATTGATGCATTGGGATATAGATTTAGGACTGGGAGGGAGTTGAGAGAGCATCTAGTTCAACCTCATTTTACAGATAAGGAAATCAGTACCCAAGGATATCAAATGTCTAGTTGAAAGTCACATAAGTAGAAGGCATTGAAGATGAATTTTGAACTCCAGATCTCTGACTCCAGAACCACTACTATTTCCATTGCACCATACCTACCTTCCCATGCTTTATTCTGCATCTATAATTAAACTAATAGAATTGAAATGGAAAGCTTTGCCTTTTAGTTGCAGATAGCTTCTTTGCCTTGCCAATCCAAATCTGAATTTGAGGTAGTCATTCCCATTTATGCACACTTCAACCACAGAGCTGTAAGTTTCTTAGATGAGCAGATGTCAGATTCAGAAAATAGTTCCATATTTCCTTTGCTTTTAATTATATAATACTGCTTTAGAGCTTCTGCTGGGAGGTTGGAGGCATACTTCATCATCAGTGCTGTAAAATCATGGTTGGATGCTGAAATACTTGCAAATTCCAGTCAATGTAATAATGATGTTTTCCTTCACATTGCTATGGTTATCATGTAACTTGTTTTTTTTTTTATTCTCCATACCTTATTTATATCAGTTCATAGAAGTCTTCCCAATTTTCTCTGAATGTAAAAAAATCACTATTTCTTACTATGCTTAAAATATGTTCCATTTCATTTACATACCCAATTTTGTTTAGTCATTTCCCAATAGATGGACACCTGCCTTCCAGTACTCTCTTCTATGACTTGGTATCAGGGAACTTGAAAGACAACTCAGGTGAGATGGTGTCATGTTCTTCACTGAATCATGCAGAAAGACAACTAAAACCTTTTCCTTGGCTTTATTATAGATCTCTTTCAATTTTAGATTCTGTGATCACAAAAGTTATCTAGTCCAAATTCTTCCTTTTGTACTTGAGGAAATTGAGGTTCAATTAAATGAACTAAGACATTGCATTGTGAGAGGAAGATCCACCATTTAAATCCAGGTCTTCTGACTCTTTCTGTCTACTCTACTGCTTCAGGTTTTATTCTCTTTTCCCATTTAGAATGTCCTTGTAGCAAAGACCTACCTTTGGGAGGAGGAGAGGAAAAATCATATTTGGATCAGGTACCAAATGGAGAATTGGAAGAACAGGCATACCCAGGTATAGGCAGACTATTTATGGAGTTTCAAAGGATATTTTTTTTCTTTCTCTTATTCTCCCAGATGACCCCCTCTCCTGTTCTTGACTGTGTTTAAGAAACAAGCTAGAAAGTTCATTTGATTCTAGGTAGGAACCTGGATATTATCTTATTCAACCAGCTCATTTTACAGAGAAGGTCATAGAGTCACAGAATTTGAGATTTGGAAGGAACCTTAGTAGTCCATCTAGTTCAACCTATTCACCAAAAGAATTTCTATCATAACAAATTCAATTTCTTCTTGAAAACCCCAAATAAGGTGGAACCCACCAAATACAGATTCCATTCCACATTTGGACAGCTCCATTTGTTAGGAAGTTTTCCTCTTTCTATCAAGTCTAAATTGATCTCTTTGCAAATTTTCACCCTTTGTTGTCTGGAATCTAAATCATCTTCTGTAGGACAGCACTTCAAACACCTGAAGACAGCTTTTGTGTTTTGTCCAGATTAAATGACTTACTAAGGGATATATTTACCAATAAATGCCTGAGTTGGTATATCAATCTGTCTTCTGGATTTCAGTTTCAACACTTTCCACTAGATTGGGAGCCCTTGAAGGGACCCTGAGAGGCATCTACTCTCAACTTCTTCTTTTGCAGATTAGGAAAATGTTACAAATGGAAGAAATTTTTGGAACTATCTAGTCTACTTTCTTATACAGATGAGTGTAAGTATTTTGGTGGAAAGAAATCTGGATTGGATATAAGATCTGATTTTGGATTTCAACCCTGCCACTTATTTACTCTCAGTGTGACTTTAGGCAAATCACTATTTCTGGGCCTCAGTTTCCTTATCTATAAAATGAAAGGATTGGACTTGATTATCTTATAAATTCTCTTCTAATCCTATGATCTGTTCTTACTCTAGTATTCTATATTCTAAGATTTCTTCTACTTCTGAAATTCAATATTGGATGCTTTAATATTCTTTGTTTAGTGTTAACAATCTATAATTCTTTCTTTCCCTACTCTTGAGAACCACATATGTATTCAGGATGAGTGAGTGACAGAATGACATACTGTTCTTGCTCTCAAGGACCTTATCATTTCCTTAGTGAGTTAAGACATAAGTGATCAAGAAGTTAATTAAGTGATTACAAGATTGCTAAATGAGAGACATTTTTGTTGAATGGTAGTTCTAATTTTTAGATATAGTAAAATTTTATGTTTTATGTTGTGGATACTTAGAAGTACTGAATAAATAAAATTATTGGATCATAGGTTTACATCTGGAAGGCACTTCAGAGGCCGTCTTGTATAACCCTCTCAATTTACAGGTGTGAAAACTGAGGTGCGGGGAGGTTAAATGCTCTGTCCAAGGCCACATATATAGTACACGTGAGTGACAGGATTTCGGTCCAGGTTTTCTTCCACTAGAACCAAGGCTATTCCTAAGAGTTAGTCCAGGAAACACTGAAAATACATTTTATATGAATTGTGGTAGAGAATTTAATAAATCCCTCATGCTATTATTTTGGACAAGTTTGTGAAAAGTGGTTTAGATCAAAGTTGTCAAAGTTGAAAAACTCCTTAGTTGGTTAAACCGGATTAAAATGTAATTGTGTAAAATTTAATTTGTGTCTAACAAAATAAATAAAAATACAATACAACGTAATGCTAATTTGTGGTTTTTCTAAGTCGATATATGGACCACAGGTATGTGTTTCTTTTTGAGTTTGACACCACTGGTTTAGATGGCCATCTGTCTGGGTAGATTCAGAACTGATTGAATGGCTATACTCAAGAATAGTCATTCATTAATGTTTTGTTGTCCACCTGGAAGGTCTCTAATGGAATACCTCCAAGAATTTAGAAGGATAGAAACTCTGAGATATCTCTAGGCAGCTGTTGGGAGAGGGAGCAGAGTTGGTAGCTTATCTGGAATGTAGCACATCATTTGGTAGTTTCCTATTGTAACTAATTATTTCTACTAACTGGATACTGAATTTATTTTTTTCCTACCTGCTGAAGGGGTACAGATGCTGTTAGAGACATCTCAATTTTCACAGCCTGGGACAAAATGCTGCTCCTTCTTCCTCCTTCCCTAGTTACTTACAGCTCTGCTAAGAGGCATACAGAGAAATTCTATGATATAATAGAAAGTACATTGGATCAGAGTTAAAAGACCTCGGTTTGAATCTTGTTCCCTGAATTTCTTGGCTGGATGAAATTGGGCAAGTTAACCATACTTCCTGATCTTCTGACCTGATCTTACATGAGATGTTGTATAGATATCACTGTGTAACCACAACATGTTCTATAAATGAAAGTTGCTATTGCGCATGTGGGGTAAGGCCTCAAAAGTCCAGGCTAGTCTGGATTTTCTGTAGTCGACAAGAGAGAGCCTAGGCAGGAAGCTGAGCAATTGGGGTAGGGTGGGGGGAAATCTGCCAGCGCTGCAGGAGATGGAAAGGATGTTGGCAGGAGGACTGAGGCCACTTGGCTTCCAGCCAGGGGAGAGGGAACAGGGGCCAGAAAGCAGAAGGCTGGACAGTTGGAGAGCTCATATATCTTCTCCTAGGGCATAGCCTGCTAGCAAGGGAATAGATTTTCTGTTCTGTCTACATATATAAATTAAAAGGGAAAGCTAGAAGGGTCAAAATTTGACCAGAGGCTGACTTACTTATCCCCTACTTTTGCTCAAATACCTGCCTAGCTCCCCATTGCCTGGAAGATCATATTTACTTCTATAGGTCATCACTGAATTCTTGCAAAGTGAAAAGCCTCTGAGAAAGGTATGAAATAGGAGGAATCCTAATGTTATTGTTCACAGTGCCTATTGACCACTTCCATTTACTTACTCTACCTTTTCCTCTCTGTGAAGTTGGGAGGACAATTATCATTATCATATTTTATGGATAAGAAAAGTTAGTGTTAAAGTAATTTGCCTAAGACCATACAATTTGATTGGCTTAATGTCATCTCCAGTTGCTAGTAGGAAATCATTAAATAATAATGCAAATAATAGTCATAATCTTTCTCACCTCCTCACCTTTGTTCCATAAATAAGATCCTGCATCTTGTATTTTCCTCACACCTAAATGTTCTACCTCCTCTACTCTGATTATTGACCTCCTTGTCTTTAAATCCCAACTAAAATTCTACCTTTTACTGGAACATTCTCTAATCCTTTTTAAATTCAGTGTTTTCCCTCTTTTAATTACTTCATTTTATCCTTTTTATACATTGCTTTGAATATGTTTATTTGTATACTGTCTTCCTATTAGATTATACACCCCTTGAGGGCAGAGATTGTTTTCTTTTTGTATCCCCAGTGTTTAGCACTGTACCTAACATATTGTAGGCGCTTAATCAATATTTATTGATTGATATTTCAACTACCATTCTCCACCATGCTTCAATATTATTATTTAACAGTCCATCTACTCTTTAAAGACCATAAGTTTAGGGCTAGAAGGAATCTTACAGCCGTGGAAAAAAATAAGAAACGGATGTACAGAAGTTAAATAATTTGCCCATGGCCACACTGCTAGTAAGTGTCTAAAAGAATTTGCATTCGGTTCTTCTGAGGCTAAGATCAGCAGTAACCATCATTGCCATGGCTATTAACCTAGTTAACCTATAGTTAGCTAATCTAGTTAAAAGACCCCAACTCTGCCATTTGGCCAGACCCAAATTTTTTTTCAGCCTCTTCTTCCAAGAACTTCCTATTTTGCAAGATCACAGATTTAGAAACCAGAAGAGACCTGGTTTCTGACCTGACCATTCATTTTTTACAAATTAGGAAACTGAAGCTCATAGAGGGAAGTGGCAAAACCAGGGTATGAATTCAGGTTATCTGATTATAGACTTTTTTCTTCTCCCATTTAGCCTCACAAAATTATTTCTGTGGATGGCTCCCTTGCTTTCTGCTTTTGAGTTATTTCATATCCAAATATCTGTAAAGGAAATGTTCTCAAGTATTTCCCATTCTCTCCTTGAAATAATACTTTTCTTGTTGAAATCCTATTCTTTTTTCTTTTTCAGTTTTTAGTTTAGATGCCACTTCCTCCATGAAGTCCTCTTTATTCTCTCTTCCCTGCCATCTGGAAGTGCTCTTCCCCCTTTTTAAACCACCCTTAACCCTTTGCTTGTGCTTTTTTCTTTTTTCTTTTGCTTTTTTAGAAGACCAGAGGGAGAGATGGAGAGGGAGGGAAGGAGAAGAAGGAGAGGGAGAAGAAGGAGAAGGAAGAGAAAGTAGAGGAAGAAGAGGAGGTAGAGAAAGAGAAGGAGAAGAGAGGAAAGGAGAAGAGAAAAAGACAGAGAGCCAAAGAGAGAGACAGACTTGGTTAGGAATAAGTTGGTTGCAACACATTATCGGTCCTAACTTGAAGAAGATAAAGATATTATTCAAGAAATTTATAGTGGGAAAATGTGACGGACTTGTAGGGTAACAAGGGTCAAGAACAACAGATGGTCAGCTTGAGTATTTCAGTGGTCCCCATGAAATGTTCAGAGAGATTGAGAAAGTCCTCTAAGAGTTGAGTAGATCCTTTTATGGGAGATTTGTGGGATGACATGGAAAAATTGCACAGATGATAAGGCATAGATAGGTATAGATAAGGTATAAATAAGATATAGATAGGTATAGATAAGGTATATCTAGATAAGGTATAGGTAGGGGATGTAAGTATGTTATAAATGAAGAAGCCAAGATTTAGAGAATTTAAGCCATTTGCCTGTGGTCACATAGGAGTAGTGAACATTGGAGTGAAATCAGAAATTTAATCTGTCCCCAAACCAACATTCTATTGTACCCCAGTGCTTCTCAGGAGGCAGACATGAGGAATAGAATGTCTTTCAATAACAGATATCTCTCAGGCTTAGGTTTTCTGAGCCTAAACTGGTATCTGCACATTGTTTCATATTTGTTCAAGTTAAACCTCTGATCCCCAAGCACGTGACTATGTGGATACATTTACACTAGAGACCTTGGATTCAATAAATTCTATAAAGTCTCACCTTATGGCTTCAAAGAGAGAAAGGAGAGAAAAATATGCTGTCATTCACCCCTTTTCTCTCTGTCTCTCTCTGCTGTCTCTCTCTGTGTGTTTCTGCCTCTGTCTCTCCAATTTCAGCCTTTTTTCTGTTTCCTAGTTTGGTCAGAATACCTGGAGAGTAGGTTGCCATGGAGATAGACAGATGTAGAGAACAGTATGTAATGGCTGGAAGGTGCTGGTTTGCAGCACACCTGTTCTGAGCAGAATGTATTTGGTCTAAGACTTTTCTTGACAGATGTCCATTACCCTCTTGCTTCAGAGGACAAGAGAGGTAAAATAAAAGTTGTTTTTTGACAGTAAGTCTCAAAACCTGGATTCTAGCCCTGCCTCTGCTATTAATTTGCTGCATGTCAATGATCAAGTCATGTCACCAGAGTCTCAGTTTTCTCCTCTGTAAAATAAAGTAGATGGTCTTAAAGGACCTTTTCAAATATAACATTCCATATTCTTACATTCTATTTTTCAAGATCTTTTTGCATTTCTTTGATACTATGAGGCTATTTTTCTTTCTCCTTCCTTCCCCTCAGGCAATGAGAAGATGGGCAATTTTAATGGGTCCATAGCAAGGAGGGGTGGTAAAGAGCAGCCCAGGATCATGGAGCCCTGGAACCATTTAGAAGTACCAAGTGGAAGACAGTGGGATTATTTGCTTCATTCAATTGAGGAAGCATTTATTACACAACTCATGTTTCAGCACTCTATGCTTGACCCTTAGAGATATAAAAATAGATCTTGAGGTGTTTATTTGCTGCCCTGGTAGAGAGCAGAACATACAATAACAATGAATTAATTACTTTAGTTCAATTTGAGAAACGTTTATTAAACAACTATTGTGTTCAAGGACCTGGTGCTGGACCCTTGGGCATACAAAAAGATAGTTCTTGTTCTGGAGGAGCTTATTGTAGGAGGATATACACAAATAATAGGATACAAAAAACTAGACAAATGCTTGGAAGAGAGCAAACAGAGGGATTACTTACTACCAGTGAGACCCTGGGTAGGTCTCTAACCTCTTAACCTTTAAGATCTTCAGTTTCCTCATCCGTTGAATGAGATATTTGGATCAGATAACTGTATTCTGTGGGTCTTTTTCAGTTGACATTCTGTATGCTAAAAATCTGTTCTAAGTTTCCTTCCAGTTTTAATATTCTGTGTTCTGACGATCCTTTCAGTTTTAAAATTGTGAAGTCCTTTTCTTGTATTTTGTAATCTTATTAATTCCCTGATTCCTAAGATTCCCTTAAAACATTTCCATTAGGAAAAAAAAAAGTTCTCAGTGCCTTTGTAATTTCCAGCTGAGGAGGGGAAAGGGAGAAGAAAAATGATGTTTTGTTAAACTTTCCATGATCCTTCTTATCTCTGCAATTGCAACAGCTATCAACAGTCAGCCAAGGCAATCATTTTAATAAATCAATCCGACCCGGATTTCCAAGAACGCCAGCACGGTTGCTTTGAAAGGGAGGACGGGATGCGGGAGAACTGAGAGTGGAGGGTATAAAACCTCCGGGATGGTCCTGCCTCTTCTGCGTAAATGCATTGGGACCGCGCCTTTCGAGCCCCGCCTAGAGGCGGCTACCAGGGCAAGAAGGGAGCCCGGGCTTCCTGGGCGCCTGGTTGAAGAATGGAAAAACAAAGATCCTCCCTTATCGCCAGCCTTTGTGTACTTTAGCTTTTGATGGGGAACATCGGATGTGAGGTGCTGCCAGGATACGTACTAGCAGCGGCTTTAGAGCCCTCTCTTCTTTCTTTGGGAGGGGCTTTGGATCTGCCAGGCGGAGGGGCTGGAAGGCATAGGATCTCAGCCATAGAATACGAGGGGCTTTGGAACCCAGCATTTTAAAGCAAATAATAGAACTTTTGAGCTGGAGGGGAACTTAGAACAGACAAGGTAAGCACAGAACAGAGTAGTCAATCAATAAACATTTATTAAGCGCTTACCATGTGGGAAGCTCTAGGACGAGAGGGAAGGTACACAGAAAAACAGGCAAAAGAGAGTCCCTGTTTTAAGGAGCAAATGAGGGAGATAATCTGAAGATTCTGAGGAGGTATCAAGTTGGGGGAGACATCGGACAGACAACGATGTACAAAGAAGATATGGGGGTGATTATGGAGGGAAGGCAATAATGCTAAGGGAATAAAAAAGAAAAAGGTTTTTTCTTTTTCTTTTTTTTTCTTTTCTTTTTTTTTTTTTTTTTTTTTTCCCCCGGAGAAGGTGGGACTTTAGGAAGGAAGCCAGGAGGCAGAGGTGAGAAGTGAGCGCATTTCAGGCATGGAGGACAGCAAGAATGAAATTCCAGAGTCCAATCTTGTGCCAGGAAAAGCAGGGACAGAACTGTTAAGAGATATTAGAGATCAGCCAATGTAATATCTTCTTTTTACAGAAGGGGAAACTGAGGCCAGGAGGAGTAGAGTGGTGCATATGACATTGTACATAGAACTCCATATATCCACTTTATCTCTTCCTTTTCTTTATGAGCTTCTTCTTCTTCTTCTTCTTCTTCTTCTTCTTCTTCTTCTTCTTCTTCTTCTTCTTCTTCTTCTTCTTCTTCTTCTTCTTTTTTTTTTTTTTTTTTTAAGCTTTTTATTTACAAAGCATATGCATGGCTAATTTTTCCAACATTGACCCTTGCAAAATCTTTTGTTCCATATTTTCCCCTCCTTCCCACCCCCTCTCCTAGCTAGCAGGTAGTCCAATACATGTTAAATATGCTGAAATACATGTTAAATCATATCTATGTATTCAAACATATTTATACAGTTATCTTGCTGTACAAGAAAAATCAGATCAAGAAGGAAGAAAAAGAAAAACTGAGAAAGAAAACAAAATGTAAGCAAATAACAACAGAAAGAGTGAGAATAATATATTTTGTTCCAAACTCTGTTCCTATGGTTCTTTCTCTGGGTGTAGATGTCTCTCTTCATCACTGAACAAGTGGAACTGGTTTGAATCATCTCATTGTTTAAAAGAGCCATGTCCATAAGAATTGATAGTGGTATAGTCTTGTTGTTGCCATACATAATGATCTCCTGGTTCTGCTCATGTTTCTTTATGAGCTTCTGAAACCTGCATTTATTTCCAAATCAGAAATTCTCTGGTGAAATGTCATCTTTATATAGTAACTCTTATTTAGATAGGTTTACAAATTACTCTCTTTCTAATCACTTTGTGCAGGATTACTATTCACATTTTACAGATGAGGAAATTAAAGCTGAAAGGGAAGGGATATGGAAGAAGTCAGATCTAAGATGTAGCAGAGCTGAGATTTCAACCTATGTTTTCTAATTCAAAATCCAGTGTTCTTTCCACTACCATAACTGAACTGCCAACCCAGTTTCAGGCATATTCAGAAGGAAATCTTAATTTTCATTCTCAAATACATTTTCTCTTAAACAGTCTCCACTGAACAACATTGCCAGGCTTGTAAGACTCAGATTAAAGATAAAAAAAAAATCTATTCTGAACCCTTCAATTTTTTCATGAAGAAACTGAGGTCCCAGAAAGTTCAATGAACATATAATAAGTTCCTGCTGGGGAGGAGACACTAGAATGAGACTAGTAGATTAAGGCTATACTATAGGTATAGTTTAATTAGATTTTTACAAAGTAACAAAGGCTCTCGAGTCATTCTTCCTGTACAGATGGATGGATCTGGAATAGACAATATGATATGCTTAGATGGATTTCTAACAGTTTGAATGGCCCAGTACTAAGAGTAGTCATTAATGGGGTCATCATCTGGGCTCAATAGGAACATAAAAGGAGAGTTTAAGTGGAATATCCCAGAGATTTGGCCTTGGCCCTGTTCTTTTAAAAATGTTTTTATTAGTGAGTTGATGTCAAATTCATGACCATGAAATCTTAAGCTGTAAGGATAAATTGGAAGCAAAGTCAGGATCCAAAAAAGATTGTGACAGACAAAAATGATGAATCAGTTCTAATAGTATCATAAGATTTAGAGCTGGAAAAAACCTAAGAGATGACTGAGTCCAAGGTCCCTTTTTACACATGAGGAAGCTGAGATCCCTAGAACTGAGGTTGACTTGCTCAAGATCACACAACTGGTAAGCATATGAGGCAGACTTAGAATGAGGTCTTCTTGACATCCAATTCAGGGATCTACAACAGCCAAATTGCTATTGTAAGATGACTTTTTTTTTTTAATTAATTTATTTATTTTTTATTCATTTTTCCAAATTATCCCCTCCCTCCCTCCACTCCCTCCCCCTGATGTCAGGTAATCCCATACATTTTACATGTGTTACAATATAACCTACATACAATATATGTGTGTAAATACCTTTTTCTTATTGCACATTAATTATTAGCTTCCGAAGGTATAAGTAACCTGGGTAGATAGACAGTAGTGCTAACAATTTACATTCGCTTCCCAGTGTTCCTTCTCTGGGTATAGTTATTTCTGTCCATCATTGATCAACTGGAAGTGAGTTGGATCTTGTAAGATGACTTTTTATGCATATATGTGCATATGTAAAGACTTCCACATAATATATACATACACACATATATGATTTTGTTTTCTTTTTCCTTCTTTTCCTTCCTCCCATCCCCAAAGCAGTCTATAGTTAAGAAAGGATATATTTATATATGTACATATATAGATATATACATACACATACATACACACACACACCCTTCCCCATCCCCCCCATTTCTCCTATCCCTGTTGACTTTTTGCTTTAAATCTGCTCCTTAACTTGCCTTGGTATTATTTAACCTCCCCCCATCCATGGATCCCTCCCTTATCTTCTTCCCTCTGACCCTTTGCTTCCCATTTATGGTCTTCTATTATGGCTGATACAATTTTAATTATAGCCCCAGTATATTTGTTCCTTTCTTATTTCTTGCAAAATTTTCTTTTTGATCTGGGAATTTCAAAATTTCACAATAATATTGCTATGTATTTTCCTAAAGGATCTTGTTGAAGTGGTTACTGGTGGATTTTTTTCTATTTCTACTTTCCCCTCATGTTCTGTCATTCCAGGACAATTTTTTTTTGATTATTTCTTGCATTATTGTGTAAAGGTTCTTTTTTTTGGTCATAACTTTCAGACAGTTCAATTATTCTTATATTTTCTCTTCTTGATCTGTTTCCCAGATCTGTTGTTTCTCTTGTGTTTTGCATTCTGTTCTATTTTTTCATTCTTTAGAATCTTTAGCTATTTCTTGGTTTCTCCTAGTTTCACTAGCTTCCCTTTGTCCAATTCTAATTTTCAAAGACTTGTTTTCATCTTTGAGATTTTCTAGTTGGTTAACTTTTTTTTCATGATCTTGTTTTTTTTTTTAGTTTTTCCTCAATGTCTCTCATTTGATTTTTAAATTCTTTTCTGAATTCTTTTTATAAATTCTCTCTGAGAAAGGAGCCATTTCACATTACTTTTTATTTCAGTGTCCTCCTCTGAAGAGGAAGCCCAGTCTTTCCTGTTCATATAGTGTCTATAGTGGGGTTCTTTCTTCTTTGATAGTTTATTTAATTTTTTTAAATGTAAAAACCTCTAATCATGGGATGGGATGGATGGCGCTTCTAGATTCACCTGAGCTTTTCCCTCTGACCAGGAACCCCAAACCAAAGCTCCACCCTCCAGCATTGTCCCTGCCCCACTGCCTCTGCATTCACTTGTACTGGTTCCTTTTCTCCCAGGGCCTCAGTTGTGTAGTACAGCTGGGCCTGGTATTCTTAAAATCAGCCCAGGTTCACTCAGTCTGCTGGGATTCAGACCCGACTCCACAGATAGCTGGCGAGGTGAAAGTTGCTGAGGTTCCAGCCCTAGCTGCTCACCTCAGGGGTCCCCACTTCTAGTTTCTTTGAAGCTAGCCTGGAGGTGGTGTTTGCCCTTCACACGGGTTAATCCTGGCCCGGGGTCTTTCTTCAGATATTTTCCAGTAGTACTTGGAGGGCCTTAGTTCTGCCCCAAACCTTGATTTTTCATCAGTCTATGTTTGCTCTGAGGCGAAAATTTGTTCTATTTGTGGGGGAAATCCTGAGAGCTTGCGATTTACCAATCTAGTCTGCCATCTTCCCAAAATCCTCCCCACACATATAACTTTTGAGATACTATGAATCTATTTCTTTATGTCTATTTTTATGTGTATGTCTATATCTATATTTAAGTGTATTTATCTGTTGGATATGTCTCTGTATGTATTTGTATGTACTCCCTTCCTCCCTCCCTCCCTCCCTCCTTCCTTCCTTCCTTCCTTCCTTCCTCCCTTCCTTCGTCCTTCCCTCCCTTCCTCCATCCTCCCCCCCCCCTCTCTCTCTCTCTCTCTCCCACTTAAACCTTCAGATCTTTTTAGATGAATTGTTATATAGTCATGTATCACTCATCTTGTACTTGTGTATACAGGATGTTCTAAAAGTCTTAGTGCAGTTTTCAGCTTTAGTAGCATATAAATGCATATATACAGACACGGATGCATGTTCATAATAACACAGATATGTGCTTATACACATATGGTTATATTCCATATGTCTATATTTATATGTATATATACCCACAAATTTGTGGGTGTTATAGACACATACATTCACTCACATATAGGCACACATATTCATGTATGTATATATATATATATATATATATATATATATATATATATATATATATATATATATATATATATACACACACATACACATGTGTGTGTATACACACATACACAGATCTGGAAGATAAGCATTTAAATATCTACTATGTGCCAAGCACTGTGCTATGGAAGTTCCATACAATTATACCATTTGATTCCTATAACAATCTTGGGAGGTAGGTGCTTTTATTATCCCCATTTTATACTTGAGGAAACTGAGGCAGATAGAGGTAAATGACTTGCCCAGAGTCACACAGCTACTAAGTGTCAGATGCCAAATTTAAACTCAGTTCTTCCTGATTCTAGGTCTACCACTCTATCCATTGTTCCATCTAGCTGCATTCTTAAGTGTGCACATGCATGCATGTGTATGTATGTGTCTGTCTTTGAGTTTTGTGCCTGTTATTTTTTTAAAAAGCATCTTCAACAGCACAAGATATGAAATCCATGTATAAATAAGAGTTTAATGGAAAAAAGCTGTGGGGGTTTTAGTAAATAAGTTTAAAGTGCATCAACAGTGAAAGATGGCAGCCAAAAAAGATGATGCAGTCTTGGGCTGCATTAAGAGCATCCTGTCCTGATGTCTTCTGCCCAAATCAGGCCACTTCTGGAATGTTTTGTTTAGTTCTAATCACAACATTTTAACAATGACATTAAAAGTTGATCAAGATAGTGAAGGGGCTGGAGGTCATTCTATATGAAAAACAATTGAGATACTCACTCTGGGAAAGGAAAGACTTGGTGGGAGGAAGTAGGAGAGAGGAGATATAACTGATTCAAGTATTTTATGAATTGTCCTGTGGAAGGTAATCATCACACTTATTCTGCTTGAACCTTGAGGAAAGAAATAGGAACAATGGGTAGAAATTGCAATCAACCAATGAATCAATAAACAAACATTTATTACACACTTTCTATGTGTCAAAGACTGTGTTAAATAAAGAGGCCGATTTAGTCTTAATGTCAGGAAAAATTCCTAAAAAGATCTGTCAAAAAGTGGAATGGACAACCCAGGAGGTAGGGTCCCCCTCCTCCAAACTCTTTAAAGAAAAGCTGGATGACTGGATCTCAGCAATGTGTTGGAAGTGTCATGGAATTCCTGTCCATTTATGTTTGAGGCTCAAATGGTTTTTGAGATTCTTTAGTGAGATTCTTACTTAGAGGTTTGTAGGTTCTGAATAAGGAAGCAATGGACTGATGCCAGAAGAGAGCCTGGAATTCTAGTCTGAGACCCCAGAACCCTAACCTAATGGGAAAGAAAGATTGAGGAGCTGCCTCTTTTCTTCCTTCCTCCCTCAGCTAGCAGTTTCTTGACATTTTATATATTATGATTACAGTAATTTGCTAATGGGATTAATATAATCTCTAGTGTTAAATTATCAGTGTAGTTAAGATCTATATAAAATAGATATGATATCTGTATGTATGTATGTATGAATCTCTCTACCTACCTAGCCAGCTTTGTCAGTAAACTTGCTGTCACTAGTGATATTTCTAGCTAGGATAGTGACTAATAGCTTATGGGATGCGTGGTCCCAAAGGGCCAAGAAGGAGTCTTAGGTAAACACTGCAGAAAGAAAAAAAAATTAAATTCAATATTTAATAAATAAAAATAACTATATAAAAACATTCCTAGTGATGATAACCCTTCCCAAATGTAATAGATTGCATCAGGAAGCAAGGAGTTTGTCACTCGAGGTCTTCAAGCAGAGAATGAATAATTAAAAAAAAAACTGTTTTATTTATATTTAAGAAATTAACAATGCTGTCATTTCCCAATACTCCTCCTCCAACTGTTTTGTTGAAAGAGAAAAAGGAAAAGGGAAAAAAGCCTTAAGCAGAACAAAACTCTCTCTATTCCATGCCTGAAAACACATTCCACATGTGTAGTCCAGAGCTTTAGAAGATAACTTAGTTCCATGAAATGAAAGCTGGATTTGGAGTCACAAGACTTGAATTCAAATTCTGACTCTTCTGCTTGCTCCCCTGGTAACCTTAGCCCATTAGAAAATTGATTATCATTTCTAGTTCTTAGTTTCTTCAAAATTCCTTTTGGCTCAAACTCTATGAACCTGTGTTCTCTTTATTGGCAAGAGGGCCTTTTTTATTTCACCAGGTTTTATGAGTTGTCAGAGGAAATTAGATGATCCAAAGGATAGAACACTGGATCAGTGTCAGAAAGTGTACTTCCTAGCTATGTGACCTTGGACAAGTCATATAAATTGATAGCTGCCTCAGTTTCCTCATCTGTAAAACAGAGATAATAATAATCAGCACGTACCTCTCATGTTGTGGTGAGTGAATGAGATATATTTATAAAAATGCTTTGCAAACCTCAAAATGTTATGTAAATGTTACTTTGCTTACTTTGTTCTGGATCAGTTCATAGGAGTCTTCTCAAATTGCTCTGAATTCTTCATAGTGAATAAATATTTGTTGGAACATTATAGAGGGGATTCTTAGCATTTCATTAGATAGCTTCTGGAGTTCCTTCCATTTGTGATATTCTTTGATTCTGTTTGCTTTGTGGAAGAATATTTATTAGTCAGTATATATGCAGAGCTGTCCAGTGGTTCCAAAGTTGGAGAGATTGGTTTATAGGGAATTTGGAGAGGTCAAGAAAATACAGAAATCACAGTTGGAATCATACCATTAGAGGCTTTAAATATCAGAGGTAAATTGGTTTTATTTTATCCTATAGATAAGGGAGTGATATCTCAAGGAATTGTCTGATCGAGAGTTGCAAAGGATTTCATAGATTTTCTTGTCTCGCTTTCTATACAAAGGAGGAATCTCTTGCAATTAAATTCAGAGAATATTTATTAGATAGCTGTAGTATGTAAAGACACTGTAGGGATATGAGGAAGAAAAATGACCCTGTTCCTATTTATGAATAGAGGGATCTGAGATACAAGCTCATGTACAGGTTTTTTTTTTTTGTGAATTTTTTTATTATTAAAGCTTTTTATTTTCAAAATATTTGCATGGATAAATTTCCAACACAAAGCCTTGTTACAAATTTCTCCCCTTCCCCACACTACCTCCTGTAGATGGTAAGTAATCCAATATATGTTAAATATGTGCAATTCTTCTCTATATATAATTCTGTAATTATCATGTTGCACAAGAAAAATCAGATCAAAAAGGAAAAGAAATTAGAAAGAATACAAAATGCAAACAAAGAACAAGAAAAAGAATGAAAATACTATGTTATAATCCACACTCAGTTCTGGGTGCAGATGGTTCTCTTCATCACAAGACCATTGGAAATGGCCTTAATCACTTCACTATTGAAAAGAGCCAGAATTGATTTTTGTATAATCTTGTTGTTGCTGTGTACAATGATCTCCTGGTTCTGCTCACCTCACTTAATATCAGTTCATGTAAGTCTCTTAAGTTCTCTCTGAAATTAAAACATTGTTTCTTATAGAACAATAATATTCCATAACATTCATATACTATAACTTATTCAGCCATTCTCCAACTGATGGGCATCCACTCATTTTCCAGTTTCTTGCCTCATGTACAGTTTTAAACTGCATTAAGATTTTTGGAATAAGCTATTTGTCCAAATAAGTGTAATCTAAGGTAGAAGGTGAAATAGGCAATAAAAAGGTCCAGAGAAGTACTCTAAGAAAATTTGAGGAGGGAAAGATCCTTTTAGCTGGGAATAGTCTGGAAAGGATTCTGAGAAGAAGAAGTGTTTGAGATAGATCTTGAAGGAAGAAGAGGTAGATATTTTGTTCAGTTATTTTGATTGTCTCTGAACTCTTTCTGACTCATTTGGGGTTTTCTTAGCAAAGATAGCAAAGTGGTTTACCATTTCCTTCTCCAGCTCATTTTACAGATGAGGAAACTGAGGCAAACAGGATTAAGTGACTTGTCCAAGGTCCCACAGCGAGGAAGTGTCTGAGGCCATCCTGATTTCAAACTTAGCACTATATCTACTGCTGCCCCTGATAGGTTTATAAGATCCCTATCAATTAATAATTATAATAATATTTAACATTTATATAGTGCCTGCTATATGCTAATCATTGCAGTAAGCACATTCCAAATATTATCTTATTTGAGCTTCACAGCAACCTGCAAAGTAGGTGTTCCATTTTACAGATGAGAAATCTGAGGCAAATAGAGGTCAAGAGAATTTCAGAGTTTCCCCAGATTTCAAAGTGCTTATATCTTATCTCATTTGCTCATATGTCTGCTTGAACTGCCAGCTTGAGCTTCTAGTTGGGAAGCTCACTACTTATGGCAGCAGCCCCTTTCACATGGATATTAGAATTGGAAGAGATTCAACAGTGTGCTACAGCCAGTTCATACTGTTAAATTTTCATTGTGAGCATTTACACCTTGGGAAATTGGCAAACATTACAAATCAAGGCTTGGTTTATTGTTTTATTGATTGTTTAGACTTAAGAAAGTGATGGAGCAAATATTAATGATACATATTAAACTTGTGTCTTGCATATATATAAGCAGACACATGAAGAAAAATATATGTGCATAAATAAATATATATAATATTCTCAAAAGAAAAATATATAAAATATATATGCCAAATAGGTATTTATACATTTATACAATAAAATGCAATAGATTATTTATTTATCTATTATATAATAATATAATGTGATATATTTCTATATATTATATAATTATAATATTTATAAAAGATTGTATATAAATAATATATTTATATAATAAAAATATTATGTATATTTATGTGTATGTATATATATATGTATATATATATTATATATATACATATCTTTTTTTTCCTTTTTGGCAAAACAGTTGTTAAACATTTACCAGCACACCACTGGAAGAGATCCCTAGAGGTGGCATTTAGTTGGTAGGAAGTTTTTCCTTGTATCGAACCCAAATATGCCTCCCTGCTCTCTCTCTCTCAGTCTTTGTCTCTTTAATCTCTCTCTGTCTCTCTGTCTCTCCATCACCCTCTCTGTCTCGCTCTTTTCTCTCTCTGTCTTTGTCTCTCTGTCTCTGTCTCTGTCTCTCTCTCTATGTCTCTCTCTCCCTCTCTGTCTTTCTCTGTCTCTGTCTCTTTCTTACTCTCTGTCTCTCTGTCACTTTCTCTGTCTCTTCTCTTACTTTGTCTCTGTATCTGTCTGTCTGTCTCTTTCTGTCTCTATCTCCTTTCTCTCTGTCTCTCTCTGTTTCTTTGTGTCTGTGTCGGTGTCTGTCTGTCTCCCCACCCTGGGCAAAGTTGGTCCTCTGTGGTTAACTGGGGAAAAACCCAGCCACCATAGGAGATCTGCTTTGTGCCTCCAGGCCAAGGTTCTTGAGGAGCGGCCTTGGAGACCGCCCAAGATTCTTTGGGCATCCCATCTGCTGCTGTCCAGGGGCAACTCCTTGTTTGCAAATTGCAAGAGAAGCGTCTTCATCCATTGGAATCCTGGCTTAATCAAACATTCTTTCAGAATGCTGAGGACAATGCGGTGAGCCTCAATAAAGATTAATGGGCCAAAGGGTTCCATTCAGCATTTAAAATGGGGCAGCCTGCCTTGATCCTGATGGCTTAGCACTTTGCAGAATAGGACCTGGCCTGTCCCAGAGAGACATAAAGAAACACTTTCCTTATTGGATCCCCTGAGAGAAATTCTAAATGGGGCTGTTCACTCAACCCAAGTGCCGCTGAGTCATAAAAATATGAACTAGCTTTTACTGGTGCCTACTACGTGTCAGGCATGGTGCTAAGAAGAGCTTTACAAATATTGTCTCATTTAATCCTAACAATAACCCTGAGAGATAGGTGCTATTATTACTTACTCCCATTTTACAGGTGAAGAAACTGAGGTAGAAATTGCTTAAATGACTTGTCCAAAGTCACACAGATAGTTAGTACCAGAGGCTGGATTTCAGCTAAGGTCTTCCAGATTCCAGACCTAGTGCCCCATGCCCTGAAACACCTGGCTTTCTTATAATTTGTTCCCCTCCCTCCCTCTAAATAATTTTATACTTATTTTACATATATTTATTTATTTATTCTTTTGTTGTTTCCCAAGTAGAGAAAAATCAAACAGTCTTTGCCTTTAAGGGTTTACATTCTTTGCATCTCTAGTACCTAGCAGAATGGTTGGCACACAGTAGGCACTTAATAAATGCTTGTTGATTGATAAATTTACTGAGGTCTGTCATCTTTCAGGTTTATATGTTAACAAAGTTTCTGTGTAACTTTACTTTGTAAGAGAATTGACAGATGTAGGGGCAGCATCATATATTGGGAAAAACAAAACAAAACAAAAAACATTGATCTTCGTGTAAGAAGACCTGAGTTCGCATCTTGGCTGTGACTCTAACTAGCCTTGTCATGCTGGATAAGTCTCTTAATCTCTTAGAATCATCTTGCATTACCTAACTCAGGGAGTTGTTGGGAGAAGAGTACGTTGCAAAGAAAAAAAATGTGATAAAAATGTGGGAGTTATTATTATAAATTTTATTTTGTTCAATTATCAAGCTTTTTTTCCCTCTCTCTTGCCATCTTCTAGGGGGAGGAAGGAAACAAACCCTACTCATGCAAACAGATTTCCATATTGACCATCTTCAAAAATGTATGACTCATCCTGGGCCATCACTTCTCTGTGAGGAGGGGAAGCTTTTTTAATTATCAGAACTCTAGAAACATGACTGACCATTATGTTGATGTGAGTTATTATTAGAAAGCAAAAAAAAAAAAAGTTCCCAGCTTTGTGACCTTGGTACTTCCCATGCCTCCCTGGGTCTGTTTCTTTATCAATTCCTGTCTTCATTTGGGTTTTTTTTAAATAGCTGGCCTTGCCTCCTCCCAAGGCTAAAGTAAGGATCAGGTGAGATCATAGTAGAGATCACTATCCTTTCCAGTGGGGGGACACCCAGAGGGCACTGTTAGGTCTGAAGTCAGAATTCTTTTGGGGTTCAAATTTGGCCTCAGGCATTTGCTTGCTACCTTTGTGATTCTGAATAAGTCATTTGACTCTCTTTACCTTGAAATTCTCTATGTAAGTGCTATAAGCACTTCAGGAACATTATTTTCCTACAGCTTGACTTTTAGCTTCCTGAAGACAAGGCCTATGACAGTTAAGCTTAGATCAGTGTGGACTCAGAAATAAAATAGGAAATGCATGAGCTCATAAACTTTTGTACTGATTGTTTTTATGTCTTGCTTACTTCTGATTCAGTAGTGATCAGAAGGTAGGCTTATATTCCAGGTTGGAACTTAGCTGAGACTGAGCATGTTGCCTCATTTTAGAGTCAGAAATAGGACTAAAAACTGAGCATCGTGGGCTTTCAATATTTCATTAAAAATTCCAGATTAATAATATGGAAATCTTCAAAAGGTTTTTTCCTTATTTTTATTATTTATTATTTAATTAATTATATGCAATAAATCAATATTTATTATATTATGTATTATTATATTTATTATCATATTCTTGTTTGTAATGTTGTTTTTAGGAGCCTGGAATGTATTTTTCTTTTAGACTAGGAAGTTCTTATCCTGAGTTCGATGAATTTAAAAAATATATATATTCTGATAATATTTAAATATAATTAATTTCTTTTCAAAATGCTATATATTTTATGCATTTAAAAACATTATTTTGAGAAGGGGTCCATGCAAGAGGTAACCTTCAACTTCCACTTAAATTTATAATTGGTAATTATCTTAATAAAATAATTATAACTAGCAATTATCTAGCATCTTCAGGTTAACAAAATGTTTTATAAATATTATCTGATTTTATCCACATAACAACCTTGGGAGGAAAAGCAGGGAATAAGCATATATAGAAAATAAAATTGTCTAATTTGAGCCAGTTTCCATGCTAAGAGCATTTCACAAATATCTCATCTAATCCTTATAACAATTCTGCAAAGTAGGTGATGTTATTTTCCCTATTTGACAGTAGAGGAAACTGAGGCAGAGTTAAGTGACTTGTGCAGGGTCATGTAGTTAGTTAATACTTAAGGTCAGGTTTGAATTCAGGGCTTCTTCTTTCTAGATCTAGCACTCTCTACTGTATCATCTAGATTCGTGGAAGGTCAGCCCATAAATGCCTCCTGTTCTCATAATGTAGTCAAAACATAGTCCATTGTTAATATAAACTCTATTTTCAAGTAGTTTAGGGATTTATAATAGTATTGGTTTTTCCCTCCACTAATGCCACCAGTCACAAGCTCTCCATATGTTAATAGAAAGGTTTTTATGAGTTGCTGTGGCTGAAAAAAAATCAGCCCCAGGTGAGCAACCTTCTGGTCTTGAATTTCTTCACATGCACTCTCCATCTTGGGGCTACTTGAAAACTTTCTGACTTTAAGGGATGGGCTAAAACTTCCAGATTGCTGCTCCAGAGACCAGGACCCCCTTCCAAGCCACAATTATTCATATGACTCCAATTCACTAACTGGGGACACATGTTGTTCCATGTTTTTTCAATTATCTCTGACACTTTGTGATCCCATTTGGGGTCCTCTTGGCAAAGATTTCAGAGCAGTTTGCCATTTCTTTCTCCAGATGATTTTATAGATGAGGAAACTGAGGCAAACAGGGCTAAGTGATTTGCTCAGAACGATGTTAGTCTGGCCCCAGAGCAGCTGGGTGGAGAGCAAAGGACAGAAAATTGACATTAAGATCTGGGTTTGAATTATAGTTATGATCTCTGGCTATGTGATAATAAGCAAGTCATCTAATCTTTCTGAATTTTTGTTTTCTCATCTCTAAAATGGATATAACAGATATTCAAGCTTCCTATAACATGGCTACTGGGAATAAAGGATTTTGTAAAACTGGAAGGGTTACTAGCACATACCATGTGTGATAGATTGGTTCAGAGTTGTGGGTTCAGTGTGCCTTCCACATTCATATTGGTATCAGGCTTCTTTTCCTTTATTACCTCTAGTATGAGTTTACATGGTGCCCTATGGTTTCTCTCTTTGAGATTCACCCCATGGAATTAGATATGTTTGTCCAGAAGGGAAGAGATATTATTAATCTCTGCTTGTCTGTGGATTATGAGACTCAGGTAGGTCACTATAGGAACTTACCTGTAAAGAGATTTTATCCCCAGGCTTTCTTCCTAGATTCCTGAAGAGGATAAATGAAAATTTCAGGGTGATGGCTACTTCACCTGAGAGTGTCTCTGAGACAATTCTTTTCCCCAGAGCAACAGAAGAGTCGTGGGGAAGGAGGAGGCAGTTGTAGAAACTAAATATTTTATATAACAACTGAAAGGTCAAAGGCTTTCCTTCTTCCCTCCTACATTCCCTTTGTCGGGCACCAGACTGACCTGGCAGAATGAACCAGTGAGGGAGAAACTTGCACTTGGAAGGGGGAAAGGATTAACAGAAGCATCCTAGGCAGTAGCTGGCAGAGGAAAAAGAAAGGAGGAGAAAGAAGGGGAGCTCTGAATCCAGAATCAAGGCACTGAGGTCCTGGTTCTAGAACTTTTACAAATTTATCTGTGTACCCTTAATAAGAATATTTGCCTGGGTCTCAGATGTCTTATCTATAAAATGGTAAGAAGGAAAAATATATTGAACTAGATGCCCTCTTTGGTCCTTCCCAGCTTCAACATTCTCCAATCCAGCATTCTGTATTCTATGTTTCCTCCTAATTTGAAATTCTATATTCTAAAATTCTTTGCAGCTCTAATCCTTTCTAATTGATAATCTGTGTTCTATAGTCTCTTCTAGCTGTTATTCTATGTTGTGAAGTTCCTTTCAGCTCTGATATTTTGGGTTCTTGTCCCTTCCAGTGCTGATATTGTTTCAAAATCCTTTTTAGTGCTGATATTCTGAGTTCTAAGCTCTCTTCTAATTTGTTATTCTATGTTCTAAAATCTCTTCTAGAACTGATATTCTGTTTTATAGAATCCCTTCCAGCTCTAGTATTCTATGTTCTTTTTTATTTTTTATTATAACTTTTTGTTCACAGAACATTTGCATGGGTAATTTTTTACAACATTATCCCTTGCACTCACTTCTGTTCTGACTTTTCCCTTCCCTCCCTCCATCCCCTCCCCTAGATGGCAGGCAGTCTTATTCATATTAAATATGTTATAGAATATCCTAGATACAATATATGTGTGCAGAACCAAACAGTTCTCTTGTTGCACAGGGAGAATTGGATTCAGAAGGTAAAAATAACCTGGGAAGAAAAACAAAAATGCAAGTAGACCACATTCATTTCCCAGTGTTCCTTCTCTGGGTGTAGCTGATTCTGTCCATCATTGATCAGTTGGAACTGAATTAGTTCTTCTCTTTGTCGAAGATATCCACTTCCATCAGAATAATATTCTATGTTCTAATGTCTCTTACAACTCTGGTATTTTATGTTCTAATATCTTTTCCAACTCTAATATTCTCGGTCTAAGGTCACTTCTATGTCTAATATTTTGTGTTTAAAGCTATTATCTGTGAAAAACTTTATTTTTTGCATGCATTTGTTTTTGTTTTTGCTTATCAGCACAAAAAGCTGGAACATTTTGTTGTTTTTGGACCTTCTTTTGAAGGCTAACAAAGATTTGAGTTGGTAAGTCTGAAAGGCAGAGGGGTGACCCAATTCTAAGGAAGATAGAGGTTGAAACTGTAGCACCTTATTTCATCTCACATAGCAATTTGGAATCATTTAAACCTCCCTCTAGCATGTTTCTGAACAGTGAATGAGAAACAGCAATTTAGGATGGAGGGGGGTTAGGATGGCAGGGAGGAAGAAGTTTCTCACTGAAGCAGGGTTAATGACTTCATTAATAGCCAGTTTTGGTGATTCTCAGTAGGAAGTTCTCCCAGGATGAGCTGAGTTGGGGCTGGGGGATGGATGCGTCATGGAGGAATGAGTCAGGCAGTTTGCTCTCTTGCCTGGCATTGCCCTATACTTCCTCTGTTTGAAAAGCTCTAATTCTACCCAGTAGATGGTATATCTCAGAACAGAGGGCTTTTCCTGGATTGATAATATTACCTTACTCTGGTGTAGCAAATTATGTTTCTCCAGAATTGTTTTACATTTACCATCTCATCTGATCATCTCTACAGCCCTGTGAGGAAGGTAGGGCCAAATTTTTTGTTGTTGTTCTCATTTTAGAGAGTCCAAGAAAAAGACAGTAAGGAACAATTAGTACTTTTTCTAAAAAAATGAGCATTCAAAATGGGAATGGACAGGCATGGGGGTAGTGAGTTCCTCATCACAGGATGTCTCCAAGAAGAAAGAGAGAAAGAAATAGGCACTTATTTTGTTCTAGGAATTGTACCAAATGAGATTACATGTCATCTCACTTGATCCTCATAGGCTTCAGAGTAGGAACTTGCTTTACAATTGAGGAAACTGAGGCAAACAAAGGCTAAATAAAATCCTAGAGGACTATTCAGGTACACTGTGGAGGGCATTCCTGGTTTAGGTAGATATTAGACAAGATTCATTCTGAGGTCCTTTTCTAATTTGAAGTGGTTGATTGTATGATTGTAGAAAAATTACAGATTCTTGCTTAGTCATTAAGTGTCGTGAATGACAGAGTCAAGACTATAACCCAAGCTTTTTGTAGCATTGTTCTACCCATGGGCCATACCATCTCTTGTGAGGGCAGGAATTACAGTCCCCAATTTGATACCCTTGAGTACAATAAAGACTCAGGATGTCTTTTGCAGGCCCAAAGGGATAGTATTGGGACTCTAATGTTGTCTAGGAGGAAGGTTAGAGTGGATGTATTTGAAGTGTCAAAGGGGATCTATTTGGGACAATCTCACAATCATAATCTCTCATTTAAAAGCATTTAATCTAGCGTTTTAAGATTTACAAGTGCTTTTCATGTTATTTCATTGTCATAATATCTTTGTGAGGGAGGGGATGTTATTATTCCCATTTTGCAGATGAGTAAATTGAGGCTGAGAGTGGTTTAATTTCTTGTCCAGGAGCACACAGCTGGAAAGTGTCTGAGGGAGGATTTGAATTCGGGTCTTACTTCTATCAGTACCATGAATCTCCTCAGCCACAAGTGACCATCCAGCTTCTACTTGGGCATTTTCTAAGATGGGAAGATTATTACCTATTGAGATAGTTTATGGACGATTTCATGAAGGAGTAGACCTTCAAAGGAGAAGAATTCAAAAGGTAGGGTATTGGATAGGGGTGGGAGAAGAGGAGTAAGAAAGAGTTATATTGCAAGGAAGGAAGGAAATGAAGTCTAAAAGCTGATTCTTTTCCCTCTGAAAAAATTGGAGAGCTTATTTAGATGGGAAATTTGAAAAGGAGTATCCCTACCTACTTGCATCTTGGTACCTTAAATGATCCCAAGCAGCTTTCCTAGTCAGTTCCTTCTGACTCTCAAGTCACACCATGTCTCATTCAAGTATAGTTCCCTACTGTCATGAATAGGCAGAAAGCAGTCCTTGTGTCCTAAGGACTGATTAGGCCAGTGCCTGCTGTCCCTTCCTCGAGGAGGAAATGGAGCCACTAAAAGGGCTTGAAGGAGAAAAGTGTGATGTGATGATTATTTAATATTTTTATAGTCTCATAAATACACATGGCCCCATGCACTAGAATCATATCAGCTTTGAGGGGAAACACTCCCCTCTCTGCATCAATTAGGCTCCCTGTCTTGGCAGCTCAGCAGCCAGGGAAGAAAAATAGAACCCATAGGAATATAGATTTATGTCTGGAAGAAATTTTAGAAGCCAACTAGACCAATCCCTCCTGTGTATAGGTGAGGAAAATGAGTTCCCAAGAGGTAGTATTTGCTTGCCCAAGGTCACACAGATAGGAAGTGGCTGTCAGGATTAGAATTCACATTCTTAGTCTCTATCAGGCATCTTTCTCCTGTCTGAGCCTCAGTTTCTTTTTTTTTTTATTTTTTATTTATTTATTTTTATTCAGTTTCTTTATCTATCAGATAGGAACAATAATGCATGTACTCACATGGTTGAGAGGAAGGAGTTTTCCCAAACTGTAAGGCTTTCTGAAAACATGAGCTGTTCTTATTATTGTCAGAAAGCAGCAATGTACACACAAGAGACTGATCCTGCTCACAGTCTTGTGAAGCAGTGGCTAGGGAAAGTATTAAAAAAAGGTAGCATTTATATAGCACCTGAAAGTTTGTAAAACTTAGATTTACATGCTTTATAAATATATTTATTTATATGTAATATATGTGATTTTATTTGTGATCTTATTTGATCCTCACAATTCGGAGAAATAGATTCTATTATTATCCCCTTTTTACAGATGAGGAAACTGAGACAGACTGAGGTTAAGTCATTTTGGGCAGTATGTGAGCAGTTTATGAACTCAGATTTATGACTCCAAATTTGCTGGTCTTACCAATTGTGTCAGTCATCTGGCTGCCATCTAAAACCACAGCACCTTTGAGCTAAAAGGGATTCTGAGCCTAATTAGACCAACCTGTATCTGACCACAATAGATCCATGACTGTCTGGTGTTCTTTTGAAGATGTTTGGTGATGGAAAGAACTCATCATGTCCTAAGGAAGCTTATTCTACTCCTTCTAATTATTTAGAAATCTCCCCTGCTCAGTGAACTATAGTGGCTCCCTATTGCCTCCAGGATCAAATGCAAAGGATTTTTTGGCTCTTAAATCTCTTTCAAACTATAATTAGTCCTATTAGTCTACTCCTCCATGAAATCTTCCATAATTAGTCCCTTCCTATCTTCTCAGTTTTCTTATAGATTACTTACTTGTAAGTATTAACTAAACTGAGCTATTTGCACTTCCACAGATATGGTCTTTTATCTCCCATCTCCAAACCTTTGTCCTGGGTATCCCCCATTTTTGAAATGTTTTATCTTCATCCTTCCACCTCTTAGCTTTCCTGGCTTCCTTCAAGACTCAGCTTAAATCCCATTTTCTATAGGGGACCTTTTCGGTTTCCCACAGCTACTTGTACTTTTTCTCTGAGATTACTTCCATCTACTAAGCATATGTACTAAATATAATATATATTATATATGTGTGTATGCATAAATTTCATATGTACCTGTTCTCTCCCTCATTAGAAAGTGAGCTTCTTGGGGTCAGGTACTGTTTTTTTTTTTTGGCCTGTTTTTTTATTCCTAATGCTTAGCACACTTTCTGACACCCGTAGTTAGTTATTGCTTAATAAATATTTGCTGATTGAAGTGAAAACTACCTTCCTCCAACTTCCACCCATACCTCGAACTTCTCTTTCTGGGTCCATGCAGAATAAGCTTGTACATGACATCCCTTTAAATACACAAAGACAAACCTGTTCCACACTCCCACTTAAACCTGATCTTCTCATCTCTAGCTTAAACATCTCCATTTCCTTCAACTGATCCTCTTTTGGTATGACATATTCTTTTTTCTATTCTGCCCTCTCCCTCCTCTCCATCTCTCTGCTCCTTCCTTCCCTTTCCTCCTTTCTGTCTCTCCCCTCCATCTCCTCTTCCCCTTCCTTCCACTCTTTCTCCCTCTGTCTCATTTTTTCTCTTTTAGAAATGAAGAAACTTAAAAATAGAAGTGAAGTGACTTTTCTCATTGTTGTGCAGTGGCAGGGATGGGTCTTGAACACAAGTTTTTTTTTTATCTTAAATGCAATTCTCTCTCTTCCTCATCCACAGTCTCCCTGTGAATGCTGAATGCATTCCCAAATAAAGATTTCACAGGGAGGGCGCTCATCTTGCTTCAGATCTTTCAGCATCTCTATGAGGATACTGCCAGTCCTGCTTAATTAAAGTACTTGTGAACGGTAATGGAAGTTGAAGTCTCAGATCTAATATCTTTGAACAATTCTGTCTTTTCCCACCAGCTGAGTTTTTAAAAAATGGTAATTTAATAACAGCCCATCCATCTTCTATGAAAAGAGAAATTTCTGCTCAATCTATAGTTGAAGGTCATAAAATATGAAGTCCCTGCGTCCAAGAAAAAGTCCAGAATACTTGGGATACTCCTGTGTGGATTTTCAAAGGATAAATATTAAGTCAGTGGCTTTAATTTGGGGTTATAGGAGGAGTTAGGGAAGGGAGAACACATAAAAGCAAATTATTTCTACTGTTCATTATTCGGTCTTTGATAAGATAGAAAACATTGGGATGACTTGCTACTAACAGAAATAATGCAAAGTGTGTAATTGGAAAAAGCCAGAGATGCAAAGGGAGAAGGTAAGATTCACCCAACTTTGAGCTTGCTGCTGTCTTTTAGTCTGTATCACTTCTCTCTCTCTCTCTCTCTCTCTCTCTCTCTCTCTCTCTCTCTCTCTCTCTCTCTCTCTCTCTCTCTGTCTCTCTGTCTCTGTCTCTCTCTCTCTCTCTCTCTCTCTCTCTCTCTCTCTCTCTCTCTCTCTCTCAGTCTTTGTCTATCTCTCTTTGTGTGATTCTGCCTCTGTCTTTCTGTCTGTCTCTGTGTCTTTGTCTCTGTCTCTGTCTTCCTCTCTCCTTCCTTCTCTTCCTCCTCTTTTTCCTTCTCCCTCCATAATTCTCTTCTTCCTCCTCTTCTATTTCTTTCTCCTTCTCCTCCTCTTTGTGTCTTTATGTTTCTGTCTGTCTATCTCTGTCTCTCTTCTCCTTCCAGTTCTTATTCCTATCCTCTCATTTTTTCTCTCTCCCCTCCCCCTTCTCCCACGCTTTCTCTCTGTTCCCTCTTTCATTCTATTTTTGTGTCTGATTATTAGCTACAGATAGAAAGATTGGTCAGTTGATTATCAAGAGAAAAAAAGGAAATAAGCATTTATATGCTGCCTAATATGTGATTGATACTATGCTAAGTACTTTTACAAATTCTGCATTCCATCCTCAGAGGGTACTATTGTTATCCCCATTTTATAGATGGGAAAACTGAGGGTCACAAAGATAATAGTACCCAAGGCTAGATTTGTACTCACATCTTCCCGACTTCAGATCCACTGGAATTCGTTGCACCACTGTCTATCTCTCTTTCAATTCAACAAGCATTTATTACATGCTCACTTTGTGCCAGGTTCTGGGCTAGGTATTGAGGCCATAAAACAAAAATGAAGATAGTTCCTTTCAAATCTCAAAGTATTTATTAATCTCTCAACTGATCTCCATATCAATTATAGTTGTTAGACATTTCACAAGTGATTTTTGAATTGAATTTCCCTGGAAACCATCCCTCATCCTGAGTCACCATTCTCCCAGTGACCTGGCTTATCCCTTCAGAGGCTTTTTGACCCTTTTCTCTCACCAATCTCTCCACCTCCTTATGATTTGGAATCCTCTTTCCTTCCTGGCCTGCTCTGTTCAGCTCTGGCCATTCTCAGATTAGAGACCGGTGTAGTCTGGACTGCATTCAAAAATTGTGTTAAAAAATCAATGACTTTCTACAGAGTGGTCCCAGAACTGAACACAAGATACCAGATGTGATCTGATTGGTGATGATAACAGACCTTTTAAACACTGTATCTCTACTAATGTAGCCCCAAAGCACATTAGCTATTTTGCAATTTTGTTGCACTAGCCCCACCAAGTTGTTTCCTGTCTTCCTTCCCTTACTATATTGTATACTTTGTGAGGGTAGGGCCTACCTGTGACTCATTTTTATATTGCCTGGATCAGTGATCATAATAAAGTTTTGATGAGTTATAGAATGTAAGGTATTGCCTACAGAAAGCAGGCCTGGACAGGTCAACTTAACCTGTTTGACTCAGTTTCTTCAATTGTAAAATGGGAATAATAATAGTACCTACTTTGCAGGACTGTTTTGAGGATCAAATGAGATAATATTTGTAAAGCACTTGGCAGAGTGTCTGAGATATGGTAGGTACTTGATAAGTGTTTGTGTCCTTCCTCTTTTATTAATAGCTTGTCCCCAAAATCCCTCTATTGGACATATTTTCCAAGGGGTTCAAAGACAAAAAGTCTCCTATTTCTGAAACTGATAAATGATGTCCCAGGAAAGTATGTGTATCTGTGTGTGTGTGTGTGTGTGTGTGTGTGTGTCTTTGTGTGTGTGTGTAGGGTTGTATTATCAACACAGAATTGATGGGAGGGAAGGGAAGAGAAAAGAGAGCAGTTGAAAGAGCACAGACTTGGATTCAAATTCAGGAAGTTCCCCTAATTTTGTATTTGATCTGAGTCAGGTCATGGTCTCAGTTTCTTTATCTGTAAAGTGAGGGGCAGTTGGCTAGATGAATTCAAAAGTCTCTTCCGACTTTTAACTTTTCTGGAATTGGGGGACCCCAGAGAGCACAACTTTGCTTCTCGAGGTTATCCATTGCTATTCAAAATCTGTTGTCCTTTCTTATCTGTCCCTGTTTCCATAAGCACCCACTGCAGATCTGTCCTGCCTTATGCATGCCAGGGTTTCTCTGAGATGATTAATGTGAATTGGGAGGAGGCTACAGAATCAGTAGGATGGTGTCAGACCCAAATACAGGGGATTTTGTGTGTGTGTATACACCATATGCTCATTTAGCACTATCAGGAATGAAGAGACATACTCAGGAGTTTTTTAAAAAGTGAGAGAACAATAAGGCTCATAGTTTCTTGAAGCTGGTAAATTACAGCAATGACTTACACCAGATGTTTCAAAAATGAAGGGAAAAGAACCATAGGAACCCATGTACTTAGAGGCAGGTGAGACCTTAGAATACAGACTGTTAGAGTTGGGAGAAACCTAAGAAGATAGGCTATAGATGGTTTGGGTGAGGATTGACAAGTTCTCAGTAATTAAATCATGTAGGGGGTACTGACTGAACGAAGGCTCCTCCTTTAATACCTTCAATGGCTCATGGCTCTCCTTTGCTCCTTCTCTCCCAGTCGTTATAGAACCATAGACCTCAGGAATGGAAAGGACCTCAGAATCTATTTATTCCCACCAGTTGCTATCAAGGAATTCTTCCCATACTATCCTGAATAAATAGTCATAGTGCCTGCTCAAAGATCTCCAAGGAAATGGAACCTACTATCTTAAGAGCCAGATAGCTCTAATCCCTAGCTATTTTCCTTACATTGATCAGAAATTTGCTTTTCTATATTTCTGTCACTCTTAGTTCTGACAGGCAAGTAGAATGAGTTTAGTTTACATGATGGTTTGCATTCTCAGCTCTTAGCACAGTGCCTGGCACATATTAGGTGCTTAACAAATACTTGTTGAAAATGATGTGTAGAGAGCCCAAATATTGCCTTTTTGTGATCTAAAAAACCCCAGTTCTTTCAACTGCTCCACGTAAAGTATAGCTTCATATATAGTATAAAAAGTATACTCCACTTTATATAAAATATAAAGTGACTCCAATCTTTCCTGGACTTCATTGCCACCAGATTCTCTTCTAAAATGAACTGAATCTGACTTTCTAAATATGGCAAAGTAGATAAGGTATGTGTGACTTAAAGTCAGAAAGGAATTAATCAGTCAACAAACATTTATGAAAACTCCTACTATGTGTGGGTGTTCACTGTGCTAAGAACTGGGGATGTAAATATGGGGGGGGGGATAGACAGTCCTTATCTTCATGGAGTTTACAATCCAAGGGAAAAAGATATGCAAGGGAAGGGTGATGTGGAAGATACCCATGGGATAGAGGCCATTCCAACGGAGTTCAGTCAAGTGGGAAATGAAGAGGTGGATCAGCTGAGAGCCCTCTTTAAAGGGAGAATTCAGGAGGATTTCTTTGTTCTGTCATTCAGTCCTCCAGTCAAAGGGACAGAGGAAACTGATGAGGTGTGAGTGATAAGTTGATACACTCTCAAAGGATGATGAGTTTCTTGATGATAAGGCTCCTAATGGAATGATGGAGTTTAATCCAAAGGATTAAAGCCAGATAAGAGATCAATTTTTTTAATTTAAAAAAAATTAAAGCTTTTTATTTTTCAAAACATATGTGTGGACAATTCTTCAACATTATCCCTTGCAAAACCCTGTGTTTGAATTTTCACCCCTTTCCCCATGTCCTCCCTTAGATGGCAAGTAGTTCAATATATGTTAAACATGGTAGAAATATATGTTAAATCCAATATATACATACATATTTATACAATTTTCATGTCACACAAGAAAAAAAAGAAGCAAAATAAAATGCAAGCAAACAACAACAAAAAGAGTGAAAATGCTATGTTGTGAACCACACTCAATTCCCACAAGCCTCTCTCTGGATGTGGATGGCCCTCTTCATCACTGAACAATTCAACTGATTTGAATCAAAGAGATCAAATTCTGTCTTAGCTACTTGCTATCTGTGTGATCCTGCATAAGTCATCTAAAGTAATTTCTCTCAGTCTCAGTTCCTCATCTGTAAAATGGAGGCCATAGAAGCATCTATTTCTCAGGCTTGTTGTGAGGATCAAATGGGATGATCTTTGCAAAAGCGCATTGAAAAACTTAAAAGTATTATATAAAAGCTAATGTTTAGTAATTATAGCACTAGATACACAGAAAGTACTTTATAAGATTTTGTCAAATTTAACTATATTGAGTGACTGCAATCCTATTATCTGGCATCAATCAATATTTATCCTTATAATTCAAAGTATTAAAATCCCATCTGGTAGAAGGACATATGATTCATACCTGAGGTCTAATTTTCTTTTTATTAATTGACTGGCTACAGACAACTATGGGCAAGTAAGTGGCACAGTGGTTGAGTGCCAGCCCTGGAGTCAGGAGTTCAAATCTGGCCTGAAGCACTAATTGTGTGACCTTGAGCAATCACTTCATCATGTTTGCCTCAGTTTCCTCATCTGTAAAGTGATACAGAGAAGGAAATGGCAAGCCCCTCCAGTATCTTTGCAAAGAAAACCCCAAATGGGGTCCTGAAGATTTGGACATGACTGAAATGACCCAACAAAAACATGGGCAAGTGACTTTACTTCTCCTCCTCATTTTCCTATTTTGTCAGATGAAGGTAATAATAGATCCACTATTTGCTTCACAGGATGGTTATGAGGAAAATCTTGTGTAAACCTTAAACCAGTAGAATAATAATAGCTGACATTTACATAGGGCTTTAAGTTTTACAGCATTTTGGATGTTTATTATCTCATTTGACCTTAACAACTCTGTGAAGTAGGTCCTGGAGATATTATATTCTTCATGTTAACAAGGTGGAAACTGAGAATCGGGCAAGTTCAATGACTTGATCATGGTGATACAAGTAGTGTACTGTGATGGTGGCATTTGAACTCATATCTCTAAGTTTAGTGGGAAGTCCAACACTTTATTCACTGTGCAGTGCAGTCTGTGTGTATAGTAGAAGTCATCATCCCACATTTTAACTGGACACAAACAGCTGTAAAAATTGTTAGATAAAGGGCATTATGTGTTCGGGCGCCAAATTGCAAAGGTCTGGTCTAGCTCTTCTTGTCAGGATAAGCAAATGTCCTTGCCCCACGTTGGGCGCCAAATGTAGCGAGCTGTCGTCTCCAGAAGCTGCCAGATCGCTCTCTGGGAAGAGATCTGCTGTGTCTACTCAAATCTTTCAGACAGATTCTTCTTCCTGTAGTGAACCGTTGTCTCCAGGCAGTTGCTGTTAACTCTTGTCCTTAGAAGTGACTTCCCTTCCTGCAGAGAGCCCCGTCAAGCCTGATGCAATGCAGAGTCTTTCTCTTGAATCCTGGCTCTGAATCTCCTCCAACTCTTATCCTTCTTCAGGCCGATCTGCTCTCTGCGCCCAGTGCTGTCTCTTTTTATCCTCCCAGAGAATGGGCGTGGGATAATGCAAGGGCTTCTGGGAAGAACCACCCCAGCCAATGAGCTTGCCCCCTCTATCAAGTCAACCTGAGTTCTCACCTTGTAATTGTCCAGAAAACCTGAATTCTCACCTTGTCACCATCCAGACAACCTCAGTTCTCACCTAGTAATCCCAACATTATGTCCCAAATTCTTCTCCATTTTCTATATGCTATATACATAGTACATAGCTTTCTTATCAAGTAAAATTATTTCTTATTGTCTGTGATCATGGAATCATAGAATTAAGAGTCGGAAGGAGCCTTAGAAGTAACCTAAAACCATCTTCTCATTTTTATTTTTTGGAGGCAATCAGGCTTAAGTTAATTACCAAGGATCACATAACTATTAAGTGTCTGAGGCTGGATTTGAATTCAGGTTCTTCTGAGCCACCTAGCTGCCCTCATTCCTTCATTTTTAGATAAGAAAATCAAGTTTTATAGAAGTGGGATACTTATGCAAGGTTACACATTGAAGTAAAGGACTGGAATCAGATCTCGCCAGCTCTGAATCCAGTCCCCTTTCCAGGACAGGTGGAGCTATTCCAAACCAGACTCTAAATTCCAGACACTGTACTCCTGTGCTTCCTTTCCTTTGCTTGCATTGTCCAGAGGCAACCTCAATTATCTTTCTGAATTTTGCCCTGAATAAAACCATAAAAATAGTACCACCTTCGCCTGCCAACAGCTCCACAGTCTTTCACTGGCCCAATTCAAGAGTGAGTTGCTGTGCTGAGGTCTGGTATGCTCTCTTTCATTTGATTTGAAATGTTGAGGAGAACCTGCTAGAAGTAATGATGTAGAATCCTGGAGTCCTAAATATTAGCATTGGGATAAACCATAGAAGTGACTTTATGAAACCCTCCCTCTAACTTCATTTCACAAAGGAAGACTCTGAGAATTGGAAAATTAAAATTACTTGTTCAAGGTCATACAGAAAAGTAATGGAGAAGCCTAGCACAAGGACTTAGGCTTCCTGGTTCCAAGGTCAGAGCTTTTACCACTGGGCCATGCTGCTTTTTGGCTGATTGAGCTGTTGCTTTATAATAATAATAATAATAATAATAATAATAATAATAATAATAATAATAATAATAATAATAATAATTTTTTTTTGAGGCTGGGGTTAAGTGACTTGCCCAGAGTCACACAGCTAGGAAGTGTTAAGTGTCTGAGATCAGATTTGAACTTGGGCCCTCCTGAATTCAAGGCTGGTGCTGCGCCACCTAGCTGCCCCTATAATTATGTTCTAATTATGGAAACTGCAAAATTCGGCTTTTCAATTGGATTAGAAGCCTCCTGAGGCCAGGGCTTGGATTTTTCTGCTTTTTTCCCCAACCTCTTAAGACATAGAACATAACTTTGCACACAATGAAATGAATGATGAATGGATTAATTAATGATATATTTATCTACCAAATAGGTAAGTAATCAATGCAGAAGAAAAGAAGCTGGCATTTATTAAGTGCCTATTATTTGCCAAACATTGTGCCAAGTGCTTTATAAATATTATTTCATTTGATCCTCAAAACAACCCTTCCAGGGTTGGTACTAGGTAAGTGTTATCAAGAGGCAGCTACATGACTGTGGTTAGAACACTTGATCTAGAAGGAAGAACTGGGTTCAAATTCAGCCTCAGACCCTTACTAGATGTGTTATCCTGGCCAAGTCACTTAATCTGTACTAATAATCAGTTGGGGAAGAAAATGGCAAACTACTCCAGTATCTTTGCCAAGAAAACCTCATCCCCAGGAGAGTTCTATGATCCACAGGGTCACAAAGAGTCAGACATGACTTTGTTATTGTTATCCCCATTTTATAGATGAGGAAACTGAGGCAAACATTAAGTAACTTGCCCAGGGTCACACAGATAGGAAGTATCTAAGGTCACATTTAAACTTCAGGTCCAGCACTTTATCTACTGTATCAGAAGGGAAGTGGTGGTACCAATGGTTTCGAAACCTTGTGAGTAAGTCTTTGGCAAATCCCTATCTATCACATCCCCTCATTTAAAGATGAAGAAGCAGAAATCTATATATAGGAGGTACTTGATAAATGCTGATTGACCAAATTCATTCATACATACTTTGATCTATTCTTTCATGTGCTTATTCATTCACAGATTCTTCATTCAGTTATCTATTCATCCATCCATCCATTCACCCACCATCCACATATGTATTCATCTGCTCACTCATTCATCCAGTCAGCTGGTCATTCATTTAAGTATTCAGGATTTATACAGAAGCTACAATGTATGCATTGCTGAATCTGGAGTCAGAAAAACTTGAGTTCAAAACCAGCCTCAGACATTTACTAGCTATGTGTCTTTGGGCAAGTTGACTTAAATTCTCTGGACCTCAGTTTCCTCTTCTGTCAAGAATGGGATTGGACTAGGTGATTTCTGAGATTTTTTCCTGCTCAAAAACTGATGATGTTAATAAACCTTCATTTGCCTCAGTTTCCTCATCTGTGAAGTGGTGATAATAATGGCACCTACTTTACAAGGTTATTGAGGGTTCAAATGAGATGATATTTGTGAAGTGCTTTGCATAGTTTTGGTACATAGTAAGAACTATATTAATGCCAGCTATAATGATAATGATGATGCTTTGTCAAACTTAAAGCACTATACAAACATTATTATGTTACTACTACCATCTTACTCACATTTACATAAAACTTCACTATTTATGAATCTCTTTCATTTTTTATCATTTCATTTTGTCCTCACTCTGGTAAGGGAAGTGAGACAGAAATTATTTTTTTTTCCATTTTCTAAATGAGGGGAGGAGGGTGCAGAGTATTGAAATGGCTTGTCCAAGGTCATAAAGCTAGTAAATAGTGGGGCAAGGACAGGAGCCTAGGTCCAGTGTTCTTTCTCAGATTAGGCTGTGGATAATTGAACAGTTATTTAAAAGAATAGACATTGGCTCCAAGAGCCAAAGGCCATGTAAACAGAAAAGGCATAGACAAGAGGTGAAAAGAAACAAAATTAAGGTTAATAAATAAAAGGTTAAAAGGAATAAAAGATTAATTAATTAACCCAAATTAAAGTTACAGAGGCAGCTGCTAATAGCTTTTATGGAACTGACAGAAGACAATGTCACAATTAATGAGTTTCTCTTATAGAGGATGTTCTTTTCAGTGATCAACTTTCTTCTTTATTCTCCCTCTAGAATCTATCCATCACAGACATTGATCTCATTCTTCCCAATTCCACAAAGTTGTTTGCATCTGTATCTTTGCCTCAATTAAATTCTGTACTTTGCATATCTATTTTCTGGTATCTGGGGGCCTAAGCATAGATTCTTAACCAAAATAGATGCTTCAGAAGTATTTGTTGAATTAAATGATTTTTAGCAAGATGATGCTAAAGATATGTGGAGGGGAAGGAGAGAGAGAGGAAACAAGGAGATCACTGATGAGGTTATTTCTTTCATAATCTAAACTTAAATAATTTCTGGAGTTGTGGGGCACCCACTGTGGAGTAGTGGAAATAGATAAGAATTAGTTTTTAAATATTGAGAGGCTGCCTTGTGGAAGTAGCATTAGATACATTCTCCTTGGTTTTGGAAACCAAAGTTAGGATCCATGGAGATTAGTAGAAGGGAGGCAGATTTTTTGATTCCATATAAGGAAGGAACATTAAAAGAGCAATGAATGTGGAAACCAGGAGATTTGGATTTGAATCCTGATTCTGTTATTTAGTGGCTGTGTAATCTTGGGTAAATGACTTTTACTTTCTGGACCTATCAGTTCCTCCTCTGTAAAATAAAAGGGATTTGATTAGATTAAAACAATAGCATCTATATAGCACTTTAAAATTTGCAAAGAGCTTTATATGTTAACTTATTTGATACAACAATCCTGTGAGGTAAGTGCTGTCATTATACCCATTTTACAGGTGAGGAAACTTGAGTTGAAGAGAGGTTAAGGGACTAGCCCCGTGTATTTGAAGCCCCATTCAAATTCATGTTTTCCTGATTCTAAGTTCTATACTCTAACTAATGTGCCCCCAGCTTCTTATTTACCAAGCATTGTGTTAAGTGCTAGAGATATAATAAAGAACTTCCTCTACAATTCTATGATTCTTTGAAGGGACTGATGAGAAAGATATGAAGGATGAAGTAGATATCGGTCACTGTACACTCAGCAATATTTCTCAGTTGTGGTATAGTGAAAAGAGCACTGAGTGTAGAATCAGAGGATGTGAGTTCTATTGTATCATTCATTAGCTAGACAAGTCATACAACTTCTCTGAACCTTATGCAGAATCTTACTATGACTGCATCTAGAATGAGTCCAGTGTGATTAAAGACTTTTATAAATGGCCTTTATTATTGCTGGCAACTGAATGAATATTCAGTTCATTGTATCTCATGGTGAGAAGACACATGAAATCTTTTGGTTCAAATCAAACCTAAAAAAGAATACTATCTATAGTAGGGTTTCTTAAATTTTTTCCAATAGTGACTCCTTTTTACCCAAGAAAGTTTTATACAATTCCAGGCATATAGGTATATAAAATAGACCTATAAATCAAAGATTTACTGATACTAAATCATAAAGAAATTTATATTAAAACAATTTTTAGTACACATATAATTTTACCTTTTATTAAAAATGAAAGCACATTTGCATGCTAATGAGATGAATATATTTGTTTATTTTTACATACAAAATTAAATCTTGGCAGAATATTTGATATCTTTTATTTGGCAAATTTTTCAGATTCCCAGATTCAGTTATGTGAGCTCTTATAGGCTTGATTCTCACAGTTTAAGAAGCTTTGTTCTATGGCATGCCAACTAGTGGTCATCTAACCTTTGTTTGAATTTCTCTAGCGAGGAAGGACTTATCACCTAAAGTGGTAATTTTATATAGCTTTAATTTTTAGAGGATTCCCCTTTGCAATGTAATTAAGTATTGCTTTATGCAATCTCCCTTCATTGTACCTAGTTTTTACCTTCTGGAGTAAAGAAGAATAAATCGTAATCTTTTTCCAGGGGCAAAGTCTTCAAATATTTGAAAAAGGCTCTTGTGCCTCATCTTCCAAAGACTTCTCTTCCCTAGGCTAATCATTTCCAGTTCCTTAAACTGGTCATCATATAGCTTGAGTTTTGCATGTCTTTCACAACTCTTATTGTCACAGCTGGCTCTACCTGAATGCTCTTTAGTTTGTCTTCCAGGTCTATAACTGAACAGCTCTTCAGATACGGTCTGATTAGGGAACACTATGGTGGTCCCATCACCACTTATTCTTGTAGGTTTCACTCTTCTCAGAACTTGCCTCAAGATGGATGTGCTAAGATTTTTATTTAACCTTTGAATCTGGTAGGTTTTATTATTTCTATTTAATAGTGAAAAAGTAAGTTTACAGAGGTTTCTCCAAACTAGTAAATGTTGGAGGTAGGATTCAAGCCTAGGTTTTTTGGCTTCAAGAACAGAGCTTTTGTCACTGTTTGCTACCTCAATTTGTGGGATAGAGCTAGGCACTAGATTTCTGATTTCATTGACAGAGAGTGAGAAGACTCCCTTGACCAATATAGCTTTGTTGGTTTTCTAGAACATCTTAGAGAGTTTCCTACAGCATAGTAAGGTAACCAATTTGCTCAAGTGACAGCCAGTGTGTATCAGAGAAAAGAATTGAATCTGGAATGGAATCTTCCTTTCCCTCCCCCTCCTTCTTTCTGTTCTTCTCCCTCTTCTTTCCCCTCCTTTACTTTTCTGCCACTTTTTTCTCTGTCTCACCTCCTTCACCTCCCTTTTTCTCTCCCTTTCCTTTTCCTTTTCCTTCTCTCCATCCCTTTTACACCTTTCCTTTTCCCCTTCCCTCTCCTTCTCCCTTTCTCTTTCCCTCATTCTTCCCTTTCCTTTCCCTTTCCCTATTCTTGTCCCTCTCCTTCTCCTCCCATTTTCCCCTTTCCCTCTCCTCCTCCTCTTTCTTATTTTACTCTTTTTCTTATTCTCTTCTTCCTCCTTCTTTTCTCTAACATCTGTCCCTCCTTACTTTAAGCCTTTATATAATAATAATGATAATAATAATAAAAAATATTTATATAGCACTTACTATGTGCCAGGTACTATACCAAGAGCTTTACAATTATTATCTCATTTGATCCTCTCAACAACTGTGAGAAGTAAATGCTATTATTATACTTTTATAGATGAAGAAATTCAGCCAGAGATTAAATGAGTTAATAAATGTCCAGTAACTTATATGTCACTTAATCTTTGTAAACTTTATTTTCCTCATTTGTAAAATGAAAATAATGAAGCCAAAGGCAGTACCAGGTTTTAAATCCCTGTTCTCAAAGTGGCACAAATGCACATTTATAAGTAAGCATAAACTATATATTCAGAGTAAATAAAAGCAAGTTTGAGTTGGGATACTTGTAACTGTGGACCTAGTGTGGCACATGAACTGGACGATGGATCCTAAGAAGTAGAGGGGAGAAGAGAATGAGCGATTGTTACCTAAGCAAAAGCATTATGGTGGTAAATAGAATATCCTTTATAGGGAAATTTGATTAATTTGATTGGAGTATGGAGTGTGTGAAGGAAAATTATATTTAATTTATCTGAAAATTGAGATTGGGTAGTATTTCCTAAGTCAAACACAGCATTGATTTGGATAAGTATATTAATATGGAGTCTGTGAAAGTGGCTTTTAATATTTTGATAACATTTTCAATATAATTGATTTCCTTTGTAAATCTTTGTAATTTATTGTACATATTTAGGTAAGTATTCTAAGAAGATGTTTATAAGTTTCATTAGACTATCAAAGGAGTCCATGCAGTAGTGTGTTGTAGGCAACTGGGACTGGTCCACTTACTTGAGAATAAGATGATTGTTAAATTTTCAGTGAGCAATTACATCAGAAATCAGCAAAGGCTAAAAATCAGCACTGGATTTATTTTGTTGTTGACTGTCTATCCAAGATTGAATGATAGGCTAAATCCTCTTGATTCTTCTGCAGTCTATTTTTGTGGCCCTTAAACAAGGAAATTCATTCTTAGCTTGGGACCATATGTAAGCCACTGGCTGTGAGTTTGCCAATCCATGCTTTAAGAAAATGTTAATAATATAGATTAAACTTAAAAGTGTGTTGAAGGTATTTGTAGGAATGGCAGATCCAAATAGAGGATGGTGGAGAGAACAGATTGGTGGGGGCTTTTTATCTGTGAGCTAAGGATCTTTTCTGTAATGGAAGATAATAGGAAATCATAGAAACCCTAGAAATCACAAAAACTGTCTCAGCTACAACTTGCCCATATAATCATTGATAATTCATTTTCCCCCTTTGGACTTCAGCTTTTTCCTCCATAAAAGAAGGAAGTTTGACTAGAAGATATGAGATCCCTTTTAGCTCTTACTCTCAATCTGTGAAATTCAGATTAAGATTGCTTAAATTAAAGTTTGTCTGAATTCTGGAGGAGGATTGATTAGGCAGGATTGTTATTATTGTTCATTTGTTTCAGTCATATTCTCGACTCCATTTGGAGTTTTCTTGGCAAAGACACTGGAATGGTTTGCCATTTCTTTCTCTTGTTCATTTTATGGATGTGGAAACTAAGGCTAGCAGAGTGAAATGACTTGCCCAGGTTCACACAGATAGTAAGTGCTTGAAGCCAGATTTGAGCCCAGGAAGATATCTTTCTGTTTAAAAAGCCCAATACTTTATCCTCTGCTTTATATTCCTGGGATTTGGGACTACATGCCTGAGCCACAGCCAGGCTTTATTTTAACAACTTGGCCTCTGGACTCCCTTCTCTCGAGGAAAGGTTTTTCAGCTCTGTCCAGGGTACTGGATTTAGACTTAAAAGCCTTAAATTCAAATCTGATCTGTCTAATTGCAATGTGGTCCCTCTCTTGTTCCCAGTCTCATCTGTAAAATGGGAAAAATAAAAATATTGTATGTCTTTTCTTTCCTAGTTGCTCTGAGAATTCTATGAAAGGGTGTGTGAGAACCATAGGTAAACCTTGAAGCCTTATGTAAATGTCAGCTATTATAGAAAATGGCAGGCTAATTGGCTAAATGGAAGATGAGGTAATTTGGGAGATGGTAATAAACCCGAGTATGAGAAGAGAGCAAAAAAAGATTCCTGGATTTCTTCTGACCTGAGGTGAATGAATTCCTTTAAATTAGTGTTTTGCTCAGGGACATTACAGTAAACCTTTTAATGTGTTTGCAAAAGAAACACATGCTCTTGCATGAAGTTTCTAAGTCCAGGATTCTTTCCTGAGGGCTTCAGAGAGTCAGGAGAGAGCTGGATTTGAATCCTGGCTTTGGTGCTTAGTAACCATATAGTCATGGGCAAGTCCCTCATTCCTCTGAGTCCTGCTTTCCTCATTTGCCAGTAAGGAAAGAAGGAATATAATGGCATTTATTAAGCATCTATAATGGGTCACAAATGCTTTACAAATATCTTCTCCAATCCTTACAACAACTCTGGGTTCCAGTTGTTCATTTGCCCCCCCAGTTTTGCCTGATTCTTTATGACCCCATTTGGGTTTTCTTGCCATTTCCTTCTCCAGCTTATTTTATAGGTGAAAGTGACTTGCCCAGGGTCACACAGCTAGGAAGTATCTGAGTTTAGAATTGAACTCAGTTCTTCTTGACTCTACACCTAGTGTTCTATCCATTAATCCTAACTAGCTGCCCTGATTATGATCCCTATTATACATTTGAAGAAGTTGAAGCTGATAATAATTAGATGGGTTGTCCAGAGTTACACAGCCACTAAGCATCTGAGATTGGGTTTCAACTCAGCTTTTCCTGACTCCAGGCCCATTGCCCTATCCCTATGACACCTGGCTGCTAATAATACTTGTTCTTATGGTATGGCTACAGCAAAATTGATCCTTCTTCCCTTTATTAAGCATCTCTTTTCCATTAATCACTGTACCCTGGGACTGGAGATAGAAAGCTAAGGTGAGATAGGATGTCTGTCCCCTTAGAAGAGGAATATGACACAAACACAGATAACAATAAAACACAACATTATACATCAAATGCATTGTTAGAGAGACTCTGACAAAGTTTTGTATAAAATCTAAGGTGAAATGTTGTCACTGATAAGGGGGAGTCTGAGAAAACTTCAAAGATGGGTTTTAAAGAATGGGTAGGAATGATCAGATGAGGAGAAGGTAGAAGGACCTCCCTGGGCATAGGGAATAGTGATACTACTTATCCAGGATGCTAACATGTCATTTCCCTCCAGTGATTTAGGACCCAGTGGTAGCCTTTCCTTCTCTTTCTCACTAAAGACCCTCTCATCTGCAGACTTCATGTGTCTTCACTGGCTGTCCCCCATGACTGGAATTCTTTCCTCATCTCTGCCTCTTGGCTTTCTTAGCTTTTTTCATATATTCTTCTGAAAGAAATCTTTCCAATTTTTAAAAAATATGCGGCCTTGTCTCTGAGATGCTCTCCAAATTTATATTCACAGCTATTTTGTATATAGTTCTTTGTAGACCCAGGGACACCTTTTGCCTTTCTTTGTATCATCAGCATTTAGCACAGTACTTGGCATATAGTAGGAACTTAACATTTGTTACTTGACAATAATGCTACAAAGGCAGGAGACAACAAAGGCAATGTAGTGGTCCTCAAACTTTTTAAATAGGGGGCCAGTTCACTGTCCCTCAGACTGTTGGAGGGCCGGACTATAGTAAAAACAAAAGCTCACACTCTGTCTCTGCCCTGAGCCCATTTGCCATAACCGGGCAGGCCTCATAAAGGTCCTCAGAGGGCTACATCTGGCCCGAGGGCCGTAGTTTGAGAACCCCTGCTTAGAATGGAGCAAATTTGGCAAGAGTATAGACTGTGTGGAGGAGAGTAACATAAAATAAGATTACATAGGGAGGATAATGCCAGATAATGTGTGTGTGTGTGTGTGTGTGTGTGTGTGTGTGTGTGTGTGTGTGTGTGTGTCTATATATGTATAGGGAAGGGTCTGGAATTTCAGACAAAAATTCAACCTTAATTTTAAAGGGAATAGGAATTGAAGATTTTAAGCTATTTAAATATTTTAAGTAGAGAAGTGACAGGAGTAGATCTCTACATAAGACAAATTTTTTTTGATAATGGTCAATAATAGATATTAATGAAGGATAGATTGGAAGGCAGAAGGAAGAAAGAAATGAAACATGCATTTATTAAATATCTATTATATGCCATATACTGTGATAAGCACTTTATAACTATTATTAACTAATCATATTGCTTGCTTATTACATTTAATTAAATAAATATCAATCACATTCTTTACTCAAATATTAATTGCTGCCTTAGTCACATTTATTCATTACATTAATTAAATTTAGGTTATTTAATTTAATAAATAAATTAAATTTATTTAATTAAATTACTATAATTAAATAACTTATTTAAATTAAGATAAATTTAAATTAAATAAATTAAATAAACATTAATTATAATATCAAATTAAATTAATTACATTATTTACATTAATTAATAATATTTGTCTCATTTGATCCTTGAAATACCTTGAGAAGTTGAGAGAGAAAGAAATTAGAAAGTTAGAAAGACTAGTTAACTGCTTTGGAATTGTGTACTGATCCAACCATTCTGGAAAGCAATTTGGAATATGCTCAAAAGGTTATCAAACTGTGCATATCTTTTGATCCAACAGTGTTTCTACTGGGCTTATATTCCCTTTTTTTTTTGAAAACAAAGTCACTTTATTATAAAAATTTTTTGACAGTATATATGCATGAGTAATTTTTTTATAACATTATTCCTTGTAATCATTTTTCCAAATTATCCCCTCCCTCCTTCTACTCCCTCCCCCTGATGATAGGCAATCCTATACTTTTTACATGTGTTACAATATAACCTAGATACAATATATGTGTGTAAATCCAATTTTCTTGTTGCACATTAAGTATTAGATCCCGAAAGTATAAGCAACCTGGGTAGATAGACAGTAGTGCTAACAATTTACATTCACTTCCCAGTGTTCCTTTTCTGGGTATAGTTGTTTCTGTCCATCATTGATCAACTGGAAGTGAGTTGGATCTTCTTTATGTTGAAGATATCCACTTCCATCAGAATACATCTTCATACAACATTGAAGTGTACAGCGATCTTCTGGTTCTATTCATTTCACTCAGCATCAGTTGATGTAAGTCTCTCCAAGCCGCTCTGTATTCCTCCTGCTGGTCATTTCTTACAGAGCAATAATATTCCATAACCTTCATATACCATAATTTACCCAACCATTCTCCAATTGATGGACATCCATTCATCTTCTAGTTTCTAGCCACTATGAAAAGAGCTGCCACAAACATTTTGGCACATACAGGTCCCTTTCCCCTCTTTAGTATTTCTTTGGGATATAACTACTGGGCTTATATTCCAACACAATAGATCTTAAAGGAGGGAAAGGGGACCTACATGTGTAAAAATATTTGTGGCAACCCCTTTTTTTGTAGTGGCAAGAAAATGGAAACTTAAATGGATGCCCATCATTTGGAGAATGAATAAGTTATGGTACATGAATGTTATGGAATATTATTATTGGTCTATAAGAAATGATCAGCAGGATGATTTCAAAAAGGCTTGGAGAGACGTACATGAATTGATGCTAAGTGAAATGAGCAGAACCAGGAAATCATTGTACACAACAGCAAGATTATACAATGATAAATTCTGATGGATGTGGCTCTTCTCCACAATGAGATGATTCAGACCAGTTCCAATGATTTTATGATGGATGAGAGCCATGTACACCAAGAGAGAGGTCTGTGGGAACTGAGTATTGAATCACAACATAGAATTTTCGATTCCTTTGTTATTTTTTGCTTGAATTTTATTTTCTTTCTCATTTTAACCTTTTTGATCTTATTTTTCTTGTGCAACAAGATAATTGTATAAATACATATGCATATATTGGATTTACATATATTTTTTACCATGTTTAATATAAAAAAGAAATTACCACTAATCTAGGAGAATATGTTTTAGGCGTACTAAAATGATGATTATTAAGAATAAAAGTGCAAGGAAAATACATGAGAGGGATTATGGAGGGTAGAATAAACTAATTTGGTAACTGAATTTAATAGAAAAGTTATATCTATTAGAAAAATATTTTTTAAAAATAACCCCAAGGTTTTGAATATGAAGAGATGTGGGGGGTACCATAGAAAAAAAGAAAAGAAATATAACATACCCAGTTTGGGACATGTTAAGTTTGAGATTCTGACTGTTCATCCAAATATAAATAAATACCCTGGAGGAAAGTGGAGATATGGACCTAGAGTATAGAAGAGTAGTAAGGACTACTTGGCAGGGAATCAACTGCATAGAAATGATCCTTGAATACATGGGGTAAATAAAGTGCTGAAGGAGATAGTATATGAAGACAAAATAAGATCACAGAGATGTGTTGGGAACTAGGTAAAGTGGAAAGAACATTAGCTTTGGAAATAGAGAGCCTTGATTTAAATCTCAGCTTTGCTACATGCTCACTAGCATAACCCTGAAGTTATATTTTCTCATCTGAAAAAGGGAGTCAGATTATATAACCATGAAGTCCCTTCCAGCTCCAAGTTTATGATTCCTTGAACCCATGAGGAGTTAGAAAAAGGACTAAGAGAATTAGAAGAGGAAGAAAGCTAGGAACTTGTATTATTTATAGAAATAGAGAAGAAATAGTATCCAGTAAGATGGGACGAGAACAGTGTCAAAAATGCTAAGCCAATGAAGAACAGGGCTAAAAAAAAAGACATCGGAGTTGATAATGAGAAGGTGATTGAAAACTTCTGAAGGGGCAATTTCAGTGGAGTGTGGGTAGAGGTGAAAGTCAGGCTTTGGGGATTGAGGGGATTGAGAGAGTGGGTAGTAAAGATATGAAGGCTTTATTTCCCAAAAAATGTTTAGCAGCAAAAAAAAAAAAAAAAGGAGGGAGGAAGGGAGGGAGGGAAAGAGGGGGAGAGAGAGAGAGAGAGAGAGAGAGAGAGAGAGAGAGAAGAGAGAAGAGAGAGAGAGAGGAGAGAGAGAGAGAGAGAGAGAGAGAGAGAGAGAATGAGAGGAGAGAGAGAGAGAGAGAGAATGAGAGAGAGAGAGAGAGAGAGAGAGAATGAGAGAGAGAGAGAGAGAGAGAGAGAGAGAGAGAGAGAGAAGGAGAGAGAGAGAGAGAGAGAGAAGAGGTGGGGCAGCTAGGGTGGCGCAGTGGACTTAGAGCACCAGCCTTGAAATTCAGGAGGACCCGAGTTCGAATCTGGCCTCAGACACGTAACACTTCCTAGCTGTGTGACCCTGGGCAAGTCACTTAACCCCAGCCTAAAATTAAAAAAAAAAAAAAAAAAAAGAGAGAGAGAGAGAGAGAGAGAGAGAGAGAGAGAGAGAGAGAGAGAGAGAGAGAGAGAGAGAAGAGAAGAGAGATTGGGAGTGAGGGAAGGAAGAAGGGAAAGAGAGAGAGGAGGGAACGAGACAGAGAAAGAGCACTCCCCTCCATCCCTCACCTACTCATTGAGGAAGCAAGAAATATGATACCCCTTATACATGTGAAGTCATGCAAAACATATTTCCACTTTAGCCACAAGCTTCCTACTTCACCAAAAAGATTAAGTCATCTGTTGCAAGTATAGGAAGGATGGGGAAGGGTGATAGGAGAGAGCAAAAAGTTTGGAGCTGTCTCCATGAAGAATGAGATAAAGTCTAATAAGAGTAAAGTAGAATCATCAAATAGCAGTGAGGGTCTAGCTGGAGTTATAGATTTGAAATGCATGAAATAAGTTCAATTTTTAAAGACTTCCTCCAATTAAACTCACCAGCTCTAAAACAGGAGCAAATCTCCTAAAGGGGAAGGGGTGTTGGAGGGAAGAGTTGGTGGTGGAATGAATATTCCTGGTTCAGAAAAGAGAAAAGCTTAAGGTGGTCATAAGGTGACAACTAATTAAATCATCCTCTGACATCTATATAATATACTTAGAGTATTATTCTCATCATTGATGCTCTTTTCCAGCTCTGAGATTCTATGATTTTGAGCTTGTGGGGTCCAATTGCTATTCAAGGTAGGATTCCCTTTTTATAACATCTTCCACAAGTGTTTTTCTAGCCTTTATTACAGAAATAGGAAACTCATTAATTTCCAAGATATCGTCAGTTAAATTGTTAAAAAAATTTTCTTTTTGTTGAGCTTAAATTTGCCTCTAAATATTCTGTGCTTTGATCTTGTTCTGTCCTCTGAGGCTAAGGAGAACAACCATCTGATAATTCTTCAAATATTTAAAGACATATAGAATGGTCCCCCTAAATCTTTCACTGAGCTCCTTTGGTGGAGTCTTATCTGATTAGACTTTGTGTTCTCCCTGGCCTGGTCACCAGCTTATTAATGTCCTATTTAAAAGGTGGCAGAACTGAAACATTGTGCTTCATGGTCATGCCAGTGCAGAGAAAAGTGGGACCTTTCAGCTGCAAGTGACCTCTCATTAGATCTCATAGCTCATAACCCATAGCTCTCTTACACAGAGCAAAAGATCAATAACTTTGTACTCCTCTTAGACACTCACCATTATCTTTAATCCAATTATATTTATGTATGTCACTGGTTTAATCTTCTCCTTTTCCATTCTTGCAGTGCCTTGAAAAATATAATCCTTGCTCTTATGAAATTTACAGTGTTAGTTTATCTTTGGTATCATCCCTGTGCTGAACATGTTGTCTTCCTCATAACAGGCACTTACTATGTCTTTGTTAAATGAACAAATAAAATTATAATGTGGGGTACATTTGGAAAGCCTAAAGGCTTCAAAATACTCACAATGTTTGTTGGGTAACTACTGTGTGCCTGGCTCTATAGAGAAGAGAGAGAAGGAGCAGAAAGCTTTTTTTTTACGGAGCTCCTAATATTTAGAGGGATCTACATGTTGAATTTATGAATGAACAGTAAATAGTGTCTAAGCTCTTGAGCCTGAAGTTCAAAGCTCTCCTTCATCATCATGATATGGCGCAAAGAATATTAAATTGGGGGAGATCACATGACTCTACTATTTATTATTTGCATGAACTTGGGTATCAATTTCTTTCTCTCAAATGAGGTTATTGGACTACACTGGACTTCTGAAGTCCTTTCTGGATCTCAATCTATGTTTCTATGATTATTCTAGCCTTGTCTCCTTTTGTTCTCCTATCTTATTTCACTCAAATCAGATGACTCATTATTCCCTGAAGAGTGCCAATCTACCCTATTACCTTTACTCTTGTTATGCCATTCATTTTCCTGCCCATCTTCTCATCTCAATTTGTTGAAATATTCTATTATTTTTAAAGACTGAGATCACATTCAACTTGTTCTATGACACCTTCTCTGCTCCCCTCAGACAAACCTGATTTTTTACTTTGCCTTCCCTATGTCATCATCAGTGATGATTTGAGTATATGTATTCAATTTAGTAAATATTTAAAATGCCTACAATGTACCAGACACTACACTAAGCATTGGCATTGTCTCTCCTACTAGATTGCATACATAGGAAGGGCTCAGTAAATGTTTCTCTCTTAGGACAGAATGAAAGGTTTTCCCCTATTCTTATGCATTCATTAAAAAAAATAGTGCCACGAAGAGATCACTAGACTTAGAAATCCGAAAACATGGGTTGAGAAATCCAAAAAACATGGGTTGAAATTCTGGCCCTGCCACTTATTAACTGTGTGATCTTGGTCAAGACTCTCCTCTGGAGCTCATTGATAAAATAAATTGTTATTGTTTTTTAGTTGTGTCCAACTCATTGCGATTACATTTGGGATTTTCTTGGCAAAGATTCTGGAATAGTTTGCTATTTTCTTCTCTGGCTCATTTTACAGAAAAGGAAACTGAGGCAAACAGGGTTAAGTGACTTGCTTAGGGTCACACAGTTGGTGACTGTCTGAGGTCAGATTTGAACACAAGAAAAGGTGTTTCCCTCACTCCAGGCCTCGCTCTCTATCCATTGTTGCATTTAAATGGACTCTAAAGTTGCTTCCAGTCCTAATATTCTGCATTAAAGTGATCAAGTATTAAATTGTGATGTACAAATTGTAATGGTTATAAGAGTTCAGAAGTGGGAAAGGTCATTCTGGGTAGGGAGTGTATCAAGGAAAGCTTCTTGTTGGAAGTTGGCTTAAAATAGGCTTTTAAGGATGCCTGGGATTTGGAGAAGTAGAAAAGAGATGGGAGGATAAGTGTAGGATAGGTTCCCTAATAGGCCTTTAGGTAGGAAAGAAGGAAGTCATGAAGACAGGTTAAGAAAACTCATGTCAAGAAGAAAAATGGGAATAGAATGGAGGGAGTAGCTATAGCAGAAAAATGGAAGGCCATGAGGGGGATGATAAATCCGTCCCTTACCCTGTGAGATGTGAGGCAGACTTTTTCCTACTGAAAAAGTTAAAATGATTAATGGACCTGATTTTCACCCTTGTAATTCAGCAGGAAGAATATCCTTCTATGATCTTATGCCAGACAGAAATTGAAGCCCACGAGCCTCTTAGGTCATGGATTGAGTCTTGGGAACACTAAGTTCATGGCTTAGTATGTGTGATCCTCCTTCTTCTTCACCCCCTTCCCTTAAACCTTTCCCCCACTCTCAGAATCACAGGCTATCAGAACTAGAAATCCCCTTGCAACATAGAATGTTAGAATAGGGAATGGAAGAACTGGAAGGCAGCATAGAACATAGAATATCCAAATCAGAAGGGACCATGGAACATAGAATGTCGGAATACAAAATGACAGAACTGGAAGACTCCAATGAAAAATAGAAGACTCCAATGAACATAGAATGTTTGACTGGAGGATGGCAGAGCTGGAATAGATCATAGAACATAAAATTCTAGAATCAGGAGGGACCATGGAACATAAGATATTAAACAGGAAGATGGCAGATTTGGGACATGGAATACCTAAATCATAAGGGAACATGGAATATAGTTTGTTAGAACACAAAATGGAAGAGTTGGAAGGCTTCATTGAACAGAGAATATTTGACTGGGGGATGGAAGAGCTACAAGGGACCATAAAATATAGGTGTTAAATTTGTTGAATCTCTAGAGGAGATCTTTCTAGATCTGAAAAGAGACATGATATTGAAAAAGAATATTCACCTAGAATCAGGAGACCTGAATTTGAATCCTGGCTCTGATAGTTATGGCTTCTATGATCTGGGTTGAATTATTTCATTTTTTTGAAGTTCTGATACCACTGTTGTTGGCTTATTGTGAAGACTGAGTCTTGTTAATCTTAAACACTATAAAAACACTTGATACTTATTTGATACTTAATAACAAAGTAACAAATTTATAATATTAGAACTTGAGATATTAGTCTGAAGGCACATCAAGGATGTCCAGTTCAAACCAACCTTTCACATATAAGGACACTGAAACCTAGAGAGATTAAATAATTTTTACAAGGCCATACAGATATTGTTCAAACTTGAACTCTGGTCCCTAGATTCCTAACTTAATCCTAAAATATAGAACATTGAATTTAGTTTCAGGGGTTACATGATGAGAGGCTTTGACAAAAAAGGAACAATCCAAGACTGGAAGTTTTAGCAAATGACTATAATTCCTGCTGCTAGGAGATGGTGAGGCTGAAGGATCTCTTGGGGGAGTTCAATAGGGCTTAAGTGGGCTGATTAAGTGTCTAAAAGAAGTCTGGCACAAATATAAGAGTGAAGGGCAACCAGGCTGTCTAAGGAAGGAGGAACCTCCCTGGATTTCAGTGAACTTGTGTGTGAAATGATGAATTTGAACTACACAATTTTTGAGGTGCTTTCAGACTAATATTTCATGCTCTGACATTATAAATTACTATCATTAAGTATCAAATAATAGTACATGTTTGTATGATTTTTAAAGTTAACAAAGCTCATTATTCACAAAGACCCAGCAATATAGTTATCAACTTAAATTTATAGCTGTGGTAACTGAACTTCAAAAAAGTAAAATAACTCAACCCAGATCACAGAAGCCATATCTGTCAGATAAAGTATTGTTTCTTCCGTATCATGTTATCTCTTTTCAGATCTAGCAAGATCTCCTTTAGCTCTGGCATTCTACATTCTAGCATCTATATTCTATAAACCCTTCCAGTTTTGCCATTTTGTATTCCAGGGCAGAAAAATGGGGTAGTTTGAAGCTTTTGTGCTGATCATATTAGTCCATGACTGGCTGCTACATTTCCAGATTGGGTATGACAGGAAGAAAGAGGATCAAAACAAAACAACCCCCCCCAGGATTATTTCTAAAAACAGTTGGGTCATTCTGTGAATAGAATATTTGAGTTAGGAAGATGAATTCAAATCTAGCTTTAGACACTTACTAGTTATGTGATTCTGGGTACATCATTTAATCTCTGTCTGCTTTAGTTTCCTCATGGATAAAAAGAAGCCAATAATTGTATCTATTGTCCATGATTATTTTGAGGATCAGTCAATCAATCAAAGTGCTGTGCAGACCTTGAAATGCTGTATAAATGCTAGCTATTATTTTGGGATGGTACTAGGATGAAAAAGGAACTTGAAACCTTATTAAAGTTGACCTCACTGAAAAGTGAGGATTTTTAAGTTTGAGAAGAAAAGATTTAGTGAGAAATATGGTAGCTATTTTTAAATAGTTGAAAAGTTGTCACCTGCAGAAGAGAATGGACTTATTCTTTATGGCCTCAGAATCCAAAAAGAAGATTGAGTCAATTCAAACATTGATTGTACCCAGGTTAGTAAAAACGGAGGGATTTTTTTGGGGGGGGAGGGAGGGTCATTAAGAGATATTTTAGAGTTATGATTTCAACAGTGTAGGAAATCTCTAGTGAAGAAATTTCTTCTGCTTTGCAATTTTTAAATATATGTTTAGTCTGCTAGTGTTTCTAGGCATATTGAGAAGTTAAGTGACTTGTCCAAGGTCATACAAATAGCATTTATCAGTTCAGCCTGACCTTCCTGACTGAGGCCAGTTCCCTATTTCCTAATTCATATTGCTCCTCATGCAAAGTCATTTCAACAGGTAAAAAATATTCAATAACTTAGAGGTAAGATTGGGGAGGAAGATCTAAGACATTGTGGAAGAAGTTAACTCCTTTAAAAGAAGCTTGGAATTCTAGGAAGAGGAGGTTAGGAGGGAGGACATTCTAGGCACAAAGAAATGATTGTGCAAAGACTTCTTGTTAGAAGTGCAATGTTGTGTTTGAGGAATGGTTGGCCAAACTGTTTGAAATGAGAGTGTGGGAAGGGGAATCAAGAATTACTAGCTACATGACCTTGATAAATCATCTAATTTCTCCATTCCTTAATTTCTTCTAATCTAATTATATATTTATATGTATATATAATATATATATATATATAATCTTGTTACATATGTATATTTATGTGTGTGTATATTTATATATGTTTATATATTTTAATTTATATTATATATATTTAATTAATTGCTATATATATATACACATGTTTGTATGATTTAGTAATAATAATATAAAGGGATTAGACTATATATAATTTATATAAACTATATATAATATATACACTCTAATCACATATATTATTTAATAATAATAATAATATAAACAGATTAGACTAGCTGACCTCCAAAATCCCCTCTATCTCTTTATATTGCTCCTATATTGCTGTTCTTATTTTTTTTTCTTTCTCTTCCTTCATTCTAGAAGAGGAGCAATGATACCAAGTCTTGACTTACATGTGAATTGGATTAAAGGAAGGAAGGAAGGACTGTGTAAAATTGCTAGCTTTACTCTCTCTGACTATTGGGTATATTAGATTGAAAAATGAATTTTTCTTTATTTATACTTTCTAGTAAAGGTTTTTTTGGGGGCATGGGTTGGTTTTCAGTTTATAGCTAAAAAAGTTCAGGTTTGGGTTAGTTAGAAAGCTAATTCTCATACTTAGCCTGGGTTCATTATTAAAAGAAAATGATTTCCTGACGTTTGAAACAAGGTAGTCTCATGCTGTCTCTCATGTTTTCCGCATCAGGCTAATATTGGGTGGACTCCAGGTTAACTTGATAGTGAACCAAACTACACTGTTTGAAAGAAATTAAATGAGTCATTTTCCCTGCCTCAGAATGTGAGCTGATGTTCCCTCTTCCACAGACTTAAGTAGGGTATTCTGATCTATCCAAGTCTAGTTCTCCACAAATCTGGAGCATCAGACAAGTCTTTTCCATTCTCTTTTCCCTCCATTTTCTATATCCAGTTCAGGAAAATATAGTCATGTAACGGAAAGAGCACTGGATCAAAAGACTTGGATTTGAACCTTAGCCGTTCTATACTGTGCATCTTTGGTAAGACATATAGTCTCCATATACTTTGGTTTCCTCATCTATATATGACATGTGGGAGATATGCTACATAATCCATAAGGCTTTAGATATATGAGCTATTTGGTCTTGACATCTGTCCTGAAATCACACCCTTCTATTTGTGTTGTCTCCTCCTATTAGAACTTTGTATATTGTGATAGATGTCATAATACTTCAAAGTGCTTTATCTCCTTTCAGTTTTTTACAATCCCATTCTTCCTGATGATTCCCATTTAGTACCACCACCCCATCCTTCCAGCCTTTTACCTATGAACTTTTGGGTCATCTGTGATTCCTTCTTCTCCTTGCCATCTTCATTTTCAGTTATTCATTAAACTGTTGACTCCCCCAATGTGATTTATCTTGAATTCAGGTTTTAAATGCTAGGATGACTTTAGATTAAAATTCTATAGACAATGAGGAGTCATTGAAGATTTTTTGGATCTGGAGAGAGACATTGATCAAATGTACTGATCAAAGTTATACATATTTAGGAATATAGAAGAGGAACTATAAATTAGCATAATGCAAATGCAAATCTGTCCCAGGGTGTCAATATGCAGAGAATACTTCTTTCCTACAGACATAGATACATCTTTTTTTTTAAATTTTATAATTATAATTTTTTGACAGTACATATGCATGAGTAATTTTTTTTACAACATTAGACATGGATACATCTTATAGTCTTCCACTGGCTTATTTCTACTATGGGAGCAATGGTAAAAGAGGAGTAGTCCATAGTGATCCAGAGAGAACATTAGATCTAGCACAGGGCTACTACTCTAAAGGTTTCCTTCTCCACAGATCCTGAAGGGATGAGGGGATAGACATCCTTCACCCCCTCATTATCTGTAAGCTCCTACTCTACCAAGCAGTGATTCTCCCCAACTTTTTAAACTTCTGGTCAATCAAATATTCCTAGTTGTGGCTTTGACAGAAAGCATAACAGGGTATATGGAGTAGTAGAGCTTCAAAAAGAGAGACTAGAAGCTAGGGAATCTCTTAGGAGATTATTACAATAGTTAAGGTGGGAGGTGATATAAGTGGGAATGGATTGATGTTGGAGAACTAGGAGAAATAAGAATTTCCAGGACTTGGTGGCTGATTGGTTGTGGGGGAAGAAGGAGGAGTCACAGATAACTGAGGTTTTTAATAATCAAATAAGAGAAGGAGCACATCATTAGAAAAACAATAAAGGACCAGACTAATGACCCATAGGGCCTCATTTGCTCTCCAGTTAATTAAACAGACAACACAGATGATGCTGCCGTTAATAATATCATTCAATTACTGTGTTAGGTAGCACTATGGTCCCCAGGAAACTATTACCCAGAGCTGATTGAGAAAGGGAAATTTCTCTTTGGGGACAGATAAAAAAGAGTTGTATCTTCAGTTGTATCTTTGGGCCTAGAAGGGACTATGAGATGAGCTCCTTGAATCGGGGTGGGGGGGAGAGGGCATAGGAGGATGGTATCAAAGGAGCCCTTCATGTCTAGTAATGGACTTTAGGCTGTGTGAATAATGTCCAGAATGAAAGAAGAGGTTGTCTTACTGCCTTTTGCCTTTATCAGACTCCTGTCTGGGTTTTCTGGGAACCATAATAAGAAGGATGTGGATGGGAGTGCATTCTTAGCAACTTTGTTGAAAGATTAAAGGCCAGACAATGTGAAGATCAGTTTAAGAAACTAAGACTGGTTAATGAAGATTTAGTGGGGACAGGATGGCCTATTGTCAAGTGTTTGAGACCCTGTCATGTGAAAAAGGGATTTGACTTGTTTTGCTTGACTGCAGAAATAGGAACTACAGATAAAAATTTCAGAGGCAGATTTTGGCTCAGTCTGAGAAAAAAAAAAAAAAGAGTTTCCTAAGATTTGAAGCTGTCCCCAAGTGGAATGGGCTGTCCATGGAGACAGTAAGTTCTCTATTGCTGAGATCTTTAAATGAATACTGAGAGACTATTGGCAAGGGAAATAGTAGGAAGTATTTTTGCTCAGATATGGGTTAGACTAAATGACCTCTAAAAATTTCAGCTCTCAGGTTGTGTGATTCTGCATATTTTGAGAAGGGTTGACTTCAAATGGGTCAGGTAGCTGGCCTGCTGCTTCTCAGACCTGCTTCAAATCATTGGTTACAAATTAAATGAAAGGCCTAATTCAAATTCAGTCCAAACTTTCTGCCTGGACTACTATAACTACCTCCTAACTGGTCACAGTTTACCAGTTTAACCCATGAAGTATCTATTTATCGCTCATGATTCTAAGCTCTAAGGGAGAGGAGTTTTAAATAGGACAAATTTACAATTTTGTGGTTGTTTAGTCATTGCAGTTGTATCTGACTCTCTGTGACCCTATTTGGGGTTTTCTTGTGTTTTGGCATTTTCTTCTCAAGTTCATTTTACATATGAGGAGCTGAGAAAAATGGGATGAAGTGACTTGCCCAGGATCACACAGCTAGGAAATATCTTAGTTCCTCCTGATCCCAGCGCTGACACTCTACACACTGTGCCATTGACCTTATAATTAGGGTGAGAGGTAAGGGGAAATAATGCAAACAATGATACTGTGATATATAATGATACAGGATAGCTGCACTAGAATGATTCACCAGACCCTCCCCAAAAGCAATGTGCATCCAGGGGGAGATCAGGTACCACTTTGAAAAGGTGGCAGGTATCTCTAACAGGATTCCCTTGTTTCCCAGTCTATCTTTTAAATGCTTTAACTTTTCTAGTACAAGTTCTGATCACATCACTTATAAGTTTTTCATGGTTTCCTGTTGCCTATGGGATAAAGCCCAAACTCCTTAGTTTGACACTTAAGGCACTTTATTTTCTGACCATAAACTACTTTTCCAGCTTTATTTTGTACTTTTTCTATGCTCATACCCACCCCCTACCTCCTTTCCATCTGCTTTCCTGGGGCATCTTCTGGACTATTTGTCCTTGACAGCTGTTCTGAAACAACACTCTTCTATGTTATATTTTTTCCTTCTATTAGAAAGTAAAAATATAAGGCTACTAGTTTTTTTTTATTTGTATATCCAGCTCTTAGCACAATGTTGAGCACACAGTGAGTCCTTAATAAATGCTTTTTAAATCATTCATTTATTCCAGGAAACCTTCCCTGACTAAACAATCATAGTACTTAATTTGTATTTGTTCAGTCATTTTTCAATCATGTCCAATTCTTTGTGACCCCACTTGGGGTTTTCTTGGAAGAGATACTGGAGTAGTTTGCTGTTTCCTTCTCTAGCCCATTTTATAGATGAAGAAACAGAGATAAACAAGATAAAGTGAGTTGTTCAGGATCACATAGGTAGTAAGTATTGAAATCCAGATTTGACTTTAGAAAATGTCTTCCTGATTCAAAACCTGACATTCTATCCTCTGTACTACCTAGTTGCCTTACTCTATTTCTATACAATTCAGAAAATCATTAAAGTTCAGAGGTCGATCAGCAAGACTTTCTTTCACAGAGAAGAAAACTTTGAACCAGAAAGATAAATTGCCTGCTAAACTATAAACTTCCTTAAGGTAAATACTCCAGATGTTGTATGACCACAATAGAGTATTGTATTAAGTTCTGGATGTTTTAGGAAGTCATTGACAGAATAGATGGAAGACAATGACCAGGATAATGAAAGTTCTTAAGATCCTACCGTATGAGAATGATTAGGTGAAGGAGCTGGCTGAAGAGATGACTTGGGATGAGAGCTTCAATATGAGAAGGGCTGTTTTGGAAGAGGGTTTAGGATTGTTCAGTTTGGCTGCAAAGGGGAAGTATTTGCAGCAGTGGATAAAGATTGCAAAGAAGTGAATTTTAACTAAATGTAACTTCCTGATAATGAGTTATTCTAAAGTGGACCATCTGCTCTTCAAGCTTTCCTCTAATTTAAAGTTTACAGACATTGGTCAGCCATATTGTAAAGAGAATTATCATTCAAGTAAGGATTGGACTAGATGTCGTCTCAAGTCCAGTCCAATGACCATGATTAGTTAGTTGTCTTTCTGTAGCACTAATCACAGGTCCTTGAACATAATGTGTGCTCAAGAAATACTGGCCAAGGCAATTGGTTGGATTGCTTGGATTTGATAATCTCTGTACACATTCTTCCTTGTTTGTTCAATAATTCTGATCTCTAGTCTGTTCTTAGGGAGCTCACATATAAGGAGGCCAAGATTATGAGGCATTTAATCCTGGAATATATCTATTATCTCTACTCTTTTCCCTAAGAATAAGAAAGAGTATAAGTTCTAATTAATAAATGCTTGTTGATTAATAGATGCTGTATCAGTAACTCTTGCCATCTCTCTTCAATGAAGACTTACATACTTCCCTAGAGGGCTGGGAATGAGAGTATGGATATTTCTACCATTCAAATAATAATAAAAATAACTAGTATTTATATCATGCTAGAAAGTTTACAAGGTGTTTTACATGTGTTAATTTACTTGATGCTCACAACAACTTTGGGAGGTAAGTGCTATTATTATTCCATTTCACATATGAGGAAGCTAAGGCAGAAAGATTAAATTATTTGTTCAGGGTTACTCAGCAAATAAGGGGCAGCTTATCCACTGTGTCACTGTAGCTGTCTGGCCTAAAGAAGGACAATAGTGAAAGCAGATCTCTCCTTGATTGTGGAACAATATTTATATGGAAGACAGCATATTATTATTGTCATTATTAACACCAATATCTAGGGATTACCTTTACCTAAAGTAAAACAAACACTAACCATGTTTGGGTAGTAGGGAAACAAAAAAAGATGAATTAGGATATGGAATCTAGTCCCACATTTACTCTTGAGTCATGATAAAACCTTGGGCAAACCACTTTTAGCTTAGATCCTTATCTATTAAACAGGGAGAACTAAAAACTCCACTGCCAATCTCCTAGGAATCTTTTTTTTTATCTCCATTTTTTTTTATTTGTAATTTTTTTCACAGTATATATGCATGAGTAATTTTTTAAATAATATTATCCCTTGTATTCATTTTTCCAAATTATTCCCTCCTCCCTCCATTCCCTCCCCCCGATGACAGGCAATCCCATACATTTTACATGTGTTACAGTAAAACCTAGATACAATATATGTGTGTAAATACCATTTTCTTGTTGCCCATTAAGTATTAGATTCCGAAGGTATAAGTAACCTGGGTAGATAGACAGTAGTGCTAACAATTTACATACACTTCCCAGTGTTCCATCTCTGGGTGTAGTTATTTCTGTCCATCATTGATCAACTGGAAGTGCCAATCTCCTAGGAATCTTGTGAGGATCAAGTGAGATTATGAATGGAGTTATCTTTTGGAAACTCCTAATTTTCCAAGTGTAAATTCAGCTATTATATCACATACTGGAAAGATAGGCCTTGTGTATAAGATAAAGGCCCTGGGTATGTCATGTGAAGATCTACTCTTGAATCCAAGTTCTGATGTCTCCATTCTTGTTTGTTAAATGAGGATGAAAATACTTGTATTAGCTAGCTCACAGGGTGTTAGGATAAGAGCACTATGTAATTCTTCAAGGTCTATGGAAATGAGAGCCAAATGCTTTTAAGCTGTTGCAGGTTTGATTTAAAATTAGATGGAAAATCCTTGTCTTTGGTGCTTTGGTACTGATGCTAATAGAGATTCTTTGGATGAGTGAAGATATGATTGTTTTTCTATCTGAACACTATGTTGAAACAAATGCTGTGTCTCTTGGGTTAACCTAGGTGTATCTTATCATTGGGAATGTCAAATGACTGACTGATCAGAAGAAACCACGTCTGGCTCCTATCCCTTCATGCATCATGCTGTCCATCTGCAATCTTTCCTGATCTTCCATAAATATTAATTATGCTTATCTTTAGTGGCGTTCCTGGGTTTATGTCTTCTGTTAGAATGACTTCTGTTTGAGAGATGATAATCATTTGTTGTCACTGAGAATGGGCAAGCAGTAAAATTAAGCCTAATTTTAGCTCTTTCCCCAGATTGGGCTCTGCCTCTGGTTACAGAGAGAGCTCTAATCTTGGCCACAGATTGAGTTTTAATTATGGTTACAAAATGAGACTGAGACCTGACTTTCCTAACAGATCGAATGCTGACTTTGGTTGCACACTGAACACTGACTTTAGTCATATAACCAAACATTCACCTGGATCATAGAACCTTAACCCAGGTAACAGGGCTTAACCACAACCACACACTAAAACTTAATCACCTTCCCACCCCTTGTGTTATCCTAAGTTTGTTTCAAGTACTTTCTGGTGAGAATGTGAGGTTCTGAAAGGATATAAAGGCTCAGCTCATCTACCATTTACCTTAAGTATGAAACTTTAATGATACACAAACAATAGAATGTTAGGGGTGGAAGACATCTTGTAAATCAGATGGTCCAACTCTCATTTTGTAAGAAAATGGATGTCCTGAGAAGTTAAGACTTGATCAAAATTTTTTCCATTTTTTTATTGGTGGAGTTGTGAACTAATCCAACCATTTTGAAGAGCAATTTGGAACTATGCCCAAAGGAAATATGCCCTTTGATCCACCGTTGTCTCTACTAATTTTGTATCCTAAAGAGATAATAAAAGAGAGAAAGGGAGTCACATGGGAAAAATTTTTTTGTAGCAGTTCTTTTTTTTGTGGTAAAAAATTGGAAATTGAGTGGATGCTCATCAGTTAGGAAATGGCTGAAGTTATGGTATATGAAAATAATGGAGTATTATTGTTCTATAAAAATTATAAGCAGGCTGATTTCAGAAAATCCTGTAAGGAGTTACATGAACTAATGCTGAGAGAAGTGAGCAGAACCAGGAAAGCTTTGTACTTGGTTAACAGCAAGATTGTGTGATGATCAACTGTGATAGACTTGGCTCTTCTCAGCAGTTAGGTGATCTAGGACAATTCCAATAAATTTTGGATGGAAAATGCCATCTGCATTCAGAGAAAGAAATATAGAGACTGAATGTGGTTTGGAGCACATTTTTTTCACCATTTTTTCTTCTGTTTTTTTTTTTTTTTCTCATGGTTTTTCTCCTTTTGTTCTGATTTTTCTCTTGTATGAATTCATTATGGAAATATGTAAAAAATAAATGTACTGGGGCAGCTAGATGATGCAGTAGATAGAGCCTCATCTCTGAAATTAGGAGGACCGGAGTTCAAATTTGACCTCAGACACTTAACACTTCCTAGCTGTGTGACCCTGGGCAAGTCACTTAACCCCAAATGCCTCAGCAAAAAATAAACAAATAAATAAATATATAAAATTGCCCAAAAGGAAATAGCAGATTAATGGTTTGAACTCAGGTCCTTGGTATCTACATTCAATTCTCTACACCTTACTGAATGACTCTCTACAAGAAACTAGGCAAGTGTCTGTGTTTCTGTGGAAATGCTTTGACTCTTATGTGTATTCCACCATAGAATGAGCTGCTGAATAATTTGGAAAATCTCCCTTATGTTGAATTCAAAACTTCCTTTCTGTAGACTTCTCTAGTGTTCCTAATTCTGTCCAGGGGAGCCAAGAAGAAGCAATCAAATTCTTTTACATGGTAGCCTTGAGATATTCAAGGACAGCCTATGGCTCTTTGTATATTCTTTGCTTTAGCATCAGCACTCCCAACACTTCACCTTGTATTATTTACCAGATTTGGATTCAAGTTCCCTCCCCAAACTGGTTAATGTCCTTTGGAATATTATACTCCATCTCATCAATGTACCTCCCAAAATGTGGAGAATCAAGGGCAGTGCAGGTTGGCACTGATCTAGGCACTGAATTCTCTCTCCAGGGCTGGGGCTAAGAACTCTTTGCCACCCTCTTTGCTGGATTTCTTAAGAGTCTCCTGGCCTCTCGGAACCCATGGGCTTCAGATCTAACTTCAGGTACTGTGGAGCAAGGGGTGGGGGGGAAGCTGGATTTATGTATAATGAAAAGGGGGATCCTTAGAGTAGACATGGGAAAGAGTGTGTGGCTGGGGGGGGGAGAAGAAATGGAAGCAGTTAAGGGTCGAATTTTGAGGGTGGGATAGGAAGAAAAAGGGAGAACAGGATGAAAATTGTAAGGAAAATATAGAATACTTAAATCACAGTTCAGTTTCAGGGATCAGAATTCTGAATCATCCATTGTAGTATCACAGGACATTGCCTTTTAGCTCATGGAATGCCAAGCTGGAATTTATATGTCATACTAAATATGTGTTTCCTAACAATCATGGCTGACCTAAAGTGGGAGGTGGTGGCCAGATGACCATTTGGCAAGGATGTCACAATGAGAATTTCTATTCCAGTATAGGTTGTGTTAGATGATCTCTGAGTTTCATTCTTACATTAAGATTCTTTGATATTATGAAAAATCTAGAAAAATAATCAAACCCAGTGAATCATTAACTTATACTAAAATAAGACTTTATTTTAGATTGGATATTCTTATCTCTCTTCTTACGTATCAGTTCCTTCTTTGTTACAACCACCTCTCCTTCCCCCTACCCTACCTCATTAATGAGTTCTTTTTCTTCCTTTGCTAAAATTATCTATCATAATCATCATTCCTTTTTCTCCACCTATAACATTTCATACTTGGACTATTGCAACAGCTTCCTAAGTTGTCTTCTAACCATCAGGCATTTCATCTCCATTCATCCAGCTCAAGATTCCAAATTCATTTTTTTAAGCCACAGTTTAGGTCACAATCCTTTCCTTCTCAAAAATCCTCAGTCATTCTTCATTGAGGACAGTGCCTCCTTTCATAGCCTGAACAGTTTCTGAACTTTATCTCATAGGCAGAGAGCTTACATTCTGGGAGACGTGTTCAGAAAGTAATTTCAAGAAATAGAGAGTACTTGTAGTAACTGGAGAATCAGCAAAGACCCATTTTAGAAAGGGGCACCAGAGCTGAACTTTAGGGAGACTGTGGATTGATTCTAAGAGGCAGAAGGTGAGGAAGAAGTGTATTCTAGCCTTAGGGGAACAAAGGCACATCTGGTATCTCCCCTACTAGATTGTGCAAGCTCTTAAAAGGCAGAGAATAGGTTTTATCTTGTTATTTCCTCTAGTGCTGAGTGCATATTAAGCTTAATAAATGTTTTTTTGAATTGACTTCTATTAAGGTTAAGTCCCTCAGGCCCTCTGGACCTCATCAGGAAAATGAGGGGATTGAATAAATAGAAAAGGTCTCATTTTAACTCTTAACATGAAATATATCTCTAATATTATGTTTTCCAAGGTTTTACATCAATGAATTGAAGAAACTGGGACATGTTCAGTATGGAGAAGAGAAGAGAGGAACATACGAATTGTCTTTTAAGCGTTTCAAAAGATTCTTATGTGTAATCAATATTAGATTTGTTCAGCTTGACCCAGAGGGCAGAACTAGGAATACCTAGTGGCAGTTTTAGTGAGATGTGTCTCAACTTGTTGCAAGGAAAAGCATGCTAAATTATTAAAATTGTCTAAAAGATTTGTGTTGTATAATAGTGAGTTTCCCTTCTGTGGAAATATTCAGGCAGAGACTAGAAAATTTTTTGTTAAAAATGTTGTAGAAAGTATTGCTATTTCAGTACAGGTGGGACTAGGAGAACTATTTTTATTATAAACTATCAGAGCAAGAAGGGACTTAAGATCATCTAGATGAACAATTTTCAAAGCATGGTCCAGAGGTCACCGAGACCTTTCAGGGGAGTTTGCAAGGCCAAAACTCTTTATAGTAATACTGAGATGTTTTAATTTCTGATACAGTAAATATTGAGACGTGAGGAAAGAAACAAGCTCTTATTAAGTAACTATTATGTGCCAGACACTGTGCTAAGCACTTTACAAATGTCTCATTTGATCTGCATAACCTTGGAAAATATTATTAGCTCTATTTTAAAGTCAAGAAAATTTAGGCAGATACAGATTAAGTGATTTCTTCAGGATCACACAGATCTTAGGTGTCTGAGGTTAGATTTAAATTCAAATTTTCCTAACTTCAGGCCCAGCATTTCACTTTGCTACTAAATGTCTGGGACCCATATGAACAAAAATTCTTTGGTGTCTTTAAGCATTTTTAAGGGTTTAAAGGGATCTTGGGACCAAAATGTTTGCAAATTGTTGATCCAACTTTAGGGACTTGAGAGCCAGAGAGAGGATATATGCCCAAGATCACATATCTAGGAAAGTTTTCAGAATAGAACCATGAACTCAAGTCTCAAGTCTCTTCATATGTCAGAGAATAGGAGTTATACCTATTTTCTAGAGTCCTTCTTCAGCTTGAAAATTCTGTATCCTATAAAACACAGGCTGTTATTATTTTTGTATTTCTTTTAAAAAACATTTTATTATTTCCCCCAATTACATATAAAATAATTTTAATATTTGTTTTATATTTTTCAAATTTTGAATTCCAAGTTCTATCCTTCCTTCTCCCCTCAACACAGTAAACTATTTGATATAGGTTAAATATTTGCTATCCTCAAGGCATATTTACATAAAGGTTATATTTTGCATATCACTCATATTGTGAGAGAAAGCACAGACAAAAAAAAAGATACCATGAAAAAAATAATGAAAGTGAATAATAGTATTTTTCAATTTGCATTCAGACTCTATCAATTCTTTTTTTTAGAGTCAGGTGACATTTTTCGTCATGAATCCTTTGAAATTTTCTTGGACTGTTGTGTTGCTCAGAATAGCTAAGTTATTCAGAGCTGATCATTGAATAATAATGCTATTACTTTGTACAATGTTCTCTTAGCTCTGATCACTTCATTTTGCATCAATTCGTGTCTTTCCTGTTCTTCTTTAAATCACTTTGCTTGTCATTTCTTATGGTATTCCCTCACAATCATGTCCCAGTTGATGGACATCCCTTCAACTTCCAATTATTTGCCACCATGAAATAGCCCCTATAAATTTTTTTTTGTGCAAATACTTCCTTTCCCTTTTTTTGGACTTCTTTGGGATACAGACCTGGTATGATATTGTTGGGTCAAAGGATATATACAGTTTTATAGTCCTTGGGATATATTATCAAATGGCTCTCCAGAGGTTGGATCAGTTCACAGTTCCACCAACAATGCATTAGTGTTTCAATTTTCCCACATCCCTTGCAACATTTATCATTTTCTAATATGATAAGTGTGAGGGAGTACCTCAAAGCTGTTTCAGTTTGCAGTTCTCTAATCAGCAGTAACTTAGAGCATTTTTTCATATGATTATAGATAACTTTGAGTTCTTTATATGAAAACCATTCATATTCTTTGAACCATTATTTTGTATTTCTACCATCTTAATAGCATCTTTAATACTCATGAATCAAGTTTTTTCTATTTAAGTATAAAGGCATTTCATATGCTTTCCTGAGGATGGGTTTTGACTGGATGTTGGAGGGAAGTAGACCATAAATACTCAGAGGGCAGAAGGTCCTTGCTGAGAGGACACTGAGGAAGAATTTCTGAGACAGGGAAATGAATGCAGACCTGAGGGAAAGACACCAATGACTTAACATTTTTGCTTCTGGTCAGCATAGTCAGCAGCATTTCCTGAGGCTCTTTCTTCCCCATGTCTGGAAGATAATTTCAGCATTAGTGATCTCAGCAGGTTATGTTTTCTTTTTCTAAAATGTGGGCAAGAGTTTGGAAGCTGTGGGGGGAGAGAATGGAAAGACATCTGGGTCCTGGCAATTTACTGATGCGAAGAGAATATAAAACCAAAGGATTTGGCTCTTAGAAGATAGAATGTGAGAGCTGGAAAGGAGTTGGGGGCACAATATGTTTGAGTCGAAAGAAACTTTAGAATAGAGTATGTTAGAGCTCAAGGGGATTTTAGAATGGAGTTCTAGCATTCTATGTTCTGTGTCCCTTTTGGTTAGAACCAAAAGGGACACAGAACATAGAATGCTAGAACTCCATAGGACCAAAGAGAAAGAACCTTAAAGATCATCTCATTTAACAATAGGGGGAACAGAAGACTATAGAGGTAAAATAATACAATCACATATAACAAATGAGTGAGTAAAAAAAGGAGTATAACTCATGCTCTTGAGTCAGTATCTGGTGCCATTTCCCTACTACCTCCAAGAGGAGTTTTGAATTGGCTGCCAGTAAATGTGAAGACCAGCCATCAGATTTCACCAACCAAAAACTCCTGAGGGCCTGATTCTAACCGAATGAATGCCTTCCAGAGCATCTATACTCTAATAAGACAGATGCAATGACTTTTTTTTTTTCCTCCTCTCATCAAATCCTCATTCCTCATGCTCAGGCAGCAGTGTTATGGGACTTTTAATTCAAAGAGTTTGTGCCTTCCTAAACAGAAGGTCATTCTCAATTCATCTTTCAGGGTGGCACAAAGCAGGCTGGAATGTAACATAGCTTCTACTCTGGTTCTCTCCAGAGAAGGAAGAGGGATACTGATGTTGTGCTCCATTTAATCCAGCCTTGCTTATTTCTGCCTTTAAGTCATGGGAGGAAACACAGGGAGTTGGCGTTTGGAGATCTGAATTTTAGTCCTGTTTTTTTTTGCTGGATGTTTTCCCAAGTGCTCTCTAGCAGTATGAACCAGGGCAATTTATCTTCCTTCTTTTGACCTCAGTTTTCTTTCTCTGTAAAGGACATTTAAGATCCTGTTTAGCTCTGACATTCAGTGATTCTTTGTTGGTATCAGATGGCTTTCTTCTCTGTCATTTCTCTTTCTTTCTATATCCTATCCCTCATTAACCACTCAGTTTATGTACCATTTCTTCCAGGAAACCACTACTCCAGGTTCCACTGACCTCTCTCTATCCCTATAATGCTTCTTGTCAATACTGCACATTTAACACCCCGACTCCCCTTTTTTCCATGTAGAATTGCTGAATAATTATTTCATGTCTATATGTGTTGCCTCCTTACCTATAATACCAAGCTCACTTTATATCATGGGATCATTACTTTCTTTTGAAATTGCTATTTCAGTTGCCAAGGATATCCTGCTCTTGGGGCAGGAGCCTGGAGCAAACTCAGCTGAGACCATTTGATAAGACCTTGCTTGACTGCATCTGATTTCACAGCTTCATCATCATATGCATCCCACTTTGGTACACACTAGCTGGGGGCCCAGGAGCAGCACAAGTCATGACTCATATGGATTCATTCAACCAAGGATGATCCTCCTTCCCTCCCATTGCCCCAAAGACAAGACAAGGCAGGTGCTACTGAAGCTGTACCATCACCTTCCTGCCTCAGTTTCTCAAACTGTTATTCATTCTCTCCAGCTAACAGTTGGGGAAACAGAATATATAGAGATGAAGTAACACAATCATATATAGCAAATGAGTGAGTAAAAGGAGGAATAGGACTCAGACTCCTGAGTCAATGTTCAGTGCCATTTCCTCAATCTCATATTGCCTCTAGGAGGGGCATTGAATTGGCTTCTAGTAAATGTGAAGACCAGACCAATTTCACCAATCAAAAATTCTTGAGCACCAGTGTTTTAACTAAAATGTGGCCAAATATTCTGGATGTGGTCTAACTAATTTATTTCCCAGTTCTGGACATGATGTTTCTTTTTGCATTATCTTTCTTGATTATCCTATGTTTAGATTGACTCTTTTGAGTCCGCTAAAATCTATACAACTTTTTCAAATGCACTATTAACTAACCTTTTCCTCTCTTATGTCTGGGCAGTTAAGTGGCTCAGTGCGTTGAATGCTCTCCCTAGAGTCAGAAGTTCAAATCTGGTCTCAGATATGTACTAGCTGTGTGAGTCTGGACAAGTCACTTAACCCTGATTGTCTCAGTTTCCTCATCTGTAAAGTGAGCTGGAGAAGGAAATGGTAAACTACTGATGAAGTTCACAAAGTCATTTCTATTAACCTGATTTGTTCATGTTTACATACCTCTTAAACATTAGCCTTTTTTAATATTCCTCTTCTAGACCTGCTGAGAATTTGATATGATGAAAAAGACATGAGTTCAAATGCAGGTTCAGAGTTCTACTTCTGCTTGGTGACTAGAGATATTGATATCTCTGTTGCTATTCCCTTATGAATGGTTATAGGCTAGGTTATACATTCGTATTCTATATCTTCACAGGGCACTGGGGACAGACCTCTGGAGAGTAATCATCTTTGAGTAAGCCAGAGGAGCCAGGCCCATCTAATTGACTCCTGTGACAGATTGGTAGTGCCTTAATGAGGGCTAAGATAAGATCAGAGGGCTAAGATAAAAGCAATTAAAGGAGGAAGGAAGGAGGGATAAATTAACATCTGAAAGATAAAATAAGGGAAAATAAATAGATCAGATACAAGACTGAGCGAGGAAAAAGCAGAGGTGAAATGTACTGGATTCAGGGAAGGAAGGCTTGGGATGAGGGTGGTGCTGGTTTTTATTAATCTGTGTTAATGTGATCTTCACTGGGGGATTGGTTGACTCTGGTAAATTATCAATACAAAGTTGGGTTGGTTGGGGGCAGGTTTGTATGGCCCATTTACAATTCTGTTAAGGGGATAAGAATTTAAATTAGAACTCCCTCCTTTCCCCTTCTCCTCTCCCCTCAGTTCCACTTCCAGGACCATTCAAGGGGATCTGGAAGACTGTCCATCAGTGAAACTTGCTTAGATTTAGAGCTTCCAATTTAGTTCTGAGAACTTATTGGTTTAGTGGCTTAGGATATCTTGTAACTTTCATATTATTTCATATTATTTGTGAATCTATTCTTCTCTTATTAATAAACAAGCCCTTGTTGTAGTCAATGCATTTTGTCTATTGAGCATTCTAGGATCTTAGGTTTTAAGGGCTTGTTGAGAGCCTAAAGATTGATTAGTCATTTGCATTAAAGAAAATGAAATGTAAAGTGATGAAGTGACTTTTCCAGTGTCACACAATTAGCAAGGAACAAAGGCACAATTAAAATCCAGATCCTAGAATTCTAAATAAGAGTACTATTTTCCCTCCTAATATTTTTTCTAATAGGTCATTTGAGAAAAAGGGCTGGAGTTAGAGGCATCCCATATGTGGCTTTGGAAACAAAGACTATTGAAAGTATTTGGGGTAGAGATTGGGACTTTCAGTCAGTAATCAATCAAATAATACTTATTAAATGTCTATTAAGTGCAGCTTAGTTGTGAAGTGGATGGAACTTCAGCTCTTGAATCAAGAAGACTTCTCTGCCTGAGTTAAAATCTGGCCTCCAATACTTAACTGGCTGTATTGCCCTGTGGAAATCACTTAACCCTGATTGCTCAGTTTACTTATCTGTAAAGTGAGTTGGATCAGCTGTAAAGTGAGTTGGATCAGCCGTAAAATGAGCTGGAGAAGGAAAGGCAAACTACTCCAGTATATCTGTTGGAAAAATCTCAAAGGGGATCATGAAAAATGGATAGAGTAGAAAATAACTGAACAATCTACACAAGAAGAACCCGGAGAAGCCAGTGGACTTATATCTCTTTGAGAAGGGAGAACATTCCAGGTATGAGGGGCAGCCAAAGAAAATCCCCAAATTAAGAGATGATATATCTTGTTCCAGTGTCACAGAATCAAAAATGGCAGATATAAGGAGATTGGAAAAACATGAGGGGCTAGGATTATGAAGAGCTTTGAATCAAAAGGAGCATTTTGTTGATTTTGGAAAGTAATAGGGAGTCTCTGTAGTTTATTGAGTAGAGGAGTAACCCTGTCAGATGGAAAAGCTGGCTCTAGTACCACATAGATTTGTGATCAGAAGAGACCTTGGTGGCTATTGTTAATCCAGTCTTCTCATTTTACAAACGAAAAAACTGAGGCATGGAGAAATGACTAAGATGAAATGTAACAGGACTAAGGTAAAGCCTGGTACTTAGGACAATTTTTTGAACCCAGCTATAAAATGTTGTTGTTGTTGAGTTGTCTTCATCATGCTTGGTTCTTCAAGACCTATTTGGGGTTTTCTTGCTAAAGATATACTGGAGTGATTTACCATTTCCTTCTCCAACATAGACTATATGTATCTGAGGCAGGATTTGAATGTAAGCATCCTAGATTCCAAGTCCACTTGGTTCTTTTCCACAATTAGGTGATTCAAGCCAATTCTAACACTTGTGATGGAAAGAGCCATCCATACCCAGAGAGGGAACTATGGAGATTGAATGTGGATCAAAGCATAGTATTTTCACCTTTTTTTTTTTTTGTTTGTTTCATTCATTCATTCATTCATTCATTCATTCATTCATTTATTTATTTGTTTGTTTGTTTGTTTGTTTGTTTATTTATTTATTTGCATTTTTCCCTTGTGGTTTTTTTTTTCCTTCTTTCACCTTTTGATCTTATTTTTCTTGTACAGCATGATGAATATGGAAATATGTTTAGAAGAATTGTACATGTTTAACTTATATTGGATTGCTTATTGTCTATGAGAGGGGATGGGAGGGAGGGAGAAAAAAAATTGGAACATAAGACTTTGCAAAGGTGAATTTTGAGGACTATTTTTGCGTGTATTTGATAAAATAAAAAGCCATTAAAAATAGGGGGAGATGAAACAGAAAGGAACAAGTATGGTGTCATCCTGTAAGAGTATGCCCTTTTCTAACTTTGGCAAGTCTGCAAAGCTTAAGGTGAAAGAACAGAGAGAATATGTTGGTTGGAGCAGCTGCTTGCACAAAGCCAGAAAAACAAGAGAGATGAATAGACTCTACAATATGAGGCTGGGGTAAATGGAACTTAAAATATAGAACAATGAATATTAGAGCTGGGAAGCTTTCTCTTTAAGGTCCCTTCTTTTTATTTATTTTTTATTTTTAAAATTTTTACAAAAATTTTATGCATAGGTAATTTTACAGCATTGCCAATTGCAAAACCTTTTGTTTCAACTTTTGCCCTTTTCCCCCCACCCCTTCCCCCAGATGGTAGGTTGACCAATACATATTAAATATGTTAAAGTATAAGTTAAATATAAATATAATATATAATATAAATAAATATAATAATAAAAATAATATATATAAATACATGTTCAAACAGTTATTTTGCTATACAAAAAGAATTGGACTTTGAAACAGTATACAATTAGCCTATGAAGGAAATAAAAAATGTAAGCAGACAAAAATATAGGGATTGGATATTCTATATAGTGGTTCATAGTCAATTCCCCAAGTTTTTTCACTAGGTGTAGCTGGTTCGGTTCATTACTACTCTATTGGAACTGATTTGGTTCATCTCATTGTTGAAAATGGCCACATCCATCAGAATTGATCATCATATAGTATTGTTGTTGAAGTATACAACGATCTCCTGGTCCTACTCATTTCACTCAGTATCAATAAGTCTCTCCAGGCCTTTCTGAAATCATCCTGCTGGTCATTTCTTACAGAACAATAATATTCCATAATATTCATATACCACAATTTATTCCGGCATTCTCCATCTGATGGGCATCCACTCAGTTTCCAGTTTCTGGTCACTACAAAGAGAGCTGCCACAAACATTCTTGCATGTACAGATCCTTTCCCTTTTTAAAAATCTCTTTGGGATATATAAGGTCAGTAGTAACACTGCTGGATCAAAGGATATGCACAGTTTGATAACTCTTTGAGCATAGTTCCAAATTGCTCTCCAGAATGGCTGGTTGTATTCACAATTCCACCAACAATGTATCAGTGTCCTAGTTTTCCCACATTCCCTCCAACATTCTGCATTATCTTTCCCTGTCATTCTAGCCAATCTGACAGGTGTGTAGTGGTATCTCAGAGTTGTCTTAATTTGCATTTCTCTGATTAATAATGACTTGGAGCATCTTTTCATATGGCTAGAAGTAGTTTGAATTTCTTCGTCTGAGAATTGTCTGTTCATATTCTTTGACCATTTATCAATTGGAGAATGGCTTGATTTATTATAAATTAGAGTCAATTCTCTATATATTTTGGAAATGAGGCCTTTATCAGAATATTTGAAGGTCCCTTCTTTTAAGAAGCAAGAAAACTATGCTGAATAAGGAAAGCCTAGCTTAGTACATAGAACACTGGTCTGGGATCTAGGAAGATCTGATTTCAAATTCTGCCTGAGATATTTACCAGCCATGTGACATTGGGCAAATTATTTAGCTCTCTGTGACTTAATTTATTCATCTGTAAGATGAGAGAACTGGATTCAGTGGCTTCTCATCTCTAAATCTATAATGATAAAACGATATGGTGATAAAGGATGGTCGTAGGAACTTTTGATCATGTATCAGTCTGAATTTAAGTGCCTATTTTGCACTAGGTACTCAATCTGCAATAGACTATATCTGACTGATCATAATTCAGAAACAGGTTAGTGAGTAATCCATCATTTAGTTCCAGACTGACTACTTCTGACAATCTATTTTTGTCAGTGATAACACCACCCTGCTAGTCACCCAAGCTTGAAATCTTTGGGTCTTATTGACTCATCATATCCCTCTTACTTATGTGCCCATCCCTGCTATATCTAATCAGTTTCTAATAATAATACACATTTACAACATATATTGGCTTATATGTTCTTTATTTGACCTTCATAGAAATTGTCTGATATGAGCTTGGCAAGAATTTTTGTCTCCATTACACAGATCAAGAAATTAAAAGGCCTAGAGAAGTAAAGTGATCTTACCAAGCTCTAACCAGAAGGGCCTTAGACCTAGGTCTTTAGATTCCTAGTTTGATGGTTCATCCTGCTAAACTACCTGGACTCACTTTTATTTTCTCATTGAGTTGCTATTTATATCTTTAAAAAATAATTCAATTTTATTTTACTTTCAGTTTCAAATTTACTCCCTCTCCTCCTTGAGATAAAACAAAACCTATTACAAATATGTATAGTTATATAATATAAATTCCTGTTTTAGCCATGTCTGAAAGAGAGAAAGAAGGAAGGAAAGAAAAATTAAAGAAGGAAAAAAGAAAGATAAAAAGGAGGGAAAAAAGAAAAAGGAAAAGAAAAGAAAAGAAAAAAAGGAAGGAAAGAAAGAACGAATAGAGTGAAGGGAAAAATGAAAGTAAGAATGAAGGAAAGAAGGAACAAAAGAAAGAAAAGAAGAAAGAAAAATATGCTTTAGCCTTTACTCTTAGTCTGGTGGCCCTCTCTCTGAAGATGGATAGCATATTTTATCATAAGACCTTTGGAATTGTGTTTGGTTATTGTGTTTCAGAGTTCTTAAGTTTTTCACATATGACCATATTACATTGTTCTGCTCACTTCATTTTCATTAGGTTCGTATTAACCTTCCTAGTTTTTTTCTGAAATCATCCTCTTTATCATTTCTTATAGCACAATAGTAATCCATTGCATTCATGATATCTTTACCCCTGCCCTCCAAGAGTTTACAGTTATGTCTTTTTCTTCTTTGAAAATATTTAAAATTATACACACATATATCTCTATTATTATTGTTATTTCCAAACACATTGTTAATTTATTAAAATATAGACTACTGTACTAGGGGGATACAAAGTGCTTAGGAAGATCTTGTACTCACAAATGATCACACATTCCGTCCTATCTCCTCTAGTAGATTGTTATTGTTGAGTTATTTTAATTATGTCTGAGTCTTCAAGATACTCTTACCTTAGGATTCCATTTTGGTCCTCTTATTAATAATAATTTTAGTACCTAACATTTATATAGCTCTTTCTAAAGACCAAGCACTGTTCTAAGTAGTTTACATTTATGATCTCATTTGATCTTCACACTAATCCTGGGAAGTAGTTTCTATAATTAGTTCCATGAGCAGATGAGGAAATTGAGACAAATAGAAGTTAGGTAATTTGCCCAGGATCACATGGCAATTAAATATTTAAGGTCAAACTTGAATTCAGGTCTTCTAGCTTCCAGGACCTATGTTCTATCCATTACGCCTTTTGAGATGCCTATTTATTCTAATGCATTTCTCTCTTTACATTGTTATCACTATGCATGGAATTTTTCTGGTCCTGCTTATTTCATTCTCCACCAATTCATAGTAGTCTTCCCTATGTTTCTTTGACTTCTCCTCCTTTATTGTCTTTAATGGAGCAATCAAATTCTATTGCATTCATGTAACACAATTTACTTAGATGATTCTTAGTCCATGGGCACACAAAAAGTATTGTGAAGAATATGGGATCTTTCTTTTTGATTTTGATTTTCTTGGGTTGTGATGGGCAGTATTGGAATTGCTGGGTCAAATGAGAGCATGAACAGTTTTTAGTAATGTTTCCAATATATTGTTAGAGAGTCAATGATTCTATTTCTGAACTCCACATCTTTCTCAGAGAATTGTTCCTCTCAAGGAACAAATAGATAATGATAAAGTGGGTTATATATCTTCCTAGAAGGGCAAAAGAAGGGATTAGTAAATTAATGGTTTTAAATTTTTTGGGAAAAAAATCCTCCAAGTATTTATACCCCACCTACATCCCAAAGAATTTGAAGTAGCTTAAGGAATAAACAATAATATAAAATGGGGTGGAGAGGACAAAAGCTGAGCCGAGACTATCCAAGAAGAGCTGAGAGGGTAGATGTTACTAGGCAGCTGAGATGCACTAATTACCACCCATGGGCACTAAACTTGGCTCTAAGTTTTCCAGCAGCTCAGGCCAAAAGAGAAACATGATGTTCCATATGTATCATTGTCCCTGTAGACGAATTTGTGTAAAATCTCTTTTGTAAGGAAAAAAAACCTGCAAAATTTTTTCTCTTTGGAATTTTTCTCAATAATAAATTTATTCTATGGGAAGTTGCACCAATGATATTGGCTAACTTGGCATACATCTTCAACTATGATCTGAGGACATTGTTCAAGTTAAGGCTTTTTGGATCTCTTCACTATAAAGGTTGAGTGTATAACTATTACAGGCAAGTTTTGAAGCCCAAGGGTTGTTGGTTGAATGAATGAATAATGCTATATATAAAAATTTTAAAGCACTCGTTCTGTATAGAGCTTTGTGCTTTGTTGGAGAATTTATAAAGTTTAGATAAGACATGGTTTTCACCCTAAAGGAACTTACAGTACAGTAGAATAATAAAACATAAGCATGGATAATCATAATTCACATTTATATGAATCTCGGGATGGACTATATATCTAAAAATCCATGACAAGCTTAGTTCTGTTCAGATAAGCTCACCACTAGGTTGATGGCAAAGTGATGATTTTTTTGGCTATAGTATAGTTATGTTTTAGTGGAGATGCAGTCTATATTGTTGGAAGGAATGGATATACCAAAGAAATTACAAATGCCTGAGGCATTAAAATACTTTAGAAGTCTTCAATGGGATCTGAATAGAAAGTCATTATCAAACTGGAGATTAAAGGAGGGCTTCTAGAAATAAGTAGGAATGGATGAATGGTCCCAAGAGGAAAAGTTTGGAAATATTGTTGACACAAGCAGAGATGGGCATTGGGGTGGAGGAAGACCATAACCTTCCCCCTCCACTCCCCCCATATTGTTTGTTTTATAAAGAACTCTGTTAATTAGGAAACCATCTTATTTTTGCAGTAAGGAGGGTTGTAAGGGCATTTTGCATATTCTTTTTGGATTGTTTATTTTTCCCATCCTATCTTAGCTTACAATATCAAAAGGCTAATCAGGCTGGGCACTTGGGGCAGAGGGTGAATATCAATTTAAATGCCTTGAGTTGTTAATCCAATAATAATGCCATAGCATATGACTGATATCAGGTGAAGTCCTAACTGCATCAGGGCTTTGTGGAATCACAGGTTCTTAGAGATAGAAGGGACCTCAGAGACCAATTCTTATCTATATAACCAAAAATTCCCTCCATTTCTAAAAAGTGGTTATCTAACTCCCACTAGAAGACCTTTAGGACTAGTGGGCCTCAAATGAAGGCTAGTTGACCACTGGCCACGTTTCTTATAAAGGCAATATGGATTAGGCTATGGATGACTACTGAAGTATTTTCTAATCCCAAGATCCTGTGATAGGGAACCCACTGACTCTCATCATAACTCATTCCCTTTTTATGTAGATTTATTTTTTTGTTTTTTGCAACTTTGGTAAAGTTGTGAATTATTTCTAATAGCTTTTTAGTAGAATCTCTGGGGTTCTCAAAGTATGTCATCATATCATCTGCAAATAGTGATACCTACTCTAATTCCTTTAATCTCTTTCTCAACTGTTATTGTCAAAGCTAGCATTTCTAATACAATATTGAATAATAATGGTGATAGTGGGCAACCTTGTTTAACTCCTGATTTTACTGGGAATGATTCCAGTTTATCCCCATTACATATGATGCTTACTGACTGTTTTAAATAGATGTTCCTGACTATTTTAAGGAAAAGAGTGTTTTTATTAGGAATAGATGTTGGATTTTATCAAATGCTTTTTCTGCATCTATTAAGATGATCATATGGTTTTTATTAATTTGGTTATTGATATAGTAAATTATGCTAATAGTTTTCCTAATATTGAACCAGCCCTGCATTCCTGGTGTAAATCCTACTTAGTCATGGTGTATTCTCATTCTCTTTTTGAACAGGTCTAATTGTTAGGGAAATTTTGTTTTTAAATTTTTTCTTTGTATTATATAAGAAGGAATCTGCCTTTCTTTATATCTTAACCAATTATGCTATATTCTTCCTTTTGAATCAACCTAAAAGAAGTTGAATTATTTTCCTGACAGTCTTTCAAATATTGAAGACAGTTATCATGTTGATTGATCCCTACTTCCAAGTCTTCTCTTTTCTAATCCAAGTATTTCAGTTCATTGAACCAAATCTTGATTGGCAAGGTTCCTAGATCCCATATCTTGGTCACACTCTTCTCAATATGCTTCAGTTTGTCAATATCCATAATGACATTTAAGGTTTCATTCACTCCTCATTTATGAGCACATTTAAATTCAGTCTTCTCATTTTACAGATGAGAGAAAGAGAAGGCTGGAGTCCTTTTCTAGAGTATTGACTTTATCTGCATCCTTTTTGTTGTTAGCTTATCTTCCCTATATTCCTTGTTATGTTAACAGAAAGCCTGAAGAGACCTAGGATGCATGTGAAGGCCAATGATTCTCTTCTTAAGTTTTAAAGTAAAAGTCTGAAGAGCACAATCTATATAAATTACTCGTATAATTTATATAGGCCATTATTTTAGACTGTTTTATTAAAATATTTTTATTTTTATTTTTATTTTTAGCATTTATATAGTGCTTTAAAAGTTCACAAAGTGATATATATATATATATATATATATATATATATATATATATATATATATATATGTATATATATATGTATATATATATATAATTTGATCATCATCATAGCCCTGTGAGGAAGGTATTGTTATTGTCCCCATCTTACAGATGAGGTAATGGAGACTGAAAAAAAAAGTGACTTGCCTAGGATCATACACCTAAGTATCTGAGGCAGAATTTGAAAGCCTGTGCTCTAATACACTAATTTAGAGTAATTGCTAAAATGACTTAATAAATAGAGATTCTCTAACAGTTATAGATTTTAAATGGTGCAAAGGCCTTAGAGGTCATTTAGTCCAATTCCCTCCATTTACAGAAGAGAAAATGAAGATTCTAATCCCTACATTGCCACTAATCAAACATAAATTAATTGCCTCCAAGTTGAATTTTGTTTCCTTTATTACCTTTATTTCATATTCTCTATCAGGGTAAAAAAAAAGGAGGAGGAAAGGAAGAGACTGGATGAGAGGGAAATAAGGAAAATGAAACAAGATGGAGAGTGAGATAGAAAAGAATGAGTGAGGGAGGAAAAGAAAAGGAAGGAAAAGAGGGCCTCAATGAAGTGGAAATTCTACTATAGAAAGAGGGAATGGTTTCATAGATAAGAAAGATTTTCTCTGATATAGGAGTTAGGAGATGCTGGAAGATTTCTTAAGGAAACTTTATCTCTCTTTTCTTGGAGATCTTTATTAATGGTTAAGGGTGATTGTTCTTATGTGGAGAGGGGAGGAAGGTAGATTGGTAGGACCTTTAAATCACTATTTGCCTTAAGATATACCAATGATTCTGAAATTCTATTTATTTCCAAGGTGGGAAAGCCCTTCAACAGAACTGGAATAGAGGGAAGGTGTTTTTTTCCAAATCTTGGAATGAAGATCAACTGTCTCATCAGTTTTGCTTTTTGCTGAGTTCTAGAAAATACAGAAGTCCTGACAAAACACTATAGGATTGGGTTTGCTTTGACACCATTTGGTTTATGCCCAGCTCTTGCAAAGCTAGTATATTCCCATGCAGCAGACATCACAAGGACAGGCCAATCCAATTTTGTCCAGTGGCACCTCTGAGCAAATCCATTGGCATAATTTTCCTGCGCAAAAAGGAAGACAACCAAGGAAGACATTATCTGTTCCTCCTATGAAAAATGGTGTTCCCTTCTCTAGAGAGGTTTACAATGTGTATATAGTGAATGAATGAAGTATTAAAAAAGCATTTATCAAGTGCTTACTATATGCCACTTAGCACACATTGCTAAATGCTGAGAACACAGATATGAAAGTAAGACAAACTCTCCCTTCAAGGAGCTTACAATCTAAAAGAGAAAGGGGAATGGTGGCTAGGGTTGCCATCAAAAATGCAAAAATTAGCAACAGAAAACCTGGTTTTGAAGCCTGATTCCTAAACTTGGATTTTTGTGAAATTATACATATCCTTTAATTACTCTTTACCTCAGTTTCCTCATTTATACAGGGATGATGATGATAATTTTACTACGTAGCTCAGAACTTATGGGGAACCAACTTTGTAAACTATAAATCAGCATATACTTGTAAGCTATAAATAATAATGATGATGATGATGGTGGTGATAATGAAGATAGTGAGATAAAGGATGAGAGTAATTATTCTTCCACAAGAGTGACTTTCCCCAGAATTTACCAAAGCAATATAGAAGAATTTTAGAATTTTTGATGTATAGCATGTTATAGTTAGAAGAAACCTTAGGACATTGGTTATTGGAGTTGAAAAATGATCCTAATGAATATCTAGTTCAAGATTTCTTAACTTATCAATAAACTGATGTTGCCTATGAGCCCTATCTCAGAATGTTTTTTTTTTAAATTCAAAAATATGTAAGGTTACAAAGGAAGCCAATTATGTTAAAATATAGTTATGGAGACAAAAAACATCACAAACCTGGCCTATGGGCCCCTGATCTAGTAACTAATTACTAGTTACTAGGGAAAGCCTAGGAAACTGAAGAGTAGTGAGGGGAATTTGCCCAAGGTCATATACCTGTGGTAGACCATGGTAAAACTGAAATTAAAACCTTGATCTCTCTCAATCTTAAATCTGAAACTATTTTCACTATGCTTTGTTTCTATGAATTTTTAGGATAATGACACAGTATGGACTTATTCCATATTTTTTCCCCATCCTGCTTACTATAGACTCATTCGCCTCCTTGAAATGTTTTCCTTTCCAGGTCTGATGGTTGGTTATGAGGATTCAGAGAATTTTAAAAACCTTATTTTTTGGGACATGAGTAAGCCCAAGACACATGGGCAGGCCAATGGAATGCTTATTCCAATTTTAACTTATGAATCAGCTATAAATCTGTGGGTGCTGTAACTGAGCTTTTTTTCTTCCCAGAATCCTAGGGTTTTAACAAATTACTTAAGTTTCTGTTTCTTTAGATGTAAAATTGAGACACAAATGCTTGTGCTCCTTATCTTACAAGACTGTTGTGAGAAAAATTGTCTCTGAACTAGAAACTGATGTATAAATATAATGTGGTGGTAGCCACTTCAAAAGGTTGTTGTGAGACAATGTATGTGAATGGCTTTGACAACATTAAGACTATAAAAACTGCTAGTTGTTAATGATATTTTTATTGTTGTATTTAGCTAGTTCATCTTATCTTTGTCAATAAGGTACAGCTAGAAACAGTCCTGAGACAAGTCAATATTCTGCTCTTATTCTTTTATCAATCAATCAGTCAACAAGCTTTAAGTACCTGCTTTGTGCCAGTGCTAGATGCTGGGGATGTAAACTCAAAGAATGAAACAATCCCTAAGGACTAATTATTACACAGGTGGATGAAATAGTTGATTTTTGTAGTTGAATAAAAGTATTAAGATATAAACTCTCTTCTTCTAGGCTTACTGAAACCATCCTTTGTATGACTCCATTGGCAGATTCCAGGGATGACATGCACCTCATCCATGTCCCGTGTGGCTTTGATTTCCTATTTTGGAAACATTTTGATCCATTTGGCTTAAAGATTGGGGTAGCTAAGTGGTACAATCAGGAAGGCCTGAGTTCAAATCTGACCTTAAACATTTATTTGCCATGTGATCCTGCTTGCCTCACTTTCTCCTCTGTAAAATAGACTGAAGAAGGAAATAGCAAACTAGTATCTTTGCCAAGAAAAATCCAATTGGGGTCAAATGTTTTGTGTTCTAACATAGCTCTAATATATGTTCTGTGTTCTTCCAGCTCTAGCATTCTATATTCTAAAGACCCTTCTAAGTCTAACATTCAGTGTTCCAAGGTCCTTTCCAATTTTAACCTTTTATTTTCTAATATTGGGTCTCAAACACTCACAAATGACTGAAGTACCACAACAAAGCTTGAAGATTATTAGTATTTGGGGTCATGATAGCTATTAAAAAACTTGGGATTTTTGTTTTTTAAAACTGTAAGGGAATTCAGAAGCTATGTAATGCAACCCCTCCTTTTACAGATGAGGAAACTAAAGTAAATCTAGTCTAATATTTTATGTACTGTGTGCTAACATAACTCTGACATATGTTCTGTGTTTTTCCAACTCTAGCATCCTATATTGTAAAGACTCTTCTAGATCTAATATTCAGTTTTCTAAAGACTATTCCATGATCAATTGAAGGTTTCTGTGGATTAATGTTACATCCAGTCAATTGGTCGGTGATAATGCTTCAATTTCTATATATCTATTGTTAAAATCTTCAGATTTTGAGATTTGTATTTGTAGTATGAGGATTGGTCATCTTAGTTCATGAGAGATAGTGAAATTCTAGCCACCAGGTCATGTTTTTCTAAATATTTTGTAGCTATGAAAGATTGTTATTGTGATTATTATTGATAATATCTAATAGTAGAACAGAATATTTATGTGGAATTTTAAGCAATAGCTTAGTTTTGGACATGTTGAATTTGATATGTTAATGGGATATGGAGATAGAAACTTCCTTTAGGCAGTTGGAGATGTAGGTCTAAAGTTTGGAAATTTCAGATTGGAGACAAAGATCCAGGTGTCATATAGATGACAGTAGAAGTTATGGAAATGAATGCTATTGCAAGGAATATTGTAGAAAGAGAAGAGATGAAGTGCAAGTATCAAAGAACCCTTATGAATGGACCTTGGGAGATTTGGAAGAGAATAAAGAGTCAACAGATCAGAGAGAAGAATGGTTATAGGCATAGGAGGAGAACCAGGAGAATGTTGTATTTCTGAAGCTAAGGGAGGAGAGTGTCTAGGTAGTGAGAATTGTCAACATTATCAAGCTTCAGGAAGATAAAGAAAAATGAAGACTGAATCATTGGATTTGCATGGTAGATCATTGCTAACTCAGGCATTTTTCTTTTTTAAATTATAAGGAACTTCAGAGGCTATGTACCCCAATCCCCTCCTTTTACAGATAAGGAAACTAAAGTAAATCTAATCTAATATCCTATGTTCTATATTCTAACATAGCTTTAACATATGTAATTTGTTCTTTCTAGCATTCTATATTCTAAAGACCTCTTCTAGGTCTAACATTCGGTGTTCCAAGATCCTTTCCAATTTTAACATTCTATTTTCTAATATTGGATTCTAAGGATTATTCAATGATCAACAATTTGTGTTCTAAGGATCTTTACAGTTCCACAATGTTAGGTTCAATCTCATATTTTATGAACCTTTTGTATACTAACATTCAATGTTCTAGAGTCCCTTCTAGCCTTTACATTCTAATACCCAATGGAAAATTTACTTGAAATTTTCTCAGTAGTGTGGAGTATAAGCTCAAAAATCTCTCTCTTAGACAAAGCTTTTTTTCTTTTGTGATCCCTGGAACCCAATAGAAATGATTAGTTTTATTACAGCATATCTGTCTGCATCCCCCCCTGGAAAGACAGGCTCTATTCATTTGTTTTATTTTGTTAACCAGCTGAAAAAGGAAAGATGACTGAATCCTCCTCTTTGAAAATTGTCTCCCAGGACAGATCGAATAGACACATTAAGCACATTAAAGGAGTCATAAAATATCAGGCCAAATGGTTCAGTGTAATATTTTCCAGCTGTCACTGGCCTCAGGGAGACTTAGGCAATTGGCTTAAGACTCCAGGCAGCACTAGCAAGATAGAAGAGGTAAGTGCCTTCCTCTCTTTTCATACCCATTCTCCCAGTTTGAATCCCACCTCCTCTGGGAAAACTCCAATCCTCATGGAATTCTTGATTTCCTGAATTATTGTAGCACTTCATGTCTTCGACCACATACCCTGGAGCCCTACCTATTCACTTGTACCTATTGACATCTGATCAATTCTTCAAATGAGCTCAAATGACTTCCCTCCTCTGAAGCCTTCTCTGCTTCTATACCCCCAAGGCAGACTACATTTTCTAACTTTTCTGATCTCACAATATGTCAGGCCTTTCTAGTCTTTTTATACCTTACTTTTCCTCATGTACTCTAGCCCACTTGCTGTGCTGCAGGTATGACCTTCCATCTTCCAACTTTGAGTATTTGTTGTGGCTGTCACCCAAGTCTGGAGTGCTCTCTCTTTTCACTTCCAAATCTTAGCTTCTCTGATTTACTTTTATATTCAGCTTATATTTCTTCTTCCTTAACACTTGCCTCCTTCCTGAATGCTAGCCCCTTCCAATTTGCCTTCTATTTATGCTGTATATGTTGTGAATGTGCACAGCTATTTTGGTGCCTTCTCCCCTCAGAATGTAAGCTCCCTGAAGGAAAGGACTATATTTTTGCCTTTGTTTTGCCTTCAGCACACTATCTGGCACATAGCATATGCTTAATAAATGCTTGTTGACTACTTCTCATGTAAAATAAAATAGAAATTGCACATCTTTTCTCTGAAGCAAAAGGGAAGGTAAAGACTTTAGACACCCCTGGCCCAGTGGGACATAGGATGTATCCTTTTAAAATCCTTTTTGGGTTGGATTGGATTGCTGGAGTAACTACAATGCTTTATTAAGCATTGATTTTGTGTTAGATATGACAAATAAAGACAGAAAATCTGGAGTTACATTGTAACGAGGGGGGAGGAGTCAATTCCCTTCCTCCCCACCTTGTGCCTCTTGGGTCCCTCTTTTTATCATTCTGGTGCAGACCAGGTACTCTTCCTGAGCTTTGTCTATCTCCCACTTATTTCCTCATCGCTCTTTTATTTGTTTGTTTATTTATTTATTTTGTTGATTCCTAGAAGGAAAGTTAGCCATCTATGAAACTCTGATTCTAGGGGTGAAAGACAGTCTCATTTGATGATACAGCAATAGCGTGATGTGAAGTGAATGATCATGGGGAAGGGCTCTCCAAAGAGAGAAGTGAAAATACTCAATCTCTTCTTGTTTAGGAGAAGGAAGAAAGGGAATGGGAAGAATAGTTAAGGTTTATGCTGACATTCCTTCTCCTTCTTTATTCTCATTCCCCCATTCCTTGGAAGAATGCTTGGAATATGGTATGGGGGCCAGACACAAGCTTCTGTTCTAAGCTTGCTTCCATTCTCACAGATGAGGAACCTGGAATAGGCTTCTTAATCCAAGGATTGAACTAATTTATCAAACATGTATACTTATGCTCATGAATAAGTCTTATATCTCAGGAATCATTCACCTTTCTATTGTGCTTATGGTTACAAGGCATTTGACCCACTAGCTCATTTGATCCTTATAACATTCTGTGAGGTTAATGTGGATATTGTTCTCTTTCTTTACATGATTAAATTGAAGCTCAGAGAGACTAATTTGTCTAAGGTCACACAGATCTTCTAACTTCAATAACAATTCCTTTTTCTCTTTACCACACAGTTTCCCAAATCAGATTATAAACTCTCTTGAGGTCAAAAACTTTATTCTCTCTTCTGTAGTGCAGAATGTCTAGTACTGGCCAGAGTTCATTTTTTAATTCAATTTGATTTAGTAAACAGTTATTAAATGCTTATAATTTTTCAGGCCTGTGCTAAGAAAAGGGCATCCCTTGTCCTTAAGGAGTTTGCAATCTAATAGGGGAAAGACAACCTACAAAGGGAAGCTGAAAAGTAGTGGGATGGGCAAGAAGTTCCCTGGAGTCAAAACCAAGCAGAGGTATTGATGAAAAATGAACAATTAACTGAAAATTCTAAAAGTTAAGCCCTCTATAAAGGAAGACTTTAGGAAGACTTTAAGACTTCACCCTGTAGTCTTCTAATCAGAGGTGAGAGTTTGCTGAGGAAAAAGGTATGAGTTTCCAAAACTGAATCAATATGGTGATGAAATTTCAGGTGATCAGCTTATCCTGGAGAAGATGTGATATTCCTTGAAGTCAAACTAAGCATAAGTGGTCATGGAAAATGTAGAGTTTCTCGATGCCCATAAATGGGATTCTGTAAGTCCTTATAATTGTAAAATGTTGAGATTTGAGAGACCTCAATAAATCATCAAGTTTAACTTCCTAGTTAGTTGTATAGTTGAGGAAACTGAGGACCAGAGATGAGAAGAATCTTGTCCAAAGTCACTTAATGAGTTGTGTCAGAGTAATAGAAAATAATTTGCCTTTTCCCCCACGCTGTTCAATTCATTTTACCACTGCTCCTTGATGCTACTACATTGCTTGGTTACTGAAACTTGGCTATGTAATACCATTTGGCAAGTAGGAGAACTAAGAGTAAATTAGTCCCATCTTGATCCAAATATGCTCCCAACCAGCTTTCAACTTTGGGTCATTCAGCTTCACTTTTCTTTCCATTAGAAAATTTATAGATCATATAGCCCAACCTTGTCATGCAAGGAAACATCAGTTATCTTTTAGACTCTTACCCCTCTTTCACGCCTTACATCCAAACTGTTATTATATTCTGTTGATTCTTCTCACTGATATTCATCCCTACCTCTCTACTCCCATGACCATCACTGTAGCTTAGGGTCCTATTAAGTTTCATCACACTATTATAATAGCCTTTTATATACTTTTCCAGCTTTATGTCCAATCTCTTCAATCTTCAATATATTCTGCCTACACATTTTCAGAGAAATCTTCCTAATGCCCATCATTCTCTTGCTCAAAAATCTTTAAGCAAGCTCCTACTTTGTTTACTAAGTAAAATAAAAATTCCTTAATCCAGGGTTCATATCCCTGACATTCTAATTACAATCTAAACTTTCTAGTCAGATTATCTCTTCACCTTCAGACAGCATGCTTCATGCAGAACAAGCTATTTGATATTTTCCTGATCTCATCTAACTTTTTGGTTACAATGGTCTCTTTCTACTGAACTTCTACCCTTCCTTTACAACCCAGGCCAGGTGCTGTCTCCTTCAAGAACCTTTCCTTGATCCTCCCCTCACCCTCTGGTTAGTGATGACCTTCTGTATTCTTAAATCTCTCAGACTATTAGATTGTGAGCCTCTCTTGGGCCAGGACTATCTTTTGCTTTTCTTTGTAACCAGAGGGCTTAGCATAGTGCCCAGCATAATAAATGTTTAGACCTCCTGACCAGGCTATTTAGAATTCTCATATGCTCTTATACAACAACAACATAAAAGAGTAATACAAATCAGCGCATGACTATCCAATTTTCCAGTCAACTAAAAATCCTTGAGGTGACGACTGATTTTTTTTCTTTTGGTATCTTTGTATCTCCAGCAATGAATGCAGAGCTCTGCACAAAGAAGATACTAAGTATTTCCTTGTTTTTCTCTTGTAACTATGATTCTTTGATTTTACTATTGTGGTCTTTAAAAACAGTATGATAACAAGGGGCAATGGAATTCTAAGTCTTATGTATAATAATATCTTATCTTTATACAGATCTTTACAATTTACCTTTTACATATACTTTATCATTTGAATATTCTTGGTCACTCTGTGATGAGGCAGGGCAGAGATTAATACACTGCCTTGCTTGATGGAGGAAGATACTGAAGTTCAGAGAATGGAAGTGAGTCTCCTAAAGTTGTACAGGATGAAAGAAGGGCTTAAGCAATGGACACCAAGACAGGAATACAATGCTATCTTGCATATATATTTATTTGTGCTTTCCAAAGTTGATGTTTCATTTTTCAGAGTTCCCTGGCAACCCTGAAATATCATTGATTACTTCTGAGTTCTCAAAACACCATGGGTCAATGAAATATAGTTTCATAACAGCTTCTTTATCAGAAATGTTATCTGGAGCTATTTTTGAACAGCTCTGCCCTGATAGTACCTTTCTCCATGAGAGGGGAGGGCAGTGCCAGTTTTTCCCTTGGTATAGGTGAATCTAAGTAAAGCTTAGAATACAAGATGCCTTGAGGAGGCATCTTTTATACTTGCATGGGCCTAAAGAAAAACAGACGCAATATATTGTTCCCCTTAGTTTCTTTCCTTTTAGTCAGAGGCCTCAAGAAAGGCACACAGGGGATTTGTTCATTTTTGGGAAACTTTCCTCCCATCTCTGAGTAGTTCCTGCCCTTCAGAACCAGGGGACAATTGCTGTTCCTGTCTATTTTTTGATGTGTGACAATGGACAAATTAAACTCCCTGAAGTCTTAGTTTTTCAGATCTGTAAAATGAGGGGTTAGGGATGAATAACCTTTGTTGACCTTTCTAGTTTAAAATCTCTGATTCCATTATCCTTAAAGTCACATGTTGCCCCTTACTCTGGAAATGGTGGTGTGGTATGGCCTACAGTCAATGTGCCTACCGTTGGTTCTGTTTTTTCTCTTTGCAATTGTGTGGATATTGCAATTTTATGATGCTATTGTTCATTTTTCTTTTCCAACAAATCAGGGATTAGAAGGATATAGTATAACTTTCCCCTTCTGGACAACTTTTTGGAAATATGGTAGACCTAGGAATGGGTCTACTTTTCTTAAACTACTTATAAGCCTTGAGATTTTTTTTTCTTTATATTCTTACTGTGAAGAACTGGCCATCTGTATCTATGATCCTGTTAGATATGGTGGAAAACACTTTACTCCTTGTTGCTTAGGGAGACTAAAGCTGGTGGATCCCTTAAGTTTGGGAGTTTTTAATTGTAGTATGACTCAAGCCAATGGGGTGTCTATGCTAATTCTGATACCAATATGATGAGCCATTGGGAGTAAAGGGTTGCCAGGATGCTGAAAGGGGTTTTATAGTGGCCAAAGTTAGAAAAATGGAGTGATTAAAGCTTATCAGTATTGTGATCACCCATGAGTGCTCATGGTACTTCCAACATGAATGATGGGGAGACCTAATCTCAAAAACAAACAAACAAAATTTATTATCTTATGAATTAGTGGCTAAATATGGGAAATTTGCCTAGAAAATTTTCATCTGTTTAGAGTTATTATGTCTTCTTCAGAACCCCATTGGCATGGAACTTCAATTAATACACTGCTAAGAAGAGGTAGGACCATGCTAGGAAATAGGGGTTCCATATACAAAGAAAGGTAATTTAAACTTTCAGCAACAATATGGCACAGTGAAGAGGGCACTCCACTAAGAATAAGAGGACTAAGTTTAAACAAGGACATCTCATTGCCAATTACTGTGTTACTCTGGATGAGTCCACTTTGTTTACAACTCAATTTTTTTATCTGAAAAAAGAGGATAACAATATTTGTACAACTTATCTCAAGTTAATTTAGCTCTCTGAGCCTCACTTTACCCTCCTGTCAAATGTTTGTATTTCTCCACTAAATATACTTTCTCCTTCTTGATTTTTCTTCTTTCCCTTCTTACTTTTCATCCCTCAGTTCTAATATATGCCACTAGGCCTTTCAAGGTGTTAGAAGAATATTATATGGATAAATGAATTCAATCAAGGAAGGTGCCTTACTCCACTGAGAAATAAAAAGGGACCTGAAAATTGGAAGAAGGACACTTGCAGAGGATTCCTTCCAATTTCTAGTTATATGGTATTCTAACTATTAAAATAACATTAGCTGAAACATGTTATACTTTAAGCTGTACAAAATATTTTACACACATCAATTTGATCTTCACAACAGGCCTAAGTGGCAGATAATAATATTAACAGTAATAATAGGTATTTGTAAGAGCTTTAAAATTTGACATCACCTTATAATCTTTAGCTCATTTAAGCTTTACAACTGCCAGGGGAGATATGTGCTACAACTATTACCATCCTTGTTTTAATGACTAGGAAACTGATCCTCAGAGAAGTTAAGTGATTCATGGTCACATAGATAATAATAATAATAATAATAATAATAATAATAATAATAATAAGCATTAGCATATATAGCCCTTTAAAGTTTGCAAAAAGACTTTCCAAATATTAGCCTTTTAAACTTTACTAAATATTAGATATTTATCCTTTCAACAACCCTGGAAGGTAAGTGCTGTTATCCCAATTTTATAGAAGAGGAAATTAAAGCAGTCAGAAATTAGGTGCCTGGCCCAGAGTCACACAGCTATTAAGTATCTGAAGGCAAATTTGAATTTGTCTTCCTGATTCCAAGTTCAGCACTTCATCTACTGTGCCACCAGCTATCTATATTATTCCCATTGAACAGATGAGGATGCTGAGTCTTGCTCTTGATCACACAGGTAATAAGTGATAACGACAAGGTTTTAACCTTCCTGGATCCAAGTCCAGCATCCTATCCACTACACCAAGAGAAAAAAAAATGATGACTTCAATACTTATAAAATATAATTTGATTTTTAAGCAAATTTTCACAAACATTCAATCAAAGCAAGGAGTACCAGGGCTACTCTGAGAGAAAAGCATATGATTTACTTCTAACCATACAGTCTCTTGATTTCGGCAGAAATATCTCCTTATTCAAAACCTACTTTGTGCCAAGAATAATACCTTTATTCCCAAGAAGAAGGCGTTCCTGAGTTCCAAAGAACTCATGCAAGTATTCTTTGGATGTGCTTAAATCAGTAACCTGAGGATACTTGCCTCAGATGTCCCAATGAATCCTTGCAATATTTCATCACTTTTCAGGGAATACAGTTTCAGGCCCCTCCAAAGGAAAGGAAGAAGAGATTGACAGAATTGAGACTTAGCACTTCCTGGTTCCAAAGGTTAGCTTTCTAATTTCATGGTAAACAAAACAAAACAAAACAAAACAAACCCAAGATTTATTGAATTGAACAAGGCAGCTATATATAGTTCAGTGGATAGAGCTTTAGGCTTTGAGTTGAATTGTGGATTCAGACATCTATTAGTTGTATGACTCTGGGCAAGCCTGCCTGCTTTGGTTTTCTCATCCATAAAATGGACACAAAAGTGGCAATTAGTTCTCAAGGTTGAATGAAGATTAGATGAGATAATATTTGGAATACACTCTGCAAATTTTAAAGTACCATACAAGTGCTAGTTATTATTAATTAATTATACTCCCCATAGTTTATTGATGACAAAGGCAAAATTTGAAACTATACCCTCAATTCCTTATCTAAAGTTCTTTCTGTGTTATATTAACAGTATTTAAGAAGCATCATCATTGAAAGTGATTCAAACCTGATTTTAAAAGAATATACTATCATCATAGAATCTCAGAATTTAATTAACCATTGAGGTCATCTCGTCTCCAGCTTTTAAAATTATAGATCATGACCCCACATGGGTCTCATAACTGAATATAGGGGGTCACAAAATTATGATTTATTATCAGTAAATGTTTGATATTTATATTTTTAATATGCCTATATGCCTGAGGTCATGTAAAATTTTGGGGTGCAAAAGAGTTATGAGTAGAAAAAGTTTAAGAAGCCCTAATCTAGACTAATTTTATCTGAATCAAGAATCTTCTCTTCAACATCCTGACAAGTGATTATCCAGTCTGATTATTATTATTGTTGTTGTTGTTCAGTTGTTTTTAATCATGCCTAACTCTTTATGTTCCCATTTGGGATTTTCTTGGCAAAAATACTGTAGTGCTTTGTCATTTTCTTCCGTAGTTCATTTTTACAGTTGAGGAAAATGAGGCAAATAGGATTAAATGACTTATCCAGGATCACATAGCTAATAAGTGTTTCAGAAAGATGAGTCTTCTTAAATCTAGTCCCAGGACTCTATTCACTGTCGTCTAGCTGCCCACATTATTAATATTGCTATGACTATTGTGAATTTGAATTTATATCTGTATGTGTGTATATACACATACATATGCATGTGTATATATACATATGTTTGCATATATTTATATAATTTTTTTATTAGAGCTTAGAGCCTATTTTATAGCAGAGGAAACTGAAATCTTGAGGAATCAAATCTATTCCTTTAAGGTCCCCCAGCAAGTTAATGGGAGTCTAGCGGTCCTTCCATGTCAGTTCTGTCAATTCTTAATACTCTTCATTGACAGGGAAGTCAGCAATCCTGACAATGCAGCCCAGTCGAGAAGAGTCACATGGGGGAAAAAATGGATGGGATGTTTGTAAATAACCTTGTGAGATAGTGAATTCCCCCCATCACTGGAGTTATTCAAGCAGAGAAAATAATTGGAACATCTCCCTATACACATCCTCACTCTTCTCCCATAAACAGCCTGAAAAGTTCTCCTCTTGAGATTAGTAGTGAAATGATATTTCCTGGGGAGAGATTGTACTGGTCTAGTTTGTTCTGCCTATTAGGAAAAAAACCCCCAAACTGTTGTGATCTGAATTCAATCACAGAATGGATTAAAACTGACACTAAGAAAAGTTGAAGGGCTAAGGGAGATACTGTTATTTTGGTGATTCATATTGAAGAGAAAGTGAGATAATAGAGGGGGCAAAGCACTTAGGACGTCATAATGCTATATATAATGTGCCAGAGGCTATTATTCATACTAACATAATAATTATCAACATCATCATTATTTTCCTCATCATTGGACCCTTTTTCTTAAGCATAGATTCCTCTCCCTATCCAGGCTATGCAGCTGACCTCAAAAACTGCATGACTTTCTCTTACTTTACTCCCACCCTCAGAGCTTTACCCAGGCAAGAAAACCTACAATCTCTCCCCACAGTCCCTCACTTCTCTGCATATACCCTACCTCTTTGGAACTGTTGATGAAATTGACCTTAGTTAGGAGAACAAGAATTGAATCATTCCAAATAGAAAAGGGATTCAGGACAGATAGTCAATAAACATTTATTAAGTGTACTCAGGATACAAAGAAAGGCAAAAGATAGTTCTTCCTTAGGTTTCACAGTCTGATGGCAGAGACAAATATATACATACAAGTAATATTCAGGATAAACTGGAGATAACCTCAGAGGGAAGACATTAACATTAATGGGAATTAGAAAATATTTCTTATAGAAGGTGGGATTTTACCTGGGACTAGAAGAAAATAGGGAATCCAAGAACTGGAGATGAGGAAGGAGAATATTCCAAGCATAGAAGATAGCCAATGAAACTGTTCAAAATTGAGAAATGGAGTGTCCTATTTCAGGAACAGCAAGGAAGTCAGTGTTACTGGAGTGAAGTGTTGGTAAAAGGAAAGGGCTAGACTGAAAAAAAAATGAATTTTTAGTGAAATGATGAAGGTTCAAATTTTAGCTCTATCCCTTACTACCCATATGATCTCTGGGGCTCAGTTATCTCGTTTACACTAAAGGGTTTGGGCTAGGTAATTTTAGGTGTAAATCTATGAAATTTTAATGACTTATTCAAAAACATACAAGGGACCACTATTAAATTCAGGCTGTAAACCTCAGTCTTCTGAGTCTAGATAATGATAACAGCAAAGACAACATCATTTTATAGTGCTTTACATTTTGCAGAACACTTCACCAAGGGCTCCTGTGAAGATTAACTGAGATGTTCTATGAGGTAAGTATTACAGGTATCCTCATTTTGCTGAAGAGGGCATGGAGCTTCAGAGAGATTAAATAATTAGTCTGTGGTCACACAGAAAATCACATTACTCTTTCCATTACATTATTCTCATCAGCTTTACAGGTTGTATAAATGCCTTTATGCTAAAACTATTAAAAGGTTGTGCCCAATGTGGTTGAAGGGTTGCCTTGCCACAGGAAGACGGAGGAAGAGCTAGTTGACCTTTCCAAGAAGTTGCTCCTTCGAGAGTGTCTGGATGCCCCTCACCCTATGTATAGAATGGGAGTAAGATAAAAGAACCCAGGAAAACTTGGGTAACTAGAATTAAGGTTTCTGTATTAAAGTCTTACAACAAAGTGAGGCCTTTTCCATTTCTGTTCAAGGTCCAGAGCCAGATATGGAGAGAGTGGGGTCAAAATTTATTGTATGGGAAATATTGGGACTTTCAAATTTTAAGCTATTAAAGCTTAAAACTACATTGAGGCTCAGAGTATAATGAAAATATAAAGTATGGAATATACAAGATATATACATTTAACCTAGTAAAACTGCACTAATACTTTTGGGGTAGTCCAGCAATAGTAATTTATATAATAGTAATACTAATACTACTAATAATAATTCATAGATAACAATACAATAGTAGATAATAGTGATTGAAAGCAATATTTTAAATTATATCTTCATTCCCTGAACAAAGCTCCTGCCATGCCATACTGTTTAAGAAATATCATTATTGAAAATGACCCAAAGTAATTAAAATTTTCTTTGTAAAGTATTTGCATAAGTGCTTTGCATTTTATTATCATAACAACCCATTGATGTGGGTTATTGTTAGCCTCATTGTATCTTAGCCTTCCCATCTGTAAAATGGAGTTAATGACTTACCCATGATCATGAAGCTAGTAAGTATTAGGATTTGAACTTGGGGTCTTTCTTATCTTAAGCAGACATGTTGTTTCAACTGGAGCAGGAAGGCAGTAAGATGGTTATTCCATAAGTGGCGATTTGTCCACCAAAGTTTGCTAAATGGCACATAGTTGACCTTCTTGGAAAGAAGCAAAAGATGACATCTTGCCTTCTTAATAATTCTTTCTTAATTAAAGACTGTGTTGTAGGTAAAAACTCTCTATATAGTTTCAGTTATAAAATGTCTTTTTTTTTTTTCTTATAACCTGGCGGTTGAAGCCATGAGAAATAACCTTGATAATAATGCTTGATCATGGATTCTATGATTTTCTCCTTACAAATTGTCAGAACTTCTGCCCTTAGGATCCTGGGCTACCATGAAAACCCTGATTGTAATTCACATATCTGGGTGGGCATAGAGGACAATGTCTAAAGATGCCCATTGGGCATAAAGGTGGATATGGAGTTACATCTTCTTTCTTTATCATCATCATGCTTAAGGCTAGTCTTCTTCTGATATCCGTTCCTACTATATCATACTGTATGTACCCTAGCCATATGTTGTGTATCTGTCTTCTCTGGTCAAGTACACACTATTTCATTTATGTAATAAGCAAATGCACTGTGTGTTTTCTCTATTGTGCTATATTTGTGTACTTTGATCTTGTGTATGTATATGTAGTCTCAGTGTACACATGTCTACTTTCAACTATATGCATATATTTTTGTATGTTTATCTAATGTGTTCCTTTGTATCTGTTTTAGCCTATAAGCTCCCAGAAGCCAGGAGGGTAATCTATTTCTGTTACATATTAATCATTATTCATTCATACTTTTTATTCCCCTCTCTTCTGATACATTTGCAAATGAATCAACCCCAAGTCAAGAATAGGTTATTGAAATTGCTCTCTGATCTTTTAAAATCACTATTAGATAGGAGGTATGTGCAACAAACATTTATTAAGCTTTTAGTACTGCATGAAGTTACTTACCTTTAAAGTTAGTTACTTTTCACAATACATCTATTCTCTGTATTGTATTTCTGAATAGTAGCTGTTAGTTTAAGAAGAGGGAATTAGCTATGGCATTAACAGTGGGATGGGCAGGGTAGAAAGCAAACTTTTGAGTTTGGTGTTTAAGGTACTTTATACCCAGGCACAATCATCTAACCTCATTTTTTCCACTACTTTCTATAAGATCTGTCTTCACTTATCAGGGGCTCTTCTCTTTATTTTTTCTCACATCCCTTTTCCTCTATGAAATCACCCACTTCCAGTAACACAAGAGATGAATGCTATAGGAATTCACAAGAGGGAAAGGTTACTTTCACAATTGAGTGGAAGATGGACTGAACTGAGGAGATACTTGTGGCAGGCAGGCAGACTAATCAGCAGGTTATTGCAATAGTCCAGGCATGGGATGATGAAGGCTTATACCTTTAGTAGTAGGTTCTAGTCAGTTACATTCCAGTCACTTCCAAGTTCTATCATTTCTCCTTGGTACCATTTTCTTACATATGGCCCCTTCCCTCCTCTCAAAATGCATCCACCCTCCTAAAGGTGCAAGTTCTCATCACCTCATGCCTGGACAATTACAATATTCTGCCTTCAAGCAGAAGTCTCTATCCCCACTACAATCCATCTTCCACTCAGTTGTCAAAATGACCCTTCCTTCTTGTGAATGCTTTAGTTGTCCAAGTGATTTTTGTAAAGCACAGATATGATCATGTTATTCCCCTGCTATTCAATCAACTCTAATGACTCCCGATTGCCTCCAATATTCAATATAAAATCTCTTTGGGTTTAAAGCCCTCAATAATCTAGTCCTTTCCTACCTTTCCTGTCTGTTTTCACCATATACTCCTCCATGTACTCTATGATCCAATGACACTGACCTCCTCACTGTTCCTTGAACAAGATACTCCATCTCACAATTTCTAGCATTTTCACTGGCTGTGCCCCATACCTGGAACTCCCTCCTTCTTTATTCTTATCTCCTGGCTTCCTTCAGATTTCAAGTCTTACTTTCTGCAAGAAGCTTCTTCAATGCTTCTTTCACTTGTTGATTATCTATGATTTATTGCAAGGCAATTGGGGTTAAGTGATTTACCCAGGATCACACAGCTAGTGAGTATTAAATGCCTGAGGTCATATTTGAACTCAGATCTTCCCAACTCCAGGTTGGTACTCTATTCTCTGCATCATCACCAGGCTACCCTCATCCTATATAGATCTTGTTAGGACATAGACTCTTGAGAACAATGCCCTTGAGAACAGTGACTGTCTTTTGCCTTTTTTTATATCCTGTGTTTAGCACAATGTCCGGCACACAGTAGGTGCTTAATAAGTACTAGCTGCCTGCCTGCCTGCCTAAGGGCTGGAATAAAGTGTCAGATTTGTGCTGCCTATATTGTCACAAGCTCTTATTTCATGTCAATTCCTCATGGAGAATTAAGAATGTGGGATAGTTAGGTAATAAAAAAGGTAGAATGGGATGTGGTGATTGATATAAAGTGAAAATCTCTAATTCCCTATGCAACTCTGGACAAATCACTTCCTCTGATTTTTTTTTTTTTAAAGAAGCACTGTCCTCATGACAGGTAGGTAATATAAGTCACATCATCCTCATTTCATGCAAAGTAAAGAAACTGAGATTCAGTGACTTAAGAAGGTAGGTAGTTCAAGTGCTATCATCATTTCACAAGTGAGGAATCCAAAATTTGGTGGCTTTGCTCAATGTTGCATGGCTATTATGCATTAGAATTTGGATTTGAACCCACATCTCCAAGGAAATACAGCTTGGAGGAAACAGTTCACCCTGGATTCTAAGCCAAGTATTGATACTAAATTTAGAGTTCTTTCCACCATCACATCTTGCCTCCCATCTTACATTTGTTTGTATTTAGCATAGAGCTTGACATAATAGGTATTTAGCAAATAAATATTTATTGAATGTATGAATTAGTTTGCTTTTAACTTTGCAAATTGGTTCTCCCATTCATTAATTTATTTAATGACTTCTTCTGTGGGCAAGTACTGTTAAAAGATAATATGGGAAAAGATTACTGGTTCTGGAGTCAGGAAGGACAGTGATTGCAGGTGTAATTTCATTGATATAAGGAAGTCCCATTTACCAGAAATGGTCAAGACTTTCTTGGAAATTTAAGTGTCTTAGAGGGTTGCTGAGAGCATTGAAAGTTTAAGTGATTTCCCTAGGATCACACTGATAGTATGTATCAATGTGGCAGAATTGAACTCAGGTCTTCCTGCCTTCAGGAGTATTCATTCTTCTCTAAGGCAACATGCATGCAACATAAAAAGTTATGAAGACAGTCACGGGAAGAAAATCTTTATAGAGGAAGGTAGGACTTGAGATGTCTTCTCAGAGCCCCAATTCTTGCAATTGAAATTCAGTGGGAATAGCTAAGTGGCCAGTGGAAAAAACCCGGACCCTTGAGTCAGGAGGACCTGAGTTCAGATATTTAGTAATTGTGAGGCTTCAGACAAGTCACTTAATCCCATTCCTAAAAGAAAGAAATAAGATAGGAAAGGAGAAAAGTAAGAAAAAAGAAAGAAATAAAAAAGGATAAAAGAAAAAAGGAGGAAAGAAGAGAGGGAGGGAGGAAAGAAAAGAGATTCAGGAAGACAGGAAGGAAAAAAGAAAGAAGGAAAGGAGTAAATAAGAAAAAGAAGAATGAAAAGAAGGAAGAAAAGAAAGGAATAAATAAATTAGGGAAGAAGGAAGAAAGGAAGGAAGAAGGAGAAAGAAAGAAAGAGAGAGGGAAAGAAAGAAAGAAAGAAAGGAAGAGGAAAGGAAGAAAGAAAGGAAGGAAGGAAGAAAGGGAAGAAAGAAAGAGAAAAGGAAGAAAGAAAGGAAGAGGAAAGGAAGAAAGAAAGGAAGGAAGGAAGGGAAGAAAGAAAGAGAAAAGAAAGAAAGGAAGAAAGAAAGAGGAAAGAAAGAAAGGAAGGAAGAAAGAAAGAAAGCAAGAAAGAAAGAAGAAAGAAAGGAAGAAAGAAAGGAAGAAAGAAAGAGGAAAGAAAGAAAGGAAGGAAGAAAGAAAGCAAGAAAGAAAGGAAGAAAGAAAGAAAGAGAGAGGGAAAGAAAGAAAGGAAGAAAGAAAGAGGAAAGAAAGAGGAAAGAAAGAGGAAAGAAAGAAAAAGGAAAGAAATAAAGAGACTGAGTGGTTTGCTCCAGGTTACCTAGATGATTGGTGTAATTTTGAGTTATCCAAATCTGTCTTTAAAATAGGATTAATGACTGAAGCTTTTATCTCAAAGGGATACTATAAAATTCATATGAGATGAAACTCTTATATCACTTTTCATGCCCTTAACTACTACCTAAAGGTCAGCCATTATTATCCCCATTTTACAGGCTCCTTTGTTGGAAACATGCGACTTACATATTTGAGCAAAACAATGATAAATAAAATAAAACCAAGGAGAAGCAGCTTAGCATTTCATCCTTACTAAGTAAAAAAAAAAAAAGTTAGTAAACATAGAGTGAATTAAATAGTTATACTAGAGTTTACATAGTTAGTAAATAAAATTAGAGTGAATGAACATAGTTACATTATGAACATTAGAGCTGGAAGAAATCTTCAAAATCTATCCAGATTCTTCATTTTATGAGACAACTGAAGCTTAAGGAAGTTAATTGATTTGCCTAACACACAGTTAGTAGCAGAGGTGGATTTTGAACTTAGGGCTGTTGACTCCAAAACCAGTGCCTTTATCCACTTTCTTTCCTTGCCCTTGTCCAAAGACATCAAGAAGATTGATTTTTCTTCTAAGAGGAATCCTCTTAGGAAACAAAATTGTGTGATTTTTTTTTTCTCTTTTTCTTTTTTTCTCCCTCTTTTCTTTTTTTCTTCCTTTTTTTTTTTTAAAAGTACATACCTCTGTATAAATGTTACTAGCCATGTTTCAGGCTTTCTACAAGCTTTCTATAAGTCTGATTTGGGAGGAAAGTATGACTAAAATGTGTATCACAAACATAACATGGGTATTCTAAACAAACAAGTGGTGGGGTCAGCAGGAAAGAGAGAGACTCAGTCAATCAAGGAAGCATTATAGGAGCTGATGTTTCTATGTTTTAAACTAAAATGAAAGTTCCAGGTTCCCAGGTAAGTCAATAAATCACCTTACCATTTGAAGTTCCTAGGAACCCTGTGAGGTGAGTGGTAATGGTTTATTGACTCAGTTTTTGGTCTGGAACTGCATTTTCCTCAGTGTGGGGAATTCTCAGAGTAAAAACTCTTTCTAACGCTGATGCAGATTAATAACCTCATTGTGATCAAGACTCTTTTAAGAGATCCATGAGACATAGAGATTAAAGGGATTTAGTCATGGTTGTCCAGGTAATATGCATAGAGGCAGAGATTGAACCCAACTCTTCCTGATTCTAGGAGTAGCCCTTCTATGTTTCTCCAAGGTAGGTCTTGCAATTATTGTCCCCATTTTATAGACTAGAAAATTAAGGATCAGAAATAATTGATGATAGTGAAATAAATGCTTATAAAATAATAATAACAATTATTATTTTGCAAGCATTTATGTGGTATTCTAAGGTTCTTAAACTGGTAGTATATATATACATATATATACATATCCATTATATATACATACTATATATATATATGTATATATATATATATATACTTAGAATAAATATATATATATAGTATGTATATATATTATATATATAGTATGTGTGTATATATATGCATATATATGTGTGTGTATTTGTATATACATAAAATTTCATTTGATCCATATAATAATCTTGGGAAGTAGGTACTATTACTGTATTCATTTTACAGATGAGAAAACTGAAACTCAGAGAGGTTAAGTATCCAGGATCACCTAGCAAGTGTGAATATTAGAGGCAGGATTTGAACTTGCGTCTACCTTCATTCAAATCCAGCAACTTATCACTTATAACAACTGGTACAAATGTCTAAGGTAGGATTTGAATCTAGGCTTCTCTGCCTCCAGCATGTTTTCCTTTATTTTTCACTGCATATCGTGAAGGAAAGACTTCTTGGAGGAGATTAGGATCTGAGATGGTCTTACTTTAGATTATATAGATGATGGTTGGCAGCAAAGGGCACTCAGGGAAGGGGAAGGGACCTCTTCTAATTCTTTCTAAGTGCAGCTGCACCAAGACTTTTGGGTAACATCTTATAAAGAGGCAAAATCTGTGTCTGAGAATAGAATAAGGAAACACTCAGACTAGAGAATCCCTCACTTAACACAGACCTTCAGATGTCAAATTTTAGAGTTGTAGAGAATTCCAGAGATGATCAAGAAACTTTAGAGGGTGGATTTGGTACTTTGGGGACAAAGCCTCTCACCTTGGATAAGAAGGAAATAGTTTTTTTTTTCCCTGCTAATTTCTTTTTAAATAAATATTTATTTAACATTTATTTCCAATTATGCTCAAAACAAATGTTTTACATTTGTTTTTAATATTTTCGAGTTATAAGTTCTCTCTCTTATCCACGGCCATAATTTAGAAACCACATATGAAGTTATGTAAAATATAAGTTTTTCAAGAGATAGTGCTGAGTTTACAATTAGTGAAATCTGTATTCTACTTCTACATCCATTTTTTAAGATTCTAAATTAAGATTTAAGATTTAAGATTAAGATTAAATCTTAAGATTTAAGATTCTAGATCTATTTACACTCTGTGAGACTGTGGTCAAATTACTTGTTCTTCAAATGACAGTGTCGGACTTAATTATGTCTTATAGTTCTAAATCCTGCCAACTTGACCTCAGCCTGGAGTCAGGAGGGAGAGGGACTGGACCAGTGATTTATTTGGGCTAGGAAGTTCCCTTGGCATGTGAAGGATATGCTTGTGAAAATACTTGTTGGTGATTCCTAGGTGGGATAGCCACCTCTTAGTTCTTTTGTCAGATTCTAATTCAAGAAGTTTCAGAAGAAATGTCGACTTTTATAGTAGAGAAGTATTGGCGGATGGTGGTGAGGTGGCACAGTGGGTAAAACACTGGGGCTGGAATTAGGAAGACCTGAATTGAAATTCTACCTCAGACACTTTCTAGTTGTATGACTCTGGGCAAGTCACTTAGCCCTGTTTGTCTCATCTGTAAAATAAGCTGGAGTCAGAAATGACTGTAGAGAGAAAAGTGACTTGCTCATGTTCATACAGCAGGAACAGGCCAGAAGGAACCTAATTTTCCTGGCCCTGGGATCAGTTTCAAGGAAATGCTCCTTGTGTAGAGTTAGGACTGAAAATGCTTCTCTCTGATACCAGGAGGCAGGAGTGAGTTCAAATTTCAGTTCTAATCCCACCTATCTGGCTGGAGACCTTCTGCCTCTCATCTGTGTGCACCCCAGTTTTCCTCATCTGTAAAATGAGATCCTTTGTATCCTTTAGTTCTTGTGAAGAATGCACGTTGTCAACTCTCAAGTGCTATAGAAATATGAGTTGATATAGCCAGCTTAACAAAGCCTCACGTCCTCACTTACTCCTTTGTTTTCTTTCCTTTTCCTCCTCTTCCCCCCTTTGCCTCTTCCAGGTTATGGCCACGCAGCCCCCGGTACGGATGCAGGCAAAGCCTTCTGCATGTTCTACGCCGTGCTGGGCATTCCACTGACCCTGGTCATGTTCCAGAGCCTGGGGGAGCGGATGAATACCTTTGTTAAATACTTGCTGAAGAGGATTAAGAAGTGCTGTGGGATGCGGAGCACTGAGGTGTCCATGGAGAACATGGTCACCGTGGGCTTCTTCTCCTGCATGGGGACCCTGTGCATCGGGGCTGCTGCCTTCTCCCAGTACGAGGAGTGGAGTTTCTTCCACGCCTATTACTACTGCTTCATTACCTTGACTACCATAGGGTTTGGGGACTACGTGGCCCTGCAGACCAAGGGGGCTCTCCAGAAGAAGCCGCTCTATGTGGCCTTCAGTTTCATGTACATCCTGGTGGGGTTAACCGTTATAGGGGCCTTCCTCAACCTGGTTGTCCTCAGGTTCTTGACCATGAACAGCGAGGACGAGCGGCGGGATGCCGAGGAACGGGCCTCGCTGGCAGGCAATCGCAACAGCATGGTCCTCCACATCCAGGAGGAGGCCCAGCATGGCCGGCCGCGGTACAAGGCCGAGGTCACAGACCTCCAGTCCGTCTGCTCGTGCATGTGCTACCGATCCCAAGAGTATACCAGCCGGATGGTGTCCCACCAAAATTCCTTCAGCACCAAGCTGAACCCCCAGTACTTTCATTCTATCTCCTACAAGATTGAAGAAATTTCTCCAAGCACATTAAAAAACAGCCTTTTCCCTTCCCCTGTTAGCTCTATCTCCCCTGGCCTACACAGCTTTACTGATAACTACAGGCTGATGAGACGGCGGAAGTCCATTTAGGATTTTTTTTTTTTTTTTTTTTTAAGAAAGAAAAAAAAAAGTCATTTGTCTTCTCTGGCTTTACTTTCCATGGATCCATCTCTTTTTCCCCTGTTGTTTTTTCCCCCTTGTTCATTGTTTACTTTCCCGTTCCTTTGTTCTTGCTACCCTTTCTTCCTAATCTCCCAAGAGAGATGGAGTAGGGCCAAAGGGGGAAGAAATAGCCAGCCCTTCACTGAGACTCAGAACTGCGCATGAAGCATGAACCCTTCCCAGCAAAGTTTGCCTTACATTTCTGCTCCCTCCTTCACCCCCAACCCTTCACTTTCCCTGACCCTTAACTCTCCCCCTACCGGAATGTGAGGTGACTCGAGGTGGAGCTGAGTGGGTACCAAAATCCAAAGATGCACACCAAGCTTAGAGAGCCTTCTGGCACCCCAGGGTGCCTCTGACCTAACTCATGGCTTCTTTTTCCTCCTCAAGGAGCAGGTCATTGCATATGTGTGTGCATGCGTGTGTGTGTGCACACGGGGCGAGTGTGCGGTGTGTGTGCAGTAAGTTCCACAAAAACAAAAAAAAAAAAATAAGCATCAGGTATTCATTTTTTTCCTTCAAGATATAGTATTAAAAAAAACAATTTTAACTGTTTGACTCCTTCCATGTGGAAAGAAGGAAAAATGAAACATCCAAAAGGGGTTTTAAATAATGATTTTGCCAAAATGAAGCATGTGCAGTGAGCAGTCTATAGGTCTATAGCCCAGAGTATCATGGTCATTTCCTTTACTTCCAACTTCTAAATTGTATTAACATTCTTTTCTTTATAGGGGGAGATGGGTGGGGGAAGGGAAAGAAAGATCATTTTAGCTTGCCAGTTCAAATTTTTTTTTTAAAAAGCATGCACTTTGTAAAACTGGTATGCATTATAAACACAGGAGAAAACAACAACAAACAATGGAACCAATAATCAAAAGCAAATACTCTCATTAATTTATTAAATGGCATTTTATTTTTGTCATTTCCTCCAGTTCCAACAATTTACCAAGCAGCTGAAATGTCAGGGAAAACTGGAAAATTGTTGGAGCCATAAAATGGCAATTTTGTTCTTTTCCTCTTATTTATACAATTATTATTAATTATTATTATTTCTATGCAGCATCTCTCTGCATGAATAGGAATTATCTTTTTGGAATGCTTGGATAAGGATGGGTATGAATAGGTGGGTATCTTTTTTTTTTCTTCTCCCTCAATAAAGTGTGACAGGGCATTCCTTTTTTTTTTTTTTTTTTAATACAACAACAACAACAACAAAATTGTCTTTAAATGCTTTTGATTGGTAAATAAGGGGATGCTCATGTTGGTCTCAGGAAAAGTTTCAAGGGAAAGTATCTTGTGTTTTGGCCTACAGGGAATTTGCAATCCTTCTGAAGAGTTAGACCTAAAAATGCTGGTCTTTTAGCCTTGGGAGATGATAGATATAGACTCATTGAGAAAAAACAAAACAAAACATCATCCTATTAAATTACACATTCTTTTCTCTCTTCCTCCTCTCTCCTCAACTCCACCCCTGATATATGAGCTACACCACCATGTACTTTTAGAGATTGTCCTATTTTTATGAAAAAGAAAAGGTTGTTTTGATGAGCTTTCTAACAAGACTTTTGCTAGGTCTGATCGAGCATCCCAGATTTTGGGGCCAGAAAATACTGCTGCCATACCTATGGATGACAGCTTGATCTCAAAGCTAATTAAGCAAATTTAAGTTTCTCCTTTTCTGTTTCAAAAATTATTTTGGAATCATCTTTCTGGCCCCAAGACTTCTAGCCCTAGGCCTCCTCTGTTACATGCTCTAGTATCCAAGCAATAACCTCTTTGGGTGTTTATTCCAGTGTAATACACATCCTGGATGGGAAAACCATTATAGAAGCCTTGGAATTGGTGGGCTCTGTAGAGAAGGAGGATGGGATTCTTGCTGAAAAGCCTTGAAAAGAGTTGACCCAATGAGATTACAAATCAACCAACTTCTCCCCAAAATCATTGAACCCGAGAAGAAAGGTCCTTTAACCAGAAGGCAGAAGGGAGAATGTCAGCACAGTTGCTGATGCTTCACTCCTTTGGGCTTCTGTAAAATAGTGGAACTGGCTAAGTTAATCTCTAAAGTCCCTTCTGGCCCTACATCCTTGGAGTTGTATTTTCCTTCAGCCTGAAAAATGCCCCTTCTGCTCCTAAGACAGAAAGAACAGGACACTAACTGCCCAGCCGGCCAACTGAGCTATCTCCTTTAACCTTTCCTCTGTCTCTGGCAGTTGGGCTTCTTTGGGAAAAAATACACCCAAAAACCTGCTTATGAAATACACACATATATGCATACATAGGTTTTATGTATATGCATATGTTGTATGTGCACATACATATACATTTGTTTTGGGAGGTGTAATCAAATTTGTTTTCCAAGGCTTTCCGGAGAACTAACTCAAAATAAACAAAAACAACTTAGCATGACTTCATAAGCCATATCAAATATGGAGAAAAATTTTGAATACATTCTATTGAATAATAACTTATTTATGAAAACTTTCTAAAAGCAGATTCTTTGAAAAAAGTCATCAGACAGTCCTGTGGGCAAGGAGTGAGTATATTCCCATTATATATAAAAACTAAGGTCCAGAAAAGCAAACTGACTCTCCTCTTAAAGTCATGGGGGTAATGAGTAGCAGATAAGGTCAACACTTGAATTCAGGACCCAGAATATGTATATATAACCTCAGGTCTGGAAGAGACTTCAAAAGTCATCTAGTCCAACAAGTAACTAAACATCAATTCTTACATCAATTCTAGCCTCTGATTGAAGATGCTCAGACTATTGAGTCTTAGATCCGGGGTCCTAATTCCATTTCTGTAGTACTCTAAGAAGAGAATCATCAGCCCTCCATAAGCACCTTCAGTGGAGGACACTCACACTTTTACACGGCCAAATTAAAGAATTTGGAGAGGTCATTTGGGTAGTGGACATCTTGTGCTATTGATGCATTTCTGAGCTAAAGCACATCCATATCAGGGGCCAGACTTGTTTCTATCTTTTCTTTACCTTGTCCCTCCATTCCTGACTTTTGGAATAGAATATAAGAATAAAATTGTGGTTCGATTCCATTGGGCAGGGGGAGAGAATAAAAGTAACTATCTTTCTAATAGAAAGCAGACCTTTTATCTGTCATGACATTTTGTCATAAGATAGGGATCTTGTGTTAATTTTGAATTTGACTTTTGGAGATCCAAACTAGCACTTGGCTTTCTCCTAAGGGCCTCAGAGTTGCTGCCATTATTTTATTTTATTCTTAGGAAATGAGGACCTTGTAAAGACAGAGTCAAAGTCACATAAGGAAACTTTGGTACCTGGTATTAGACTTTGAATCTTAGTTACTGTTTTATTTACTAGAGATTACTCTTTTCTCTTCATTAGAATGGTAGAGCATTGGATCTTCTAGGGATCTTAGCAAATAGAATATTCATTCATAAAATGTGGGCTATAAGAATCCAAACTAAAATGGAACCTTTAATCCTATCACTTACAGGGAACTGAAGTTATTTTTTAACTGAAGACCCTCTGCACATGAGTCAGTAGCATGAAGGAATTATTTGGGAAACAAAGATCAACATTACATCTGCTAGCATGACTTCTAGTCCAGTGTTCTTTCCGTGATATTAGACTGTCATATTCATAAAGTCTTCTATTTTTTAAAAATTGCTCTTTTAAAAAATGTTCACCTATCTCAGGTGTGAGTGTTTCTGGTGAATCCCAGGAAAATATAATATTTATTTATTGACATCTTTAAAACAGTAATAATGAGTTACTGTATGATAAGATGGTAGTGAGAAAACTAGGTTAGACATGAATTGTGATATAGTGATTTTATTGGGTAGAATCCCTTGGTTTTGAATGCTTAATTTGACTTGTTCCCTGTCTTAAGAGAATGACAAAATGAAATAAAACACACGTGGCTTAAGTTTTATAGTAAGTCATGGAATTGAGTTTTTCCCTCTTACAGAGATTTTCTAGCAGTAAAGACTTGTGAACTTTGGTTTGAATATAAGACTAATAACTTCTTTGAGGCATAATTCCAATTATTCTTGCTGATAGCTACAGTGGTATAGATGAAAGAACTCAGCAGATAGCTCTACATCAATCTTATTTGACTTTACAGGAACATAATGTTAGGCATTTATTTTGTAGGTTCTTCCTAGCATATTTAAAAAAAAACCTGAGTTCTCTCTGGCTGACATTAATCATACAACTAACATTCTCTGGGGCCAATGATAACTAGCTGGAGAAAGAATAGAAGTGGTCCCAGCATCCGAACAAAGAAAAACCAGTCCAAGACGAGGCTTGTTTGTGGATAAGCTGCTCTATGAAAGCTCCACAGAAAAGAATGTGAATATTGCCCACTCTGTGGTATATTGCTCATTTGTAGTAGTGGGACTGTAGAGTCAAGCTAGTCTAAACATTAGGAGGTAATAGGACATGAAAGATGGTAATGGCAAAGTGATGTAAGAGTAAGCACTGAAATAGATGGCTCTTTTCTATTCACTTTTCTTACAATAAGCTCAGCAGATAACTGGCTAATTCTCTAAGAGCAGCTGGCCCTGGAGTCAGGGAGACTTGAGTTCAAATCCAGCCTTAGACACTTACTAGCTGTATGACCTTGGGCTACTCACCTAACCTTGTTTGCCTCAGTTTCCTCTTCTGCAAAATTAGCTGAAGAAGAAAATGGCAAACTATCTTGGTATCTTGTCCAAGAAAACTCTTAAATGGGGTCATAAAGAATCAGATACTACTGAACAGAAGAGAATACAGTAGGAAAAAGCATAGATTAGTTATCGGAACATAGACTAATGAAAGCTTAAACCTGGGGGGATCTTAGAACAAAACATTAAATCATAGAACATAAAATATAAAACATTGGTGCATGGAATTTAGAATGCTAAAACTGAAAGTGAAGATCATCTAATGTAGGGGCTCTTATTTTTTTTTGTGTGTATCTTGGGATCCCTTTCATGGTCCAGAATAACTTATGGGATCCTTCTTAGAATAATTTTTTAAAACTATAATAAAGAAAATATTAAATTTTCATTAGAAATTAGTATAAATATATACATATATGTTAATAAATATATTTTTCCCATCAAGTTCACAAACTCCCTGATATCTGGCCACAGAACCTGGTCAAGACCCTCTCATATGATCCAGCTCTCTAATAGAAAAGAAAAATGAGTCCCCCAAAATGGAAGTTACTTGCCTACTTAGTTAATGACAGAATTGAGAATTATAACTTTTTTTTTTCTTAGAAATATCATGATAGAGATTTAGTTCCAAGTATTCTAGGAATCATTCCTCACTCCTTTTTTTCTTTTGATGTAGCTTATATTGTATGGCACTACTCAGACTCCTTCTGTTGTATGCCTCAGAGATGCCACATTTTAGCAGGTTTCCTGAGAATATTGTTAAGGGTTTGAGTCCTCCTCCAATTGTCTTCTTATTTCCACATTTCAAGGATCACAGCTTCTCTATGCCTTCAAAGGTTATTTTTATTAAGTTAATGTGCCCAATCAGGGCTGCAATCAACCTGACAGTCTGCCATAGATGGTCCAGTAGTTCCAAAAAAGATGAAAAGAAAATTGCAAATTCTATTCAGTCCTTTAGGTGGCACAGTAGATAAAGCCCTGGACTTAGATTTCAAATCCTGCCTCTTGACTTATTAGCTGTAATGCTGAACAAGTCACTTCATATGCATCTGCCTTGATTTCCTCATCTGGAAAGTGGAGATAATGATAGCATCTCTCTCACATGGTTGCTATGAGGTTCAAATAAGAAAATATGTGTAAAGCTCTTTGCAAACTTTAGAGTGTTATATAAATGTTAGCTGTCCACATCAAAGTCCATTCAACATTCATCCATTCTTTCAATGATCAAACATATGCTGAGCATTAAAATTTCTTTCTCTACCAAAGGAAGGGGCTGGATTCCATGATTTCTAAGGTCTCTTGTAGCTCTACTAATCTAATCAAGTCTGATTTCAAGCTCTGACATCCAATTGTCTATGTTCTAACTTTCTGTATTCTGAGGCTGCTTTCACTACTGACATTTTATGTTCTATGATTTCCCCCTGTATGCTGAGGACTTTGAGACTCAGATAACTTCATAATTACCTGTCACTGTAAACAAAGACAAAGTAGGTTTTTGTTTTCCCTCTCTGTAATTAATTTAGAGGTGACGCGACCAAACCACCATCAATAAGACATGTCCTCTGAATCATTCATCTTCATTGAATTGAGCATAGATAACAGTGAAAAATCCATCTCCAGGACAAGGAAAATAATATGTGGTTCCTGCCTCTAAGCAGCTTACAGTATAGTAAGGGATAAAAGACATGGGCATAGAAATATAATTAAAAAACGTATGAAGTGTTAGGAGGATTCAGTAGAAAGCACTTTTTATACACTTCATGAGCTGAGCCTTGAGGGATGGAGAGAATTTATATAAGTAGTAGGAGAGGTAGGGAGTCATTTAATTTTAGAATTGGATGGGACTTGAGCCTGGTTAAAATGCCTCTCTTTTTCTCTGTGGCCTAGATTACCTGCCACCTTCCATGTGAAGACTTCCCTGAATTTTTTCTCAGTCATCACTCTCCTAGAGCTCTTTTGCTGATCTCTGCTTTGCCCTCAGACACATGTGCTATTCTTATTTGCTCAAGTAATTGATCAACAAGCATTTAAGTAGCACCTACTATGTGCTAAGCATTGGATCTTAAATACTTTAAAAGCAGGAAATCATTTTTTATCTTTGGGTCAATAGCACTGAGCAATAAAGCACTTACAAAGTGCTTTATATATATATATATATATATATATATATATATATATATATATACACATACATATATATATACATACATATACACATACATACATATATGTATATATGTGTATATGTATATATGTACACAATATGTATATAAATATATGTAATGTAGATATTTATATGTAGATATAGGGTTATATTGAATTCTAATCAATGGGAAAAGTGCTCCAGTTATTGGGGATCTTGTGAATATAGCTGTAGAGGAGGGAATAATTTTCCCTTTTTGAGGTTGGGGTCAATTGATGGTATGGAACAGGACAAAGCTAAGTAGACCTCATATGGGTCTTGAAATTATAACCGTGACTGACCTCAGGAACTGTCTAACCAGCTACAGATTACATTATATAACAACAACTCTTTCCTTCCTTCTCTCCCCCCACTGTCTCAACATCCTGTTAGTTATAGATAATTTAATGAAAACTTAGTTTTAAGGATAACCCAGTTAATTATGTAATATAAAGGAGGGCAGTATGATATTAGTCTACTATGGTAGAAAAGGAACTTGGAGCTAGCAGAGATTTGGGTTGGAATCTTGCCTTTTATTCTTAGTAGCTGTGTGACCACAGGCACAACCTTTTTAAACCTCAATTTTCTCATCTGTAAAATGGGGGTGGCATATGTGCAGTAGCTACCTCGTAGCAGTTATTGTGAGGACTGAATGAATTTATGTACATTTTTTATAAAATTTATAAAATTTAAGAGCATATAAATGTCAACTCCTAGTAGCATTACAGTGAACTTTGCAGAACGTCATCTCTTCTATTGTAACATTTTTCCTCCCCTCACTATTTTCTTACGGCAGCTAGGCAATTGTCAGGAAGACCTGAGTTTGACTACTACCTCAGGCAAACCTTTAACTAGCTGTGTAAGGCTGAGAATGGATAGATGACTTGGGCAAGACCAATTTCCTCATCTGTAAATATAGCTAATAATAGTATCTATTCACAGGGTTTTTGTGAGGATCTAATGAGATAATGTCTCTATGTAGAGTTTTGCAAACCATAAAGCATTATATGAATATCAGCTATTAAGTATGCATTAATCATATATTAACATTGTCAGTTCTTTGCAATTTAATTCTTCTTCTCTAATGACTAGGTCATCCGGAAACTGAGATTGCCCTGACATAATCTCTGATAGCCTAACAGCATAGTTACAGAAAAGAATATTGAATTTAACATCTGGGCTAGATTATTGACTAAAGTCACAAAGCTAGCAGATGTCAGAAGATCGAAAGTATAAATTATTTAATCTAGCTGAGTCTTAGTTCTTTTTCTAAAAAAAAAAAATGAGAATAATAATACCAGCACCACCTACTTCTCAGGGTTCTTATGAGGAATGCACTTTGTAAATTATGCTGCTCTTTATAAATGCAAGCTACTTATAATTATTATCATATCATCATTATATGATTAATATTTGCAAATATTGCAAACAGTAATGGGATTGTGTTTGTATGTGTGTGTGTTTGGTGTGTCTTGTCTGCTGGAATCTGAATTGCAAATACCCTCAGATTTATCATCTCTGGTAATTTGTAGGCCAGGAATACCCACTGGGTTTATAACTTTTATAAATGTGGGGGTTCTGGAGAAGGGAAGGAATTTGGACATTGCCAATTACATAGAATCTACTCATTTGAAGACACCCATTAAAACCTCATCCATAAAACAGAGGAAATAGACCAATTAATCTAGGTCCATAAGACAGTTAGTTGTCCTAGAGTCTGACATCAATTTCAAGAACTTCTGGATACTAACCAAGAGACTTGATGATAAGGCAGGTAATTTTTCTTTTTCTCATACAGATCTGAAAGTAGCTGTTTCTGGGAAAATAAAATTATGTCATTAGCAGCTAAAAGCTACTGAGCATAATGAACTCCCCTGAAGCTGCTAAATGATTTTATGTTAAGGCCAGGGGCAAATTATATTGGGGGGAGAAGGGAATCACCCTTGAAGTGTCTCGCCTCATTTTACTTGGTGTGATATTCTTTTTCATAATAGGACCTAATTAGTATATCCATTAAGAGTCCAGTGGAGGAAATCAAAGAGGAGAAATTCGTTGGAATGTGCTCAGGACATTAAGAAAGTGGGGTTGGAAATGTGTATATGCTAAAGAGAAGCCATAATTAGGTTTGAGGGTAATATGTTAATATTCCAGCTACTCTGAGGCCCCAGGGCTTAGTGGAGAGATCATTAGTTTTAGAGGCAGAAGCCCTGAGTTTGAATCTAGTCTCTGCTGTTCACTTCCTAAGTGACCTTTGGCAAATTATTTCTGCATTTGGGGCCTTAGAAAGTAATTCCCCCAATTTAAAGAGGAGAAAAAGTATTAACTGCAAGAACATATATTTCTCTTTCCACAAACTGTAGGAATTAGACTTATGCAGTTTGAATCTCAAAGGGTAAACTCAAGAACAGAGCGTAGAATTTAGGAAGAGTTCAATTTTGTCTTGATGTTGGGGAAAACTTCCTAGCAATTAGAAATTTCCAAAAGTAGATTCCTTGGGATTCTTTGGGAGATAGTGAGTCTCTTTCCTGGGAAGTTTTCAAGCAAAGTCTATAGGTTGTCCAGGGGTTTCTTATTTGGATAAAGATTTGGACTCTCTGAATTCTGAAATCTCTTTCAACTGTGAAGTTCTGTGATTCTGTAGTTCCTACTCCTCTACCCCACCTCATCCCTAAAAAAATATAAGCTCCTCAAGGTAAGGAACTAATTTTTTTTTGTATCTCCAATGTCCAGTCTAGTGCCTTGCACATAATAGGTGCTTAATATGTTTATTGGAAAAAGGATAGTATTGGAGATACATGGTGAAAAGGATACTAGAAATAGAAATCAGAAGGTTTTAGTCTGTGTTCCATTAATAGGATCTTGAACAAGTCCATTCACCTTTATGAGACACATTATGCTGATTTAAGAAGGTAAAATTATCATAGTACTTTGTAAGATGCTATTTAAATGAGAGTTTGTGATCTCAAGAGCAACAGATGTTTCTAGGACAGGGATTTTTAACTTATTTACATTTCATGTATCCCTCTGGTGATGTCTATGGATCCTTCCTCAGAATATTTTTAGAAATGAAGAAAACCAATTGCATTGGAATATAGTTATCAAATTATTTTAAAAGACTAAGTTCACAGACTCTGAGTCTTAAGGTCAATAGAACTGCTGGAGTATTGTGTTGCTACTGTGGGAGAGTGTCTTGTGCTGTAGGGATATAGGTTTAGTGGCCTTCAGTCCAAAGAGAATGATCCATAGCATTGCCAGTATAAGTAATACAATGTCAGAATGGGTTGGTTCATTAGACAATGGTCTCATTTGGCCATGTGGATTGTCAACACATGAAATAAATTAAGTTTAGCTTTTACTGCACAGTATGTATTTTTCCAGGAAATTATGGAGTTAGAAAATATTATATGTTTTGTTTAACGTAAAACCAGATCTATAAGGGAGATGGTTGGTAAATTGTAACTTATATTCTAATACCTTGGGGGAGATGTTGCAGATGTTACAGGAGGAATGGAATAATGAAAATGAAAAAAAAACAAAACACTATACTAAGTTTAAGGTCCAGTTTTGCCACTAATACGTTGCATGACCAAGTTCTCCTAAGCCTCATCTTACTCATCTGAAAAAGATCATATCATGTTCTCTAAGGTATTTTTCAATTCCATGTTCTATGAATCTATTTAAAGGAATCTTATGGTATTCCTTTGATTAAACAAAAACAAACAATTGTCTAATCTATATAATTGGCTTTAGGTATCTTGGTAGCACTGTGGATTGTATGGGACTTAGAGGCAGGAAGAGTTGAGTCTGAATCTTACCTCAGACATTTACTAGCTATGTGACCCTAAACAAGTCACTAAATATACATTTGCCTCAGCATCTTTGTCTATAAAATAGAAGTAATATCACCTACTTCACAGGGTTGCCATAAGGCTTAAACAAATTGAACATATGTAATGCACTTTGAAAATCTTAAAGTGCTTTTTAAAATAAATGCTGGCTATTGTTATTGTTATTATTACTGTAATATGAAGGGCTAGAGTGAGCAGGAGGATTCCTGCACCATTTTCACTTGTAACTAGATTTTTATAATATGAATTTGTATAGGTGATAACTACACAATTTTATTTAATGTGAATTATCCAGGGTAGATGAAGTTCTACTTTCTTTTCTAAGCCTAAGAACTGAAAATTAGGAGACCTCTGGATCAGAGATTATCAGATAGTAGGGCACATGATTTGAATTAACGTTCTACAGTATGAGGTAGACAGGGATAACTAATAGTGGCTGGTCTCTGATAAATGTGGAAGCTAGACCCGCTAATATCCCCACAAGGGAAGAAAAATGAAGCAAATTGCCTCATTTGAAATGCAAACACAAGTGTTTTCTAATAGTTGCTTTGGTTACAGGTCACTGGTGACCCTTTATAAATTAAACTATAGAGTTTTATAGCATACTTATAAAATGCAAACATAGATTATCTAAAGCAGTATGAAAGAATAAATGTTTGTTGTACTGGGGGCAACCTTGTGTGCTTGAGAAATACAATCAGGTATAATTAAATCCTGAAACTTGAAATGACTTGATTACCTGTAAGATGACTGTTAGTTGTATTCCTGGACCATAGAATACCATACAATCTATTGAGCCCTAGCTCTTAAAAGTACTTAACATATATTGATATTTCACAAGTATTTTGTACTCTAGAGGGATTAATATTTTATAATAGGAAACAAAGCTCAATTAACACACTTACCCATCCATCTGTTTGTTCTCCCATCCATTTATCCATTCATCTAGCATTCATTTTAATATTTCCTTCTGCACAATAATTTGCTTGGAAAAGGGCACAAACAAACAAATAAATAGATTGTATTAGAGACAAAGAAAACAGGAAAAGTGTTACTATCTTTATTATGAGCTTCTAGAAAGCAGGAAGAGATCAAGTGCTACCTTGTATTATATTTATCTATGGAGTGTTATGTCCTTCCATACCTCTATCTTATCCCTAATGGAATATATGCTCTTTCAGGTCAGGTACTAAGTCATTTTTTTCTCTTTGTATTGCTAGAACTAAGCACAGTGTCTTGCACATGTATTGTTAGTTCTAGGATAGTGTAAATAATGAATTTCTTGAAGTGGTCACATTTGACTTTGCACTGCATATTTCCACTGGGTTGGAACCAATTACCCTATTCTACATAATTATAACTTTCAATATTGCAAATTTGAATACATGTTACCACTTTAGGAGATTTATTATTCATGCTAATTGGGATCTAGCTGTAGTAAGTTCTTAATACATGCTTGGTGAATTGGTACACAAATAACAGAATGAGAAGCTTCACAGAGGAGGTAATATTTGAATAAGGCCTCAAATGATAAGTAGAATTTGACTAGGCAGAGATATAAGCAGTGACATTCTAGGGGTGACAGTGTAATATTTGAACACAAAGGTACAGAGGCAAGAAATTTTAAGTTCAGAGGAGGAGGAGGAATCATTTCTTCTTGTTAGATCTTTGAATACTCAAGATGGAGTGAGAATAATGGGAGATAAGGATACAAGGTTTATTGAAGCTAAATTTGGGCTGGGGGCAAGGGCTTGAATGCCAAGCTAAAGAATTTGGATTCTATTTTATAAAAGAATTGTTCTGAAAGCTTCTTGATATGATCAGAGCTGTGCATTAAGAAGATTAATCTGGCACAATGTGCCAAATGTATTGCTGGAATGAGTGACTCTAAATTTTTATGCCAGAATATTAACAAAGTTTCAAATTTAGCTATTTCAAAGCTTTAATAAATACCTCAGCCATTCACTTAGGGGAATATGTGACAGAACTGTGTTAATGGTCAGAAGATCAAAGCTGAGTCCTCCTAATACCTACAATACTCCTATTGGATGGGACTTAAAATGCACCCAACTTTGTGTTGAATTTTATTCTTTGATGGATAGTATTCCTGGGAGACTCCATTGTAGAATTCATAAGTTAATTGCTGTTCTTCTCTGGTAGGGGATATTAGCTTCTATTATATCTATAGTTATAACTTGTTATAGATAAAGTGGGAAAAGACTCCTTTGGTAAGTATTTTGTAAATTATTCCTTAGGGAAGGAGTTCAGAGTTGTGAAATAGAAATTATTCTGAATAAGATATTTGATATTTGAACAAGATCAAAATAAACTTATATGAGAAAGTTGCATGGTGTGGTTGAAGGAGACCAGGATCAGAAAGAAAGAGACCTAGTTGATAAGATAACGACATTTAATAGGGACAAATGTATGTTGCGGGGAAAAGTTGGCAAAAGTGGAAAAGGATGTTCTGGGAGAGTGTTTCTGCATATTGTCAAGCAAAACCTGGATAACCATTGGTCATGGATGTTGTCAAAAGTATTCTCATTGAACTTTTATTTGGACTGAGTAACCACTGATTATCTCCCCAATCTGAGATTCAGAGAACATGAAGAAGAAAAACAGTTTAGCACAAAGAGGGTTATGAACAGCCTTCTGTGTGTGTACGAGTATGTAAAAATATTCATCTAATGAGTTCCATTGTTTTCATAGTATAATGAAACCCGGGGATCCTAGGGTTAATGTATATTGTTCCAGATGTGAAATCTTCTGCTTTCCATCTGTTCTAATAATCCTGTAGCTTTAGGTTCATTGTCTGTAAGATTCAAGAAAGGAAATAGATCCCTCGGGAAAACTGTGGCTAACGACTCCCAAAGGAGCACAGTGTAGCAGTGAAAGTACCCGAATGCACTTGGGAAGCTCCAGGAGCAAAGCCAGGAGTCTGGATTTCATGTGTGACTTTAGGTCTCAGTTTCCCTAGCTGTAAAATGAGAGAGTTGGACTAGATGAGTCATAATATCTTTTAGAGCCTTAACTATGAGTCTATTATTACCAGATGGATCTTAGGACCAGGAGGCAATTCAGAAAGAGGACTTGCTCCCCTAAACCCTCCCCTTATCCCGCTTTCTGCAAGCTTAGCTGCCTGGGCTTTAATCATCACAGTGCCACATTTGGGTGGCTAAGTATAGCCTAGAAATATTACCCTAAGTGCCTTCTGCTTCAGCCGTCTTTCCTCCTGTTAAAATACACACACACACACACACACACACACACACGCACACGCACAATACCAATAACACTACCACCACCAAGTGACATACAAATACTATAATTAACCAAAAACCCAGAACATTTCACTTTCCCTCCCCAATTTCCTTGACAGCTTCCCCCCTTTAATCTTTTTCTATTCTATCTAATCTGTATCCTGACCATGAATGGATACAGGTGGTACTTTTGCCCCCTGACACCCAGAAAGGACTAAAAACAAAAAAATAACAAAAAAAAAAGATTTACCACCACTGAAAACTCACCATGAATTAATGGTGCAATTTGGGTGGTAATTAATATGCACAGTTCCAAGCTGCATTGTCCTCCCTCAGAATGAGTAATGTCAGACAAATAGCAACTAAAGCGAATCCATCAGACCACAGGAGCTGTTCGCCATTAGCTTCTGCACCATAATTGAATCTCCGATGCATCATCTCCCCACAGCTAGGAGGGCCAATCCAGGCAGCCCAGCTCTTGTTTAATGAATTGCTTATCTCTGGTGCTGAGTGGGCACGGAGAAGTTTGTGATCCCTTCCTTTTTCCTCTCTGGGAGATCCAAGAGTAGGGAGGACCTATAGACTTGAGGGAGAAGGAAGAAAAGAGAAGACAAAAAGAATGATATTTTCTCTCCCTTTGAAAAAAGAGGCTGACAGTTTTCTCCTCCATCTAATTCATTTATCCACTTGCCACTGCCTAGCAGGAAGGCTCTTGTTGCATGTTTCACCATCTTTCCCTTGGTTATATATGAATAAAGTTGAGAGGAACACTTATAATGACCCAAAGAGGGTGGGATTCCAATTGTGGGTTCTGGAAGGGTATGGGAGCAACAGCAATAATAATAACAAATAGCAATAACTTGTATTTATAAAGTGCTTTGAAGATTTACAGAGCACTTTGTTATAATGTTAAATGTTTATTTAAATGAATTGTCCCAATTGTAGAAACCCATCATAACCATACAAAGGATCATTATCATGGGCACTTAAACTGCTTGCTGATTGCTTGGTGTTGTGATGGATAGTGTTCTGGAATTAGGAAGATGGTGGTTTCAAAACTTAATTCTGATATTTACTATCTGTGAAAGTCCTGACAAGTCATGTAGTCATTTATCCTTCTCTTACAGAAGAGGAAACTGAGGCTAAATTGTATATTTATTTTTATTTCACAGGTTATTGAGAGGATCAAATGCAATAACACGTGTAGCACTTCACTACTTTTAAAACTATACAGAAGTCTGTTATCATTATTTAGCAATTTTATTATGTTCTTAGATTTATATAGAAATGAGTTGTCCCATCAGTTATAACCACCAGAAGAGTTCTAATTATGGCATAATAGCATGCTGGACTTGGAGCAAGGATGGTCCAAATTCAAATCATGTCTGTCCTTTGCCAGGTGTGTGATCTCTGTAACTTCTAATTCTCATTTTATAGGGGAAGAATTTGAGACTCAAATTACCTAGTAGTGCCTACTCCCAAATGGCTGTTGGGTGGATCAATGGAAATGATATATATTAAGAGATAATAGGTACATCTTTAAAAAGCAAAGAATAATTGGCAGTGAGTGGAACCTAGACAACCCCAAATGGGTATTACTTTGGAAACTTGGTGACATAACTACCAAAAGAAAGGATTTCTTAGGAAGAATGCTACCATAGTGACTGTATGGGAAGTCAGAACTGATAGCCACATATACATTATAGTAATCTATGTATCTCTCTCAATCTCAACTAACAATAGATAGAGTCTAGGTCAGTGTTTATTCCTTATACTAAGAAAACTGATGTACAGATTTGGAGCCAGGAAGTTCTGGGATCAAATTCTGCCTTAGTCACTTAGTCTATAAAAATGAGAGAATTGGCTTCTTTTTTTTTTTTTTTTTTTTTTTTTTTAAGAATTGGCTTAAAAAGTCCCTTTACTTTTTCCACCATGATCCATAGTATACTGGAATTTCTCCCTTGTTCTTTCTGAAATGTGATTAAGAAACAATAGGTCTAATATTTTCAAAAATTGAACAAAAAATTTATGTCTTACTGATGACTGTTACCTTCTATGTTGTCCCTGGGGAGGGTCTTATCATGATTTCAAGGATATTGCCCTTTTCAATGACCTACATATTCTGAAGTTTTTTTTAAATTTCCTTGGGGGTAGAAAACTTTATTCTTTGGAATGTAAATTTAATGTTTGGATGCAACTGTGAGTCATTAGGAATCAATTATGACAAACAACATAGGAGAGGGTCAGAAGAGGAAATTCCATTTGGAGACCAAAATGAAACTACCCTCACATCAGTTTATGAGCTCTTTGAGAAATTTAAAGAGGAGGCCAAAAATCTCAAATAATGTTACCATTAGTCCAATCACAAACTTCAGCCTTTTCAGGGGACTATTTAGGAAGGGTCCACAATAGTTTTCTGACATGCCAGAATTTATATTCTCTATACCAGTAGGTCCTTCATACATTTGTGTGATAAAAGGAACACAAATGAGACTTACGAAAAAAGTCTTACATTTGTGCATAGAATTGTTGAGCTAGAAGGGGCCTTTGTTTCCACCCTTGTAGTATGTTGGGGTTTGACTCAATGATTCCTGAGGCTCACAGAGGTCAAATCACCTTAGAAATCAAAGCTTGTGAGGGGTGGACCTAGGACTAATTGTCTCCTGTCTGCCCTTCCTTGTAGGGCCCTTCTTTTTCTTTTCCTGCCCTTGGTATTTAAATTACCACACTCCCTCTCAAAGAGTCCCCACATGTCACTTTTTAGGCCCAGATGGAGGGCACCAGAGGGGGGATTTGGGAAGCCACCAGTATTTTGAGGAGTGGGAAGCCAGATCTTAAAATAGGAAGGCTGCGCCAGATGGTTTCCACTCCTCGCCAAAGCCAAGTCACAGGTTTGGCAGCATGGCGCCACCCAGGATAGCCACACCTCTCCCTGGGAAGGAGGCTGGTGAGGAAGATGCAGAGGAAGATGTTCTTGGAGCAGTGAGAAAGGCAGCTGGGAAGTGGGACTCATCCATCTTGCTCCAAACTCTGCCCCTAAACTTCAGGTTTTCTGGTTGTCGTGTTGCCCTTGGAAAAGTAAGTGGGGAGAGAAAGGCTCTTGGAGTAAGCTCAAACTCAGAACCCTGGGATCAGATAATTGTGTTATTGGAAGAAAATTCAAAGAGCACATGAGCTGTCCTGAAACAGACTGGGCATCCCCTCTATAGAAGTGTTCAACCAGCCTATCCTAGCCCTAGAAGTGAGAAAACTCCGTCATTCCGCCCTGCTTGGGAATCGCTTTAATTTGATGTTTTCCCTTATTTTGAGCCTTAAATTAGCCTCTGCACCTATTTCTACTCTGGACAACAAACTCTCTTCTACATGACAGGCCTTCAAGTAACTGAATCCATTAAACAAATAGCATTTTTGTTTGTTAATGGATAGTACATATCAGATCTCCTTCTTTGTGCAAAATATTCCTTGTTCCTCCAATTCTTTCTTATGTAGCATGATGTGATGTCTCTCACCATCCTAATCTCTATACCTTGAAAAATAATAACTGGTGTATATATAGTGCCTTAAAGTTTGCAAAGCATTTAAATCTGCAAATGTTCTTGTTGTCCCACTCATTTTATAGATGAGGAAAATCAGTGTTAGAGAGTTTATGTGACTTGTCTAAGATAATACAACTCTGAAGAACTACAAGCAGAATAACCCAGATCTCCCTGATATCAGATTTAGCACTTTGCTTACTGCACCACGCTCTCTCTCTCTCACCTTGGCAATGTCTGTATGCAATGCTGGTGCTGTGGATGTCATCATACCAAAGAGTACCAAGTGCCCATGTGTCTTAAAAGGGCATCTTATTCTTTATTTTTAGCCCATTAGTAGTGGCAGAATTTGTGGCAGCTAGGTGGTGTGAGGGAGCTACGTGGTGCAGTGGATAGAGTCCCAGGCCTGGAGTCAGAAAAACTAATGTTGACCTTTCTTGTAGAGAGATATTAATAGACAAGGTAGCTAGATGACACAGCAGGTAGAATGCTGAGTTTAAATTCTGCCTGACACACTAAATAGCTACATGATTCTGGACAAGTCACTCTATCCTGTTTGCCTCAGTTTCCTTATCTATAAAATGAGCTGGAGAAGGAAATAGCAAACCACTCCAGCCTCCTTGGCAAGCAAACCCCAAATGAGTCACAAAGAGTTGGATACAATGAAAATGACTGAACAACTACAAAAATGACAGAATTGAAGGACGATTTTCATTAACTGATTTCTATAGCTTTGAATGAACCAGTGTACCTTTAAGGTGAGCACTTTTTAGCTGTACTTTTATGCTATAGATGTGTTTAGAAGAGGAAAATATCACATCCCGTTTGGGGCAACTGTAAAAGCCCTATGGAAGAGGTAGCATTTGAGCTCAACCACAAATCTAGTAAATTGTCAATTAACAAATGCATACTTAGGATGATGGGAGGGATGATGAGCATGTCATATAAAGGTGCAGAGAAAATAAAATGCAGAGCTTGTTTTAGCAATGAAGTCATCCAGTTTAACTGAAACAGAGAGTGTCAAAAGAGAAAGATTGGAAAGGCTAATTAAGCAAGAGCATGAAAGACTTTAAAAGCCATGTGAGTGTATTTGGGCTTTGTAAACCTTAAAGCACTATTTAAAGGTCCTCTATTATTATCAAAGTGATTTACATGATAGTGTCTGGTTTGATCTTCACAACCAACCTCTGATGTAGGTAAATGAGGCATTATTAACTACTATTTTACAGATGAGGAAATTCAAGATCAATGAGACCCAATGATTTATCCAAAGTTACATAGCTCTATTAAGTTCCTGAGTCAGAATTTGAATTTAAGGTCCAGAGTTCCTTTTAATTCCAAGTTCAGTGATGATGTTCATGGCTGTTCCAGAGGCTTCTCTTGCTCTTCAGTGCCTACAAAAAAATCTTAGAAATAGTAATCTAACCAGCAGTATATCAACTAGGTGTGTATGTGTGGGGGTGGGGAGGAATAAATTAAAAGGATATTATGGTGATCTAGCTGAGGGATTCCGAGGCCATATTTATTGATTTCTATCCCCTCTGCAAAGAAAAGGTAGTCTTGATAGGTCTTAATTTCAGACTTAAATTCACCCTTAAATTCTCTATATATTTAAAAGTTCTTCAAAGTCTGGTTGTCTAGGAGAATCATGATATTACTAACAAAACGAATTGTTAGAGTGGCGCAGTTGGTTTAAGGATGGGGAATGGTGTTTGTGTGATGAATTTGGCTTGAGATCTCTTCTAAGGTTAAACTGCTAGTAGATCAGCCATGTGGAGATGGTCTGTGGACATTTATAAATTAAGGGCAGGAACAAAGATGAGAGGACAGGAGGAGGGATTCCAGACTTCCCTGGCACTATCATAGTTCATAACATAGAAGTGACAATTGAAGTAGGGGGATAGATGAGATCATTAAAAGAGAGTGCATAGAAAGTGAAGGTTGAGGATGAACCACGGTATGGGAAGAACAAAGGCTTCTGAAAGAGACTAAGGAGTTGTTTGAGGGTAAAAGAACTAGGAGGAGAAGTGACATAGAAGCAATGAGAAGGGATAGTTTCAGGAAGGAGAATAAATGTTATCAATTACTTCCAAAATAGTTAAGAGGGGTAAGATCAAAACCCAAATCAAAACAAAAATCAGAGTCCTTGGATTTGGTAATTAAGAGATCCTTACTAGTTTTGAGGAGAACTGATTCAGTAGAGTGCATGGGCAGAAACTAGGTTGGGAGGGTTATTGAACTGACCTGAATCAGTGATGAAAGGAAGGCAATAAATGTGGGATACTTTTAGAAATTTGGCAATGAAAATAGACAAGGTATAATATGGAAGTGCAAGACACAACATGTTGGGGAAAGAAGTGATAGTAGCAATAGCAGCAGTGGTTGTTAGTAAAGGGAAAGAACAAGAAAAGGGGACAGAAGGGAAATCGAAAATGATAGATCATGGTGCAAAGGAGGGTGAGAAGGAAGCTGGACAGCCTGAGGTGAAAGAGAATAAGAATGATTAATGGATCAAGGGCCTGGAGAAGACAGGAGGGGATGGGATCAAGGGTGCAGGCTGAGATCAGAGGGAAAGAGAGAAAGATGCAGTGTTCTTTTGAACTGAAGAGGAGGACAGTGAAAGGAGGAATCATGTATTAAATGTGAATGAGACTGTAAACAGAACTAAGGCTCTCTTTTTGGAACATAATTCTCCTTTGCCAACACTACTTCTTTACAATCGTTGATTTGATTTTTTTTTTGTTCCTTTTCCTCTCAATTCTTCCTTCCTCCCTGTCTGCCACTGCATCCTTCACTCTCATGACTAAATCATCTGTCAACGCTTCTATTAAATCACAAAGGCCTTTAAAATTTTTTGTAAAATATATTTGCACATGAGATATATTTAGAACCATAAGAACTGGAAGGGATCTGGGGATACTCCAGTCCAACAATCTAGTTCCCTTATTTGGCAGAGATGGAAACAGAAGCATACAGAAGCCTTTGGGTAGCAAAAGTAGGCCTTCTGACTTCTCAGATCAGGGCTTTTTCCATTATGCCACAAAAGAGTTAGACTATGTTACTAGTATACTTACATCTCATGAGCTAGAAACAAATATCATTTAAAAAGAATAAATTACATTAAAATAATTTGGGGTGACTGGCAAATATTCCTTTCCCCAAAAGTTGCTTTGCAAGTCATTTTTTGATTATGCATCTCCTTCTTTTCTTTTGGCTATGATTTGCTTCCCCCTCCTGGTGAATTCTTCATTTGACTTTCATGTCAGATTCTATATCTATCTTGAGTAAACCATTTCAGTTATTTCTTCCCTGGGGATCAGAATATTTTCTTTAAAACTTATGGTCAGGGCCACATTTTAGGAAGGATATGGGACTTGGCCTAGCTTGTGAGAAAAAAATGATCAGGATGCTAAAAAACCCAGTAATCATGTAATAGGAGGAGCAATGCAAGAAATTAGGAATGTTTAATTTCACAAAAAAATTTTGGGGGGGTCTGTGAAAGGTAATCATGACAACTATTTACAAATATTTGAAAGACAGTTATGTAAATGAGAAATTGTTTTTGTTCTGCTTGTCTCTGAAGGACAAAACCAAGACCAGTGGGTAAAAATTGCAAAGAAGCAAATCTAGGATAGTTTAAGAAAAACTTCCTAACTAGGAAAACACTCTATGGAAGTAATGGCCTTCTCACTATAGGTTTTCAAGACTAAAGTCTACCACTTATCTATATTTTATAAGGAATTATTATTTAGATAAGTTTTGAACTATATGGACACTTCTGACTTTGAAATTCTTTGACCCATGTCTATATCCATATATTATCCATATTCAATGCATTAACATTGTACCACTACTAAACGAGGTGTTTTTTTTAAAGAGAAATTCTTAATTTTGTTAATTTTTTTGTATCTTTTCTATGTATCATTCAATTTCTATATTCCCAAACTGCCCTTGTTACCCAGGGTGACTCTTCCTAAGCATCTTGACCTGGAGAAGAGAAGACTCAATGGAGACAAAATGGTGGTCTTCAAGCATTTTTTTCCTCCTATTTTCCTGAGCTGCCTTCTAAGTTTTTCTTTTGCTCTCTGCGGGTACTTTTTTTTTCTTCTCTCCCCAGCCCATCCAAAAGAAAGCCATAATTAAACACAAATACATACACATATACACATATCTGTATGTTTATACAGGTATGTAAAACCATATTATACATACTTCTATTTATCAGTTCTTTTTCTGGACATAGACAGCACCTTCCTTCACATGTCCTTTGTGGGTGGTTTGAATATTTATTTATGATATTCAAGATGAATTAGTCATTCAAAGTTGTTCTAAGGAAAATATTCCTTTATAGTATTCTTTTGGTGATATCCATATTACTTTTTACTATTTTATATATAGGTTTTTTCCATGCATTTCTAAAGTCTACCAGCAGATCATTTCTTGTAGCACAATGATATTCTATTCCAACCAAATACCGGTCTTCAAGCATTTACAAGGAAAAATCAGACTTATGTTGTTGGGCTCAAAAATGTAGAATCAGGAACAAGAAACAGAAGTTGCATGGAGTGGTCCAATTTAGCTTTTATGCCAAGAAAAACATACTAATAATCAGTGTTGTTCTAAAATAGAATGAGCTGCTTCTGGAGGCAGTGAGCTTCTCCCACATTGTAAATATTATTTCCCTTAGAGACCTCCATAGTGCTTATTCCATTGTCTGGTGCATAATAGACCCTTAATAAATGTTTATTTCATCCCCATAACATGCTTCAAACATAGAATGAATGAACACATGTTGGATATGTGATAATGGAGACTGTTCTGGGGAAATGGTTAGGGATTAGATGTCCTTTTCAACTCTAAAATTCTTGACATTTTCTAATTGATGAAAAAGCTAAATAGGCCACTTATCATCTTGAGGAGGTTTCTGATAGAATTTTCCAGGCTCGGTCACTGTGAATGTCTTACTTTCAAAAATTCTGCTTAATCACTTCAAAGAATGAAGTGACTACTACTAATCAGTAGACAGTTGGTCCAGGTACATAAACATGTCAGAGTTACCATGGGTCTTGATAAGCAAATTACCTAGAGTCTCATGTCCTCAGATTCTTCCTACATAGAAGAAAGAAGTGAGAGTAGGTACTTTCTATGATCCTGCCCCACTTTGAAACTTTACTAATTATTTTGCAATGGAATTCCTGTAGTTTTTGGAAGTTTGGACTAAATGACCTTTAATGTCTCTTTCCTTTGTAAGATTCTATGATCCTTCAACTCATTCTCATCAATCCTTTTCCTCTTTCAGAAGATGTCCCTGCAACTAATCTCAGGACTTCCCTCTCCTGAAACACTGGAGTGGAATTAGTAGCAAATAGACTTCCAATAAAATAGATGGGCTTAGCAGATCTAGGCAATGCTGAAAGCTTAGACTTGTAAAGCTGAATCAATCTACAAACACTGGGGCAAACTTCATTGGGAACTATAAGATTTTGAAAGCACTAAATGTCAGGGAATGTGGAGATTGCTTAGAGAAATCAGTTAGAAGAATATCCAGATAGAAATGTGAAATAACTTTCATAAAGTTAATTATCAGAACTAGAATACAAAAGAGTTTTCCTAGAAATCTGGGCCCTGGTCAGGAACTTTTGACTGTTGATTTGGAACAAAACTGCAATAAACTTTTAGTATAATGCTTGGATAATTGAAGGGAGGGGAATGGAATGATAATAATTTTTTGAATTAAATAAAGATGTTTTTAATTTTCTTTTTAAAAATAATCTTTACCTATATTTTATTGTATCAGAGGATTTTCAATATGAAAACTTCTTCCACCAATTGCTAACTCTTCTACAATTTAGAATCTTGAAGTGTTTTGGAACATTTGTCTGGTAGTCAGAATTGATCAGAAGTGAGACTGCATTCCGTGTTTGACTCCAAAGGCCAGAACCTTATTCATTGGAGATTATTTCTCAATTGAGAGCTGTACTTTTCCCTCCTCTCCCACCCCCTTAACTTTACATACAGACTCATACATGCATAAAAATTTTAGAGTTTAGTAAATATTCAAGATAATTAAATCATTTTAGATTTATTGAGGATCTTATACAATCAGTGGCTTCCTTGGAACATTTATGCTCTCATCATTTAGGCCTGGACTTGTAATTAGAAAGTATAGGGGTTGAGTGTATTCCTGAAGTTGCTTTTTTAAATTTCATCTCTAAAATATACTTGCCTGCTTTAATTTAAAAAAATAAAAGGGGGGGGAGAAAAAAAGGATTCTGTTACATTGTTGGCTCTGGCTAGTAAGCCAAGGTTCCAGTTAATTGACATCCTCCTATAATTCAATAGAGAAGAATCACACATTTACCGCATTCCCATGATGGGTTCTTTAGATCTTGAAGAGATTTTAACCACTTGGCTAGAAAGGTACCATGAAAAATTATCCAGTCCATCTCTTTGACTGTGTAGAGGAACCTCACCTAAACTTTTCCAGTAAGATACTAACTGGGAATTTTGGCAAATCTGATTCAGGGGCTGTATACTGGTGGGAATACTTGATACTCTCTTTTTCCATGTCTTTTTTCTTTCATTCTTCCAGGAGTAGTGTTTCTTTTTTGTTCCCTAGTTGGTGATTAAGAACAGTTCACATTCATATGATACTGTTTACCATTTACAAAGGGCTTTCCTTACAAGAGCCCCTTGAGGCAAATAGTGAAAGTATTATTAACCCCATTTTTTTTCAGATGGGGAAACTAGGCCTAAAATAACGAAGTGACCTAAGGTCACACAGATAATCAGTGTCAGAGTTGAAACTTGAACTCAGTTCTTTGGGCTCAGTCCAGTCCTCTTTCCATTCTATTGTATTGCTGCTCTGGGTTTCTGGCCCCAACTTACTCAGTGTTTAAATCCAGATTTTAACCTTTGTGAATTTAAACTAGTCAACAGGAAGGAAAATTTTCTAGTCTGTTCCCAGCAGGCCAAGAGAACACAGATACTTTCTCTTTAAGGTACAATTTCTTATTTCAACCCAACTGTTTCTCTCCAAGGGTCAAGAACACAAAATATTTCCATTTGTAATTCCCTTGGGTAGGATTTTCCTTATAAAAGTATTTCTTTTCAAACACACTTACTGAAACAATTGTCATGTACTCACAGGAGGGTCATTTGAGGTGGAAAAAGTTGGGAGTACTAAGTTCCTTGTGTTCATCAGGGGAGTGTGTATGAATTGTATTGACTGGGTATCTTTTGGATCTTGTGAATTTTGGTGCATTCCTAGATAATTCTAATGAATGTGCAGAAAAGAACTTGAAGCCAGTACCTTATTGGCATCTGACAAGCCCTCATTAACTGTCTCTGACCTGGACATCCTACCAAAATACTTTAGGGAAGTATCATGAGGGGGAGTTTCTAGAACTTTTGTCAAGAGCCCTGCCAATTACACCAAGGATCACCAACATCCAAGAGGACAAGGAATCATTCACACTGGGCAAGTTTCTCCCAAGAAATCATATTTAGGGGTGTATTGGGACTTGAGGGATGCAAGCTGATTGTCAACCCCTTGGAGGAGGGACATATCTGACTAAGCAAGCAGAAAACCAGGGATTCTCACTTGACTACAGAGAACCAAACTTCAAAGAAACCTGATTGTGTTTGTATGTTTGTTTTCTGTTTCTTTTTCTGGCCTTCTCCCTTATGTGGGGAGGCTGCCTTCACAAATGGCCTTAGAATGCCGTTCTGAAGTTAGCAGAATGAGACAACAGTCGAATGAATCTAAGAGGTATTTATTATCGCAGCTTACCTGAAGAATGAAAAACAAAACAAAAACTGTACCACAAATGTTTACAAGTCCAAGTAGACATCCGACCCATGTAAAATATGTAATTTATGCAAGGGATTGCATCTTTCTTTTGTAATGAATGCACTAGAGCAACCCTGTATATATTTTACAATGTCTTTACAAAAAAAAAAAAAAAGGAGAAAGAATCATTTACTGTAGTGTTGTAAAATAATGCACTTTTCTAATTTTTCATTAAAAATCCTATGGCACGTTTTCAAATGTATATTGTTTCCTTTATATTAAAGGTGGGAAATCATATGTCCAAAAACCAATAATAGTTTTCATTTATGTAACATTTTATGGTTTTCAAATTTTTTACAAACACTTTCATTTGAGTCTCATATAACCCTAGCGTGAAGTAAAAACCAATATTTACCCAATTTTACACATGAGAAAACTGAGGCTAAGTGGTTAAAGGACTTGTCCAAGAACTGTAGTAAATGTCAGAAATGGAGAGATCTGTGTTTGAATCCAACTTCAAGTATAGCACTCTACGTAAGGAAGTATTTCAACAGGTCTCAGTTTGACTTAGGCTGCATCCATTCAATGATTAAGGCTAGGTGGCAACTGAGGCAAATAATCTCCTTTTTCACTTACTCAAAAAAACAAAACAAAACCCAAACCCTAAATACTAAATCTGTGGGGGGAAGACCCTTGCAGTTTCTGGCCAAAGCAGAAATGATTGCCATTTAATTCAGGAAGTCAATCAGGAAACAAACAATAACCAAAAGGGCTTTGGCCAGAGACCTATTGGGCAATCAATGAGAATCAGAGTGGTTTTAGTTTAAGGCATGGTCCTTAAGAAAGAAACATAGCCAGAAATCTCCCAAAATATCTTGAAAGTGTTCAGAGATTCAAAAGAAAAACAAGAAAAAAACTTTTAAAAGCATCTATAGGTAAGGGTATGGTACTGAAAGAAGGAAGGAAATGAAAGAAAGAAGGTAGGTAGGAAGGAAAGAAGTGAAGAAGGAAGGAAGAAGAAAGGAAGGAAGTCAGGGAGAGAGACAGAAAGGGAGGGAAGAAGGGAGAAAGGGAGAGAGGAAGGAAAGCAGGCAGGCAGGAAGAGGGAAGGAAGGAAAGAAAGGAGGGAGGAAAGGAGGGAGGAAGTTTTCCAACTGACCAGTTCCAGTTTGTGGGTCAGCTGTATTCACAGAGATTGTTGTTTTTCCTTTGTTTTCAAAGAGGACCAGGACATCGGGCAGGTGACACCATGACATGCAAATTAATTTTATTTAAGTAAGGGAGGGCTGCGCAAGGTCACCTGCCTCACCTTCCCCTTCAGAGTCATCAGGGCCCAGTGGCCAGATAGAGTTTAGGATGACTGAAGATAGAGTGTGTCCTTTCTACAAGATCTATTGGTCACCTTTGGAAGTGGGGAAGAACCATGAACTAGTTCATGGATTAGTATTCTAATTTACAGGCCTATTAGGAAAAATGACCTGTTCATGTACACAAGACTTATACATGGAATCCAGATACAAAGATAGACTCACTGGCTCATATGCTGCTAGAGATGGAAGGGAGTTTAGGCATAAAATACTATTTTACAGAATACAGAATCTTAGAGCTGGATGGAACCTTAAAATAGAAAATGTTGGAACATTGAACATAGCATTTCTTTTTTTCCCTCATCTGTAAAATATGAACATTATATTACATGATCTCTAAAATCCCTTTCAATTCTAAAGCTCAGTGAAATAAGAATTTGCATGATTGCAGTTCATTTGTCTTAAGTACAGAGAAGCAATCCATACAAAAATTGATGAGCAAATCAAGGAGAGAGGGAAGGAGAGAGAGAGAGAAACAGAGAAACAGAGAAACAGAGAGAGAGAGAGAGAGAGAGAGAGAGAGAGAGAGAGAGAGAGAGAGAGAGAGAAAGAAACAGAGAGAGAGGAGAGAGAAACAAAGAGAGAGAGAGAGAGAAACAGAGAGAGAGAGAGGGGGAGAGAGAGAAACAGAGAGACACAGAGACAGAGACACAGAGAGAAAGACATTGAGGAAGGGAGAGAAGAGGAAAGGAGAGAGAGAAACACATAGAGAAAGATAGAAAAAGAGGGGAGAGAGAGACAGAGAAAGGAGAAAATAGGGAGAGAGAGAGGAAGTGAGGGAGAGAAAAGGAAAGAGAAGGAGGGAAGGAGGGAGAGAGGGGGGAAAGGGAGAGAGAAAGAAATAGACAGACACAGACAGACATAGAGACAAAGAGAAGGAATTTCTAATTGTGGGGAGGGGATTCAGAAAGGTTTCATGGAGGAAGTGACATCTGGATTTAAGCCTTAAAGAAAGAAAAAGATTTCATAGGCAAACACTGGGGGGCAGGGAAGAATCATTCCGGGCTGAGAGAACATATAATTCATTTCTTCTCTGTAAAGGTGGGATTAAGTCAGCTGTGGGTCCAAAATATTTAACAAATGATTTGAGTTGACAGTAGAAGCAAACAGGACTTCAGAGAGCAATCTTCTTGCAAATTGTGCTTCCCTATTGGGATATTAGCCTATATACAATGATCCTTTTTCCACATCTCATTTTTTTATAATGGGGCTTAACTGAACAGGAATATACATTTTACCAGACCATGAGTGTTCTCCACATACATAGGGATTGAGATTTGACTCATATGAATGTTTTCTGTCATTATAACCTGTTGGGGACCATGGCACTGAGTAAATTATCATCCTTTCTCCAGATGGCTCATGCCTTATACAATACATCACTACTTGAAACAGTGAATCCCAAAGTTTCTGCACCAATGCTCCCAGTGAACTACAACAATCACAGTGACTGGAAAAGTGAATCTCTTACCTTTTACTTCATGAATTTGATAGTGCCTGTTCAAGTGAATTTTTGCTAGGAACTAGGTATGAATATAAGATCTCTAACTTGGGATGGCAATCAGAGGCGATTTCCTGGGAGGGTTATCATTTTCCTAGAAGGAACTTTGAAGGTCAATAGGATTTCACTGGATGGGAGGGAGGGAGATGGAGGCAGTGAGTTTAGTACAAGGCTTTTCATATAGAAGAGGCTTAGTGAATATCTTCAGGAAATTTTATTGTATGCTAGTTAACACATTCAATTCAACATTTTAAAAATGATTAATCATATCATATACATGGAAGAAGTCATTCTGCTTTTCATTAATCAACTTTTGGAAAATTCTTTAGACTTTAAATGTATAAGCTTGGTGAGAATAAAAATCTGTCCACTAACCCATCTAGTTCTACCTTTCAAGACTCCAAAAGGAAAGACTGGTTATGCTGCCATGACCAGCTGTATATCTGATTAGTTGAATCTCAATTTTGTCCTTTATAAAATGAAGAGTTGAACAAGATTTCCAATACTCTGTGACTCCAAAGTTCTTTCCAGCTTTAAGGGATGAAATGGATTATCTGAGGTCACATAGTAAATTTATGTCAGTGTTGGGACTTGAACCCAAGTCTCTTGAGACAAGATACACATACCCAGAGACAGAGACAGAAAGAGACACACACACAGAGGGACACAGAGAGAGACAGAGAGATAAAAACAAACAGAAAGGCACAGGAGACAACACAAAGAGACAGAAAGACAGAGACAGAGACAAAGAGATTGAGAGACAGAATGATTAATGTCATGGTCCTCAACATGTTATAATAACAGAAAACAGAGAGACAGAGACAGAGAAAGAAAGGGAGAGAGAAAAGAGGAGGAGAGAGGAGAAGAGAAAAGAGAAAGGACAAAGGGGAGAGGGAGAGAGGAAGGAAGAGAAGGAGAAGGGGGTGGAGAGAGACAGAGAAAAAACAGACAGACAGACAAATAGAGACAGAGATAAAGAGAGACATAAATGGACAGAGACAGAAAGAGACAGAGAGGCACAGAGATACAGAGACAGACACATCCACAGAAAGAAACACATGGAGGAAGAGAGATACAGAGAGAGACAGAAAGATGGGGAAAAGAAGGAGGGAAGGAGAGAGGAAGAGGAAGAGGAAGATAGAGAAAGAGAAAGAAAGACACACACACAGAGACAGAGAGACAAAGAGACAGAAGCAGAAAGAGAAGGGAAGAGGACAGAGATACAGAGAAATAGTAAGAGCTACAACAAGTAATAAATGCTTTCTCCTTCCTCCTCTCCCTCAATAGCAGAAAATAAAACTGGTCAGGAATGTTTTCCTTGCCATTCAGAGCAAGGTTCACCAGCACTCTGCCCTACATTGACAATTCAAACATTTTATTAAGGAAAGGCCCCAGGGTAATGGAAGGTTTCCCAGAAAATGGAGTATTTCTTTCCTTGTAAATGCATACATGCTGCACAGAAGCCAAAAGGGCTTCCTGGAATTGAAAGAGTGCAGATATAATTTTTATAGCAAAGCCCACAACTTCTATTGGCTGGCCTGGTTGATCTCCATGGCATTGCTCTCAGAAGGTCATATTTTCAGTTAGTACAACTTGTCTGGATAATATAACTCATGTGCTTATTATCTCAGGACAGTTTCAGTAGTCCCCAAACTACCTGTTTCAGACTTCAAGAGTATCCCTTCCATTGATCCTCAAGATGAAGTGTTGTAGATAAGTGCAGAGATGTCTCTTCCTTGAATAGGTATGAATTCACCTAGGTTCTTATGGCCCCATAAAGATGACTTTTGCTTCTGGCTTTGACTTAAGTTCTGGACTTCACAGTTGCAATGAGGATCAACCCTACTGATAATTTCATTGCTTATAAAGTTCACATGGGAGTGATGCATTTTCACTGGGCTTGGCTTTTTAAAAAGATGCTGAAATAGGTTGTGACTGAGAGTGACTACAGTCACAGACACGGTTCTGTGGGGAAATCCTGAATGTCTATGCAAAGCCCCTAGGGAACTATATGTCTTGAGGAGCTGTTATTAGTTGGAGAGGATATGAGGCACTCTAGAGAGGTCCTCTTGAAGCTCCCAAGAAACCCTCCTTTCATCAGAAGGAGGTGCAAAGGGAAAGATATATTAACATAAATGGGAGGCAAGATATGAAGGAAAAATCTGAATCTATTCTTTTGCTGGTATTATATAGGTCATCTAACACATGTAAATCCCAACGGATAGCAGAATTATCAGAGGTGGGGTTGCTAGGTCTCGTATTAACCTTGAATTCTTTCTCCTTGTCCAAGAGGCTCTAAATAATGCAACACTGAAAGTCTGTAGCACTGTATGGTTTCCTATATTACAAAGAGAGAAGGGGTATTATCTTAAGTTGTTTATATGTACAGTGACAAGTTCTTTACACTTCTTGAGTGAATTATCTATACCCTGTATAAAATAAATTTCTAGTGTTCTCAGGGAAAATGAGCCAAATTTTGACATTCTCATTGAATAGGGGGTAGGAGATCCACAGAATATTTAGCGGGAAACATTCAAGATTAATCCTAATTTGTGTGAGCCTAAGGCATAGGGTTACAGAATATGAAGAAATATCCCTTTTCTACAGTAAGTACACAAGATTGGAATATTGGTATGAGGAGTGGGGGTATGAAGATCAAATGAAATGATAGCAAAGTGCTTCACAAAGTGCTATATAAATATTGTTATTCATTATCATAATTAGAAATATACTATTATATATTGGAAATATATATTATTATAATTGGAACTCTATATAATTGCAAGTAGGGTCCAAGTTGGATTCTCTCCTGACTATAGCACTTATTGCAGATGTGCTCGCAAGCAAGTTATGATTTCTGCATCCTAGGTTCCTCATTCAAAAAAATGAGACTATACCAATTCTTAGGGGTCCTCCCTTACAAGATTGATCATGGAACCTCAGAGATGGAAGACATCAGAGGCCATCTAGTCTGAATTATACTTGATTCTTTACCCAATTTGAGTATAGTTGAGTATATGCTCAACTGTGAGGCATTCACTGCTCACCCAGTCTTTGCTAGTAGATTTCCAGATGGGGAGAATATAACCTAAGGCAATCCATTCCACTTTTGAATGGCTTTAATTGTTAGAAAGTTTTCATTGTATCGAGTCTAAATTTGCCATTTTATATTATCAACCTACTACTCCTAGCTTTAGGGCCAAGCAGAATGAGTCCCTTTTTCAATTTCAGTTGTGGGATCATCACTCAGGCAGCACTCCTTAAAAACTGGTTGATTACAAGCTCTGTCCTAAGTTCTCTTTCTTTTTTTTATAATTTCATTTAATTTCATTTTATTTCCCCACATATACATATAAAACCCATTTTTAACATTCATTGTTGTTGTTGGATTTTTTGTTTGTTTGTTTGTTTTGAGTTCCAAATTCTAAACTTCTATTCCTTCTCTCCGCCCTCCTTATGATGATAAGCAATCTGATATAGTCTATACTCTCTTTTGATAATTGAACTCAGGGAACTAATGAAGTCATTATATTCATGCACATAATTCCCAAATCAACAAAACTAGCTCTCATTTTTCTCCTGAATATAAGACCTACATCAGAAACTGTTCCATATGTACATCTTTATCAGGAAACCCATAAGTATCTCAAAACTTAAACACATGCAAAATGGAATACATTATTCTTTCCCCTAAACTATCATTTTACATTTGGGGTATTGTGTTCAGTTCTGGGCACCACAATGTTAGAAACCTCTTTATAAGCTTGAGATCATTCAGAAAAGGCTAGTTAAGATAGTGAAGGGCCTTCAGTCTAGTCATATGAAGACCATTTAAAAGGATTTGGGAAGAAAATATATAGAGGATGGGTGGAGGCAAAATAGCTATGTTCTCCTGTTTGAAGCTCTTCATAAAACCCATGGACCATGGCAAAGATACTGAAACATTTACGCTTTCCTTTTTCTTTTCTTTTTAAAATGACACTTCCCTTTGAAGAAGAGAATACAAAGTCAAAGAAATGGAATGTTTATTATGGAATTCAAGATATTTAATCAAGGCATTCAAGCTGAAGAGGGAAAGAATTAAGGCATTTTAGGCTGAGGATATTCTTGGTGACCCTGAAATCACTCCATTTAGGCAGCCATCTGCTCAATCTGTGCATTCGGTTAGTACTTGGAATAGGAGGTAGCTAAGTGGCTCAGGGGTTGCAGCACTAGGCTTTGAGTCAGGAAAATCCAAGTTCAAAAGTAATAGAAACTCTTAGTATCTGTGTGGCTCTAGGCAAATCATTTAACCTCTATTTGCCTTAATCTACAGGAAAAGGAAATAGTAAATGCTTCAGTATCTTTGCCATGGTCCATGGGTTTTATGAAGAGTAGGACAAAACTGAACAATACTTGGAATAGCTCTAGTAAGAATCATCTTATTGGAAAAAATGCTGCCTTTAGTGGTAAAAAGCTCTGGTCTAAAAGTCTAGAAACTTATTAAGTGACTAAGCCCAGACTAAAGACCATGTGATTTTGGGCAAATTTCTTCCTCTTAACTCCAGTTTCTACTTTTATGAGAAGATAAGTTTATTCAAATATTTTCTAAGGTACCCTCTAGCTTTAATTTACTTTTCTCATATTCTAAATTTTATATTTTAATAATTTTGTTTAGAACTCAAAATAAGGCTTTGAAAATGTAGTTTAGAGTAAGTATTCCCAGGCAAAACTTCTAAGCCCGTGGTTGATATTACTTAGCCAGAGTCAGGAACTGAATATCTCATGGCTATCTCATTTTCTGAATATTTAAAAACCAAACACATTTAGATTCAATCCAAGCCAACTATTCCCAAGTTTGTTAATCAGGGGAAAGTTTTTGAGCTCTATCCAAAACTCTGAAAAAAACAAAAACAACAACAACAACAAAAAAAAACCAAACCAAACCGATTAAAAGTCCCCTTCAAAACAAGGAAAACATGGGCATGGGAAAACATTAGTCAATTAAATAATCACATCAATAGATGTTTTGAAAAAACAAGATTTTCTTCTTTTGCTTCTTGGCATCCCCAAGGGTGGTAATGTCAGCTAAACCCATTCAGTTGAAATGTTATGATGCAAACTCCAACCCTGACCCCAGTACTTGCATGCATGCATATATGCGAGAGAAGCATGATGCACATATGTGTATTCATAGAATATCAAAGTTGGAAGAAATCTTGGGAGCTATCTTGTCCACTTTGTATCTGACCACTAATCCTCTTGAGATTATTTACAAATGGTCATCTAACCTATACATAAAGGCATCTAGTTAGGAAGAGCCCATTTAACTGTTAGATAATTCCAAATACTTAGAAGTTTTTCCTTTGTAGTGTCTCTCTGTGTGTAGTGCTTCTCCCTATGCCCTCAGTTCAATTCATGTCACCACAGAAAGTAAGGGATAGATACTAGAAATAATGAAGTAGGTAGTGCAGTGGATAGAGTATCAGGCCTGGTGTTAGAAAGACTGTTCTTCCTGAGTTCAAATTCAGCCTTGGGCACTCACTAGTTATGTTATCCTAGGCAAGTTTGCTTATTTCCTCAGTTGTCTCATCTGTAAAATGAGCTGAAGAATGAAATGGTAAACTTCTGGAGACAACAGCACGCTACAGTAAACTATTCTAATAATTTTGCCAAGAAAATGCCAAATAAGATTGGGAAGAGTGACAACTTGAAAAGGACTGAACAACCATAAAAAATGTTACCAAAGTATAAAATTTTCTTTGCTCCATTCCTCCTTTGTTAAGTATGAATAAGTTTCTTTGATCTAATTAAAAAGAGGCTCTGGCGTTGCTTGGTGAAAGAGTTGCCATATCCCTGGAGGCCTTTCAAAAGTTAAGTCTATATTAGAGACAATTAAGTCTGTATTAGAGACAATTAAATCAGACCAGGTCCAAAGGAGGAAGCTACTTTAAAGAGTATGAACCCTAGAAGCAGAGAAAAGAGCCAACAACACATCTAATAGGAAATCAGCCCTGCTGGTTGGGGGTTGAATTGCAATAAGGATCAGGCCCAAAGAATCCAGGGGAGTGACTTTTCCTGTAGAGAATGGGGGAAGCAGTATGAGGAATCCATAGAAAGAGAAAAAGATGTTAGAATCCTGAAGTGTTGGAGGTAAATTTTCTTGGCTACATTTGTTCTATATTCCAGTCTTCCCCAAGTTTGTGCCCTTTCTTCCCAAAGACTCTGTGTATTTGGTGGGGAAGGGTCTATTGAGCAGTTACTGTTCTTACCATGCCATTCAAGGAAATGCCTTTGCTCTAAGCAGCAAATTTTCTCATAATATTAATGGCTAACATTTCTGTAGTGCTTTAAGGTAGAAAAGCATTTTACACACACATATATGCATATGTATGTGTATATACAAATATATATGTAATAACCATATACTGTATGTAATTATACACATTTTAAAGCATATTATATAAGTTATATATGTGTATAAAATCTTGTTTATTTTATCCTCAGAGCAACCTGTGAGATAAGTGCTTTCACTAACTCAATTTTATAGAAGAGACAGAATAATATGCAGAACTGACCTTGGAAACAGGATGACAGGTTCAAATCTCATTTCTGAAAAATACTACTATGTGAACTTGGAAAGTGAGACCAGGAAGAATAAACTAATCTCTTTCTCCATGTGACAGCTGAAATAAAGGACTCAGTTTTCCTTTTTAAGTCTTCTCTACTTGAAATATCCAGCCCTACATTAAAATCTGATAAACATACACCATCTATGTCATCACATAAGTTGCTGGGGGGAACATGTTGTATCATATAGTCCAAAGAACAAATCTTGCTGACCTTCAATTTGGAACTTTTATCCAAAGTAACATCAAACCGTTAGCAACTTCCTATTAGGTCTAGTCATTTGAACAGTTTTGAAACCACTGATCCAACATTTCTCCATTTTCTTCACTAGTGTATCATGATTACTTTGGGAGATACAAGGGAACACTATATAAAAGTTTACTTAGATTTTGGAAAAGCATTAACAATCTCTAACTTTGTCCAAAAAAAAAAAAAAAAAAAGAAAGAAAAGAAAAGAAAAGAAAAAGAAATGAGTGCTTAAGTCTGTAACCATGAGTTCAGAAGACAAACATGGTTCACGCTACTCACTTCTTGATAGAGAGGTGAGGGATTGAATATGAAGAGTGAGATTTCCATTTTTGGATGGGGTGATTTGTTTTATTTGACTATGCAAATTTATTATAGTGGTTTTGTCTTGGTTTGTTTGGGGGGAAGTGAGGGAGAGAATATTCTTAAATTGAAAAAAAAATTAAAAATAAGAAAATGTACACATACACATACACAAAATGATATTATTTTATTATGATCTGTTCTTAGGGAGGCCATGCTATTTTTTGTAATCATTATTTCCTTTTCAAGATTTAAAATATTCTCCTTTTAATAATTTTTCTAGTATTTTGCTAGGTTTTTTTGCATCAAAATCATATGCATATTTCAATTTCTTTATTACAGCTTATACATATATATTTAGATTTTGAAAGTTGGTGGAGTGAAGAATATTACATATAAATCTGTTTTTGTGCAGATTTTGATTTTATACTATGTGGTGCAGGTTTTTTATTATGTTTTTTGAACTGTCTCATTGTAATTCCTCAATCCCCTCATATTTCCCCTCTCTTGCATGAAGAGATTCCTTATTCTTTCTAAAATCAACAGATCAGTGCTGAAGGAAGGAATAATTTTTGGTTCCAAATTGCTTCAACAAATTAGAAAGCAGATAGCAGGCAGTTGGTAAGGTTCTGGATCACCTAAATCTGATCTTTTTTCTACCCATAAAAAAATTAGCTTATGTTGGAGATAATAACTGGCCATTGGTAAGCAATAGTTTACATGTCTTCAGTGACATGCAGGAATGTCACTATTCTCTCATCATTCATGTCCTCCATAATCTACAATTGCCATGACTACTATGATCTCCATAAAGTCATTTCAGAATGCTTTCAAAATCTGCTTAAGCAAAGTGTACAGTGCTGGAGAACAGGATGGCCAAAAGGAAGAAAATGATCAGAAGGTCTAAGTCTTGGATGCTGGCCCAGGAGCTGAAGGTCCCAAAGGTGGCTGGAAAGTTTGCCATCTTGAGAACCATTATGAGTAAGTACTTGAGATACAAATAATTGAAGTAGTCCTTACCCTTGGGGAGCTTATTTTCTAACAGGGAATACAACATAGGGGAGTGGTGGCCAGCCAGGAGCATTTGAGCCAGGAAAGCATCTAGGGAGGAGTGTTTTGAACAAGAGGTAGGAGGAGGCCAAAGAGCATGGTTAGGATTAGGCTAGAACACATAAAGCATGGCTGAAGTAATGTGGTATATATGGAAGGATGCAAGAGAAAATGATGATCACCAAAATCTGTGACTGAAGGTTGATATCTTCATGTTTTTGCAGGTAGATGGAGCTGGACAGATGGCTTGGTCTGGAGATGTTCCAGGAAGTTCCAGAGTGGGACATTTCATTCCAGTCAGATAGACCCAGAGATGTTCTAGAGGCAGTTCCTCTGAACCAATTGATGAAATTTCAATATGAGTAATTTGCACATTAGAAATTGGAAAATACTTTAAGTCAGGACCTGGTGTTGCAGGTTCAACTTAAAAAAATGTATCATACCTAGTTCTTTCCTCTCTGCCTTTCCACTGAGCTGGTTGTCAAACATTTTACCAACATATACCTGAATAAACCTTGTATTTGTCCTGCCTCTTTTTCTTTGTTGACATAATTTCCTATATTTGGAATGTCCTTCCTTGTTGGGCTTGCCTGCTGCAATCCTACTTAAGCTTTAAGGTTCATCTTAAATGCTCCAGCCAAGAAGTTAGTGGTGGAAGCAGAAGGATAAAGAAAGTCTTAGGTAAGTGATTCTCACATCTGTGAATGATGTAATAATAATAATAATAATAATAACTTTGCTATCTATAAATTTTAAGATCAACATCACTTTCCTTAAAATAGCTCTATGAGGTGGGTACAAGCACTACTATCTGCATCTGACAGGCGGAGACAAGGAAGGTCAGAGTGATTTAGTCAGGGTTATACAGCTACTAAATGTCAGAGCTGAATATCAGAATCTGAACAGACTCCAAATAGAGCATTTTTCCCCTTATGTATTTGCAACTATACCAGAGTTTCCTTAACTACTTGAATCCAGGACATCCTTACTCTCTCTTAAGATTATTGAGGACCATCCTTTTTTCTCTATCCCTCCAAAAGAGCTTTGGTTTATGTGCATTATAGCTATTAGTATTTACCATGTTGGAAACTAAAACATCTTAGTATTACTGTGAAAATAATTCTGACCTTGCAGACCTTATAGAAAAGTCTCAAGGACCTATGAGGGTTTCTAGATCACATGTTGACAATCCTTGACTTTCACTATATAACTATAATGCTCTTTACTTTTTGGTTTTTTAATATAGGATTATCTCCCACTCTCCCTTTTGGACTTTGTTGTATTGAATTATACTGTGAATTTTCTCTTCAGTGGTTCAATGGGTATTTTATGGAAGAGAGAGACTAGATTTGTTCTGCCCAATCCCAGAAATCAAAAATAGGACTCATGGAAGGAAACAACAGAGACAGATTATACTTTATGTCAGGAAAAATTTCCTAACCATTAGAATGATACCAAAATTAAATGAGGTACTTGGGAAATTTTCTATCATTGAAGGTCTTTGAGTATGTTGCTGACTGAATTCTTGATCAGGTATAGTTTGGCACTAGATGACTGAGGTATCCTCTAGCTCACAGATTCAATGATACTGTAAGCTGTTTCATAGACAGGTCTTTGCAGTTATCACATTTAAAAAAACATGTATCATGATAGAGAGCATAGGACACTGCCATCAAAGAGCTTACAATCTGCATTTTATCTTTTCCCAAGACCCCAGTACTGAGGATAGGAAAATCTGGATGAGTTCAAAACCCTCCTTAGACATTTACAAGTTATGTGATCCTGAACAATTCACTTAAACATTCGGACTCAGTTTCTTCATGTATAAAATTAGGGAGTTGGACTAGATGGCTAATAGGATAAAGTTGTATGGTAGGGTTCAGGATTTGGTAACTAAGTTTAAGTTCAGACTCAGATATTTGCTAGCTGTGTGACCCTAAGTAAGTCACTTAACCTCTGTGTCTCAATTTCCTCATCTCTAAAAGGGGGATAATAATAGCACTTACCTTTTAGGATTGTTGTGAGGGCTAAGTGTGAGGATATTTGTTAATTGCTTTGCAAACCTTAAAATGCTATATAAATGTTAGCTATTTTTGATTGCCTCTATGGCCCTTTCCAACTTCAAAATCTAGGATCCTAGGCTTTGTGGGAGATATGTATGTAAAGAGTTTTTGAGCAAAAATTTGTTGAGTGAGTGAGGAAAATGGCATACAACTCATAGTTTATAAAACAGATCTGATCTGTTTGAACTGGGTTGGCAAACGTGTTTTCTTTAATTTATGTTAATATTTGCATGCTTATGGTTGGGATGGAAAATTCAATTCAAAGCTGAAAAATCACTTTTTTATGGTCAGTGCTGTGCTGGTGATGGGGCCTGATTATAGGAATGTGTTGCCCAGATACACACACACACACACACACACACACACACACACACACACACACCTGCTTATGCCAAGCCTTTTATTTTTTAGAATTTTAGACAACTGCTAGTAGGTAATTATATGCCAAGTGAGAAGTAATGGAGGTTTAAATCCAGTTTAACAAAAACTTATCAGGGAAATGGAGAAGATATAATTATTTATAAAGCACCTACTATGTGTCAGGCATTTTGCTGTTGTCTTATTTGATCCTCATAAAAACCCAGTAAAGTAGGTACCTATTTTAATTTTTGGAAAATTGAAGCAGACAGATTTTTAAAAGTTATTTATCCAAGGTCATAGTGAGTATGTTTGCTTGAAGTAAAATTTAAAGCAAGCCTTGCTCCTTCTAGTCTAGTGCTTGATCCACTCTACCTCTTAGCACCTACTGTATGCAAGGCCCTGTGCTATTCTAAAGGAGATAGTAGACTTTAATGGAAGAATTCTGGATTCAAAGTTAGGAAATGGATTCAAATTCTGCCTCTTTCACTTACTAGCCATGTTACATTTAGCAAATCATATATTCCTAATGCCTCACTTTCCTTTCTATAAAACTGGAGAATTCTACTAGATAAGGTTCCTTTATACTGCACTGTATAACTCATGGGTTGTGGGGAAAATGCTTTGAGGAAGTTAGGTGCTTCATTGCTCAAGTCAGGAAACGTTTAACTAGCTGTTTCATCTTGTTTAAAGCATTTAACTGTACCTGCCTCAATTTCCTCAATTGTAAAACAGGCACCTTCTTTGAAAGGTTGTTGTGAGGATCAAATGAGATAATATTTGCAAAGTGCCTAGCACATAGTAGGTGCTATACAAATACTAAATCTCTTCCCTTCCCTATACCTTAAACCAATGTAGAAATGTTCTATTTGTTCTTATAGTCTAACTCCTATTTTCCATGTGGTCACACACTTTGTAAGTGGCAAAACCAATGTCTCTCAGCTCTGAGTCCAGCATTCTTTTTAACACTATGCTTTGAAAATTCTCTGTTTTATACTTTCTTCAACCTTTAATATTCTAAGAGTGCAACATTCTGAAGCCAGCTATGGAATCATTAGAAAATTATTAAATTTGTTAAAATTATTTAAAAAATCATAGAATAGTTAGAGATAAAAGGAGGGCTAGAAGTACATATATGCACAGACAACCATGAATCTGCCTACCCATGCCTACATGTGCAGACAGACTTAAAGACTGAACTCAGGTTGCCATGCTAGTGGTGATGAGATTTTAGAGAGATTAATTAGGCATCATGGAGTTTCTGATTAATCAGTACAGGAGTTGGGCTTTGTGTATGGATTTCTCTCTTTCTACTTTCTCTTTACTAGTGACAGCATCAGCTCCCATGGGTTTAATTATCAACTCTGTATTGATGACTTCCAGATCTATAAACCTAGTTCTAGTCTCTCTCATGTTATCAATTGCTTATTGGACATTACAGACTTGGTATCCTGTCCAAATAAAAGTCATTATTCCCCATTTCCCCAGGCCCATTTTTCTAAATTGCCGTTTTTGTCAAAAGTACCTCTGTCTCCCAGGTTCATAATCACGGCATCACCCTCAGTTCAACACTTCATACAACCAGTTGTTTATATAGTTTTTCTTCTTCCACAACATCTGCTTCTTGATCCTTCCTTTTTTCTCTCACAGCTAACACTTTAGAGATCTTATTATCTCTTGACTATATGTAGTGTCTTCTAAATTGTCTTTCTGCTTCAAATCTCTCTCTACTCCAATCCATCCTATTTACCATCAAAGTAATTTTCATTAAGCAAAGATCTGACCATGTCACTCCCCTCCTCAAATACATTCTAGTGGCTTATTGTCTCTGAGATCAAATAGAAACATTTTCTAGAGTAGGGCAAGACGGTAAAGGAATTTAAAAGACCTGTTTATCTAATTTATGTTACTCCCCCTCCTGAAATCTATAATCCAGCGAAAGAGGTCTTTGCTCCAGCCTTCACCCATCGACCACATTCTAACTCCCATCTCTAGACGTTGTACCTTTTGTGCACTATGCTTGGAATACAATCCTTCCCTACTTCAATAGAATTCTTTTTTCCCTCCAAAATTCAGTTCTAACTTTATCTTCTGCATCAAGCCCATCTTTATCTGCTCAACTATTAATGTTCTTTCTTTTAGGCTATCTTAAATTATAAACAGCCCTATGGTTCAGTGAATAACATGCTGACCCTAGAGTCAGGAAAATGAGTTCAAATCCATCCTCAGCTACCTAATACTTGTGTGATCCTGAGCAAGTCATTTTAACCTATGTCTGTCTCACCTTCCTCATCATAGAAAGGAAGATAATAGCACCTATCTTCCAGGATTGTTGTAAGGGTGTTATGTTGGTTCAGCTTACCCACAATATTTATAAAGTGCTTTTCTCTTAAAAATATTTATTTATTAACATTAATTTTTAAAATTAAGTTTCAAATTCCTTCCTTCCTCCACATATTAGGAAGGCCAGCAATATGAGATCAATTATATATGATATAACTATCATGAAAAACGTATTTCCATATTAATCTTATTGTAAACAAAATCAGGAGAAACAAAGAGAGTGAAAAAAATATCCTTCATTCTATACTCAGTTTACCAATTTTCTCTCTGGAAGTGGGTAGCATTTTCATGATGGGTCCTTTGAAATTGTCTTAGATCTTTGTATGTATCAGAGTAAGTAAGACTTTCATAGTTGATTATGGTTACAGTGTTGCCTTCATTATCTACAATGTTCCTGTTCTGCTCATACCACTTTTAATTATTCTGTTATTCAGTTGTCTAATTTTCTGTGACCTTTTCAAACACCCTAATAATGGTATTTTCTGGGAAAGAATACTACAGTGATTTGCAATTTCCTTCTTCAGTGGATTAAGGCAAACAGGTTAAATAACTTGTGTATGAGGCAAGATTTGAACTCAGGTTTTCCTGATTCCAGGCTAGGTATTCTATCCACTGAGCCATATAGCTACTTCTTTCACTTCATTTTGCATCAGTTCATATAAGTCTTCTTAGGTTTTTCTGAAATTAACATGTCCCTCATTTCTTTAATTTTCTCTGAAGCAATTTGGGTTAAGTGACTTGCCCAGGATCACATAGCCAGAAAGTGTTAAGTGTCTGAGGGCAGATTTGAACTCAGGTCCTCCTGACTTCAAGGTTGGTGCTCAATTAGCTGCCCCTGCCCATTATTTCTAAGAGCACAAAAGTATTCCCTCACATTAATATATCACTACTTGTGAATATTCCCTAGTGAATGAACATTCCTCAATTTCTAATTCTCTGCCATCAGAAAAAGAGCTGAAATAAATATTTTTGTAGAATAATTTATCTTCTCTTTTCTTTGATTTCTTTGGACTATAGAACTAACTGTGATATTGCTGGGTCAAAGGATATGTACTTTTTTATAGTATTTTGGGCAAAGTTCTAAATGTTCTCCAGATGATTTCACAAGTCCACCAAAATTTTATTAGTATACCTGTTTTCCCACACTCCTTCTAGCATTTTTTCTCTTCCTTTTATGTCATATTCACTAATTTGATAGATGTGAGGATGAGGAGGTACTGCAGTTGCTTTCTTATCAATAATAATTCAGCTCATTTTAATGTGATTATTGATAACTGATTTATTTTTCTGAAAACTGCATGTTTATATTCTTTCACCATTTATCAATCAGGAACTGGCTCATTTTTTTTTTTAATTTATAAATTTGACTCAATTCTCTGTATATTTGAAAAAAGGAGGCATTTATCAGAAAAACTTACTATAAAAATCTTTTCCCCTGCTTTCCTTCTTATTTTGACTGCATTGGTTTTGATTGTGCAAAAACTCTTTAATTTAATATAATCAAAATTAATCATTTTATTTCTCATGATCTTCTTTCATTTGGTCACAAATTCTCTTATCCACAGTCTGACAAGTACATTTTTTTTGGTCCCCCAAATTATCAATAATATTATTTTTTATGTGAAATCATTTTGCCTTTATTTTGGTATATAGTGTAAGATATTAGTCTACACCTAGTTTCTATCAGACAACTTTCCAATTTCCCCAGAAATTTTTGTCAAATTATGAATTCTGACCTCTAAAACTTGGATCTTTGGGTTTCTCAAACAGTAGATTATGATTATACAGTTACTATTGTGTATTGTAAATCTGATCTATTTCACTGACCTAGCATTCTATTTCTTAGAGAGTACCACATTATTTGGATAATTACAACTTTGTAATATCATTTGAAATCTGGTACTGCTAAGATACCTTCCTTTATCTTATTATTAATTTTGCATTGGAATTATTCTTCACCTTTTTTTTCTTCAAGATAAATTTTATTATTATTTTTCTAACTTTAAAATAATTCTTTGGTAGTTTGATATGGTACTGAATAAATAGATACATGTATGTAGAATATTATCTTACTATATTGGTTTAGCTTACCCACACATATTAATATTTCTCCAATTGATTGCATCCATCTTTAAGAAGCGTTTTGTAATTATAGTCATATAATCCTTTGGTTTATATTGTTTGCAGTTATTTAAATATAATTTCTCTTTTTTTCTCTTCCTGCTGTTTTTTTTTTTTTTTTGCATATAGAAATGCTGATGATTTATGTGGATTTATTTTATATCCTGCAATTTTGCTAAAGTTGTTAATTGTTTCAACTGTTTGGTCAATTATCTAAAGTTTTTTTAAGCATATCATCACATCATGCATTAAAAAAAAATGATAGTTTTGTTCCTTCGGGTCTATTTTTATTTCTTCAATTTTTTTCTTATCTTGTTGCTATAGGTAGCATTTCTAGTATAATATTGAATAATAGTAATGATAATAGACATCCTTGTTTTACCCCGATCTACTGGGAAGCCTTCAAATTTATTCCTATTACAAGTAATGCTTACTTTTGGCTTTGTATAGACACTATTTATTATTTTATGAAAGACTTCAGATATTTTTATACTTTCTAGTGTTTTTTTAAATTAGAATTATTCTTGTATTTTGTCACAAGCTTTTTCTGAATCTATTGAGAATATCATTTGATTTTTTTTGTTTCTGTAATAGATATAATAGATATATTTATAATTTCCTAATATTGAACCAGTCTTACATTCCTGGTATAAATACCAACTGATCTTTGTGATCTTTGTGATATATTGCTGAAATCTCCTTGCTTGTATTTTATTTATTTATTTTTGCATCAATAATTATTTGGGAAATTGGCCTATAATTTTCTTTGTTTGCTTTACTCTCCTTGGTTTAGGTACTAAAACCATATTTATGCCATTCAAGGAATTTGGTAGGACTCGTTCTTTACCTATTTTTTCCAAATAGTTTTATATAGTATTAGGATTAATTATTCCTTAAATGTAAATCCATCTGGATATGAGGATTTTTTCTTAGGGAACTTATTTATGGCTGTCTATTTCTTTTTTCTAAGACAGGATTATTTAACCATTCTCCTTCCTCTTCTGTTTATCTGGGCAATTAAATTTTTGTAAATATCCATCCATTTCACTTAAGTTGTTTACTGTCTTATAACTGGACAAAAGAACTCTTAGTAACTGCTTTAATTTCATCTTCATGGTGGTGGAGTCTTTTCATTTTTGATAGTGGTAATTTGGTCTTCTTTTTTAAATCAAATTATCCAATGGTTTATCTAGTTTATTGAATTTTTCACAAAATTATCCCCTAGTTTTATTTATTAGTTCAATGATTTTTTTTTTACTTTCAATTTTATTAATTTCTTCTTTGATTTTTCAGAATTTCCATTTGGATGTTTCATTGGAGATTTTTAATTTGTTCTTTTTTCTAATTTTTTTAAGTTGCATGCTCAATTCATTGATTTGTTTTTTCTCTCTTTTTCATGTGTGTATTGAAAGATATGCATTTTTCCTTAAGTACTGGTTTGATTGTGTCCCACAAATTATAGAATATCATTTCATTGTCATTCTTTTAAAAGAAATTATTGATTATTTCTATTATTTATCTTTGATTCTGTTGTTCTTTAGGATTAGATGCATTTCTATTAAAATTTTTAATCTATGCTTTCATGGTCCTTTTTAATACATTAAGATCTGAAAAGGGTGTATTTAATATTTTTGTTTTTTTGCATTTGGTCATGAGATTTTTAATGTCTTAATACAGGGTTAATTTTTGTGGAGTTAACATGTACAGCTAAGAGAAACACACAATCCTTTCTTTCCCTTTTCAATTTTCTCCAGAGGTTTATCATATCTACCTCTACTAAGATTTTATTCATCTCCTTACCTTTTTATTTATTTTGTAATTAGATCAATCTATCTTCGAGAGGATCGACATCCCTCATTAGTATAGTTTTCGTGCCTATTTCCTTCAATAATCCAATTAGCTTTTCCTTCAAGAATTTGGTTGCTATTCTATTTAGTGTACATATATTTAGTATTAATATTACTTCAATGTCTATAGTACCTTTTAGCAAGATGTAATTCAAGGGAACTCTCTTCTATTTCGATCTATTATTTTATTTTTGTTTTGTTTGAGATGATAATTTTTACCCTTGGCTTTTTCATTTCATTTGAAGTATTACATAATAGATTCTGCTCCAAACCCTTATTTTAACTCTGAAAAGTTACACTTTTTCAAGTGTAAATAATTGTTGGATTTTGGTTTATAATCCATTCTGCTGTCCATTTCATTTTTATGAATAAGTTTATCCTCTTCACAGTCAGTTATAATGTCCCTTCATCCTGTTTCTTCTGCTTATTCTTCTCTCTGTGTGTCTGTCTTCTCGGCTCTCTCCTCTCTGTCTTTCTCTCTTTCTCTCTCTCTGTCTCTGTGTGTGTCATTGTATGTCTCTGTGTGTGTGTGTATGTATGTCTCCCATTCTTTTTCAAAAGTCTGTTTTGAATTGCCCTCTTTCTTATTACTCCCATATCTCTTATGCCCTTCCCCTCCTATTTCCTTTTATGTAAGATAGATTTCTATATCCAACCGACTGTGTGTATATATATTCTTTCTTCTTTAAATGAATTAAGATGAGAGTAAGTTTCAGATGATTCTCCCCTTCACTGGCCCCTCCAGTATAAAAACTCTTCCTTGGACACATCTTTTCTATGAGGTAATTTTCCCCATCTTTTGCTCCTTCCCTCTTCTCCCAAGGTACCCACATTCTTGCCCATTAACTTTTTAAAAGATTATTCCAACATAATCAATTTACTGCCATGTTTTTATTAGGTGTTATAATAATAATAATAATAATAATAATAATAATAAAGTTCTTATTCTTCTCATATATGAATGTAAACCTTTAACCTTAAATAAATCCTTATGATTTCTTACTCATGTTTACTTTTTTAATGCTTTTCTTGATCGTGTTTGAATGCCAAATTTTCTATTCAACTCTGGTCTTTCCATAAGGAATGGTTGAAAATTCTATATTTGTGTATTACAATTTTTGAAGGATTATGCTCAGTTTTGCTGGATAGGTACTCTTGGTTGTAATCCTTGATTGTAATTTGACCTTATAGAATATCATATTCCAAGTCCTCTACTCCTTTAATGTGGTAGCTGCTAAGTCTTGTGGGCTTCTGACTGTGGCAAAATGGTATTTAAATGGTTTCTTTTTGACTGCCTGAAATTTTTTCTTTGATCTGGGAGCTCTGGAATTTGACTGTAAATATTCTTAGGAGTTTTCAATTGGTAATTTCTTTCAGGGGGTGATTGGTAGATTCTTTCAATTCCTCTTTTGCTCTTTTGGCTCTGCTCTTCCAGATATCTATTTGAGGTTTTATTTTAAAATCAAATTGAGGTGTTATTTGGAGGAGAATATTGAGAGAGAGCTCAGTTGCACTACTTCTCCTATTCTGCTATTTTGGCTTCTCTCTGTAAAGTGCTTTTCAAACCTTAAAATCATATATAAATCCTATTTGTTACTTTGTTTTTCACTATTTTGCATTTATTCTCTTTATATTCATATTGTAAATATCAATATATGTCCTCATTGCCTCTTCTGTTTTGAACAATCCCTATGTGCAAGGAGTTTGAATTCTTTTATTGCTTTTGTAATTTCCACAGTGCTTGGCACATATTAGTTATTTAATAAGTAGTTCCTGATAAATTGATTGAGCAAAGCCCCACAAAGCATACAGTGCTCACCCTTGAAGCGTTCATTGGAACTGTACCAATTGCCACATAAAAATGTGCTAACATCAATAACACCATAAGTACCTAAAGAAGTGTCATCTTGCTCCAGGATTTGAAATGTTTGCAGTTTTAATATAATTCAAACATAATCCTTCCCTAGAGATGAATGCAAAAACTCATATAGATGTGTATTATCTGTCTTTATATTGAAAGAATGGTACTAACATTTATCGAGACTCTGCTATGTGTGAGGGCCATTATTGTAGACTTTAAAGTTTGCAAAGTACTTCATATAACTTATTTCATTTGGTCTTCAAAACAATCTTGCTAGGTAGTATGAGAATTGAATGAATTACACTGACTCCATCTTTTGACTCAATTCTGGATCTAGTTCAGTTTCCTTTCTATTCAATTACAGACCTAGTCCAATTTCTATCTTGTGAGAAAACGTAATTCAATTATGGGAATTGTGAGAACACTTTAATGCATTGTTTAAATCTAGCCCTGCGTGGCTGGGAAGTTGCACCACCTCTAACTGTTGCTTAGAATTTCTTAACTAAGGAATTAGGCTATGCTAACCAGAAACCCAGTCAGATCTAAAATCAGATGCAAGGGGTTTTCTTAAAATTATATACCTCAAACAATCCATATGTCTTATATGAAATTGACCCTCATATTGGTCACCCAGTTATTATTTTCATATTTATTTGATTGAATACTTTCTCTTCTAGTACTATAGGAGCACTCTTTGTAGAGCCAATGATTGATGGGTGTAGATTAATTGATTAACTTCTAGGAAATAGGGACTTGGGGAATGGCACACCTTTTTTCCCTCCTGATTTCAGGGAATTATATTTACTTTCCCCCCTTCCAACTCAGATTATCTAACTTTACATTCCGGTTAATAATTTTCTTTTAATTAATTGGTCATAATTGATTAATTGTTTTTATAGATAAAAATCAGTCACTCTATATTCAGGGTATTTGGACTGCCTAGGGAATCCATTGATCTGTTTATTATGCTTTTTTGCTAATTAATCATATAACTTGGATTGTTTCCTCAGTTATTTCCACCATAATAGCTAGTATTATCACTCCCATTTTCTGGATGAGAAATGATTAGTATCACACATCTAGCAAATATCAGAGACAGGACTTGGATTCAGGTCTTCAAGATCTGAATTCCATCAACTGTGCCACCCAGTTGTCTCTCTCATCCACTCACTTATGATATCTTTGATCTGTTTCAGTTGGGTATATATTTATTTTTCATGTCCTGGGATTTTCTATTTCCTACAAGTTAATCAACTAAACACATATCCTAACCATTTGCTCTAAAAAGAGCACTCCTCTAGTCCTAGAAAAAGTATATGTCAAAAGAGTTCATGTCTACAAAGTACTTTGCAAGCATTGAAGTACTACATACATGAGTTATTGTTATCATTATGTAATTAAAAACATGATTCTTGCCTTCAAAGAGCTTATCATATACTAAGAGGATAAGAATGAAAATAACAGGCACTTGTAACCTAAGATAAGTAGGAGATATTATTTTAGCATCTATGAACTCTATGAACTCAAGGGATAATAATCAAATACTTAACTAATCTTGATAGGCTCAAGTCACCAGGCATATAAGAACTATATCCCCTGGGAAAGAACACTAGCAAATGTGATTTCCAAGTTCTTGTTGATAATCTTTAGCAATGCTGGAGAACAAAAAAGGTGCTAAGGGACTTGAGAAAAGACAAATGTCCCATTTCTCTTAAGGAAAAAATAGTGAAGTATGAAAATTATAGACCAGTAAACTTAATTTTTCCTGACTTCTATGTTTCTATCAAAGTATTTCTGTATTTCTTTCTTTATAAGTGCCAAGATGTGAAACACTTGACTTGTTGATTTGATGGATATCTCACACCTGATCAGTTGCCAAGCCTTACTGATGGTATCTTGACCACATTTTTTGTATTTGACCACATTCTTTCCATTCAGCATCTTAGTTTCAGTTTCCATAACCTCTCAAGTAAATGAGAGGTTAATTATACTCCCTGCTTTGTCTCTTCCATTTCTAATCCCTCTTCCATAGAACTATTAATTGTGTTTTATCCTAGATGCAGTTTCAAGTTAATGAAACTTTTTGAGAAAGTTATGACCTGATCATATCAAACTTCTTTCACTTCCATTTAAAATTCTATCACAATCTGATTTCATTAGCTTTCCAAAAAGATTGCATATTACTCTCCTTCATCTACTCTAGGTTTTAGCCAAACCAACCCATTTGCCATTCTTTATACTTAAGTATTCATCTGTCTCTTAGCATCTGTACAACCTACTTGAAATATTCTTTCTTCTCATCCCTCCCTATATAGAATACTTTCTAAGAGCTCACAATTCCAAGATGTCTTCTCTGATTTCTTCCCTCTACTTTGGGTATAGCTGTTTCCCTATTGTTTATCCCAATGTAATGGAAGCTCCTTGAGAGCAAAGTCTGTTTTTTTTTCCCATCATTTGACTCAAGCATATAGTAAAATATATAAAAGCTTGTTTTTTGATGAATTAGTTTCTCTAAGGCTCCACAAGATACTACACTTTAATAAGTAACTTAGGAAAAACTTATCTTTTTTCTAGGAGTCAATTGACCTGGATACTAGTCTTAACCTTTTTACTAAACAACCATGGAACCTCATAGAATAATTTGCCTTTCTGAACTCCACCTACTCCATCTTCAAAACCTGTCTTGCTCCTATCCTCATTTTGGTATTAGTATCAAGTAATGTACTTGAAAAAGATCCTCATTTTGGTATTAGTATCAAGTAATGTACTTGAAAAAGATGATTGGATAGAGTATAATAAAAAGGTATGGGTTAAAAAAAGATTCTTTAACATTTATTCAAATTTAGATCAAAATTAGAATTCCTAGTTTGAGATATCCAGATACAATGTGGAAAAGCAAGAATCTGTACATCAATTTTATCTTAAAATTCTACTTTTATTTCTTTTTTTAAGTTAATAATTAATTTTCTCTCCCACCTCGTTGCAATTTCCCATTGGGAAAAAGGGAGAACAAATACCTTGTAATAAATACGAATTGTCAATCAAAACAAATTTCTACATTGTCCACACTCAAAAATATATGGCTTATTCTGCACAAGTCAATCACCTCGGAGTCAGGAAGTGGGTAGCATGCCTCCTCACTGATATTCTATGGCTGGTCAATGCTTTGATCAAAATTCTTCAGCCTTTCAAAGTTGTTTATCTTTAGCATACTGTTACTGTATAAATTATTCTCCTAGTTCTACTCAGCTTCACTCTGTTTCAGTTCACACAAGTCTTTGCACCTATCATAGGACTTTAGAGGTAAGCTTTATATAGATAAGTGGGGACTGCTTGGGCACCAGACTATAGAAAGTAGTTGCATAGAACATAGCCTACATTTCATGGCCTATTAAACCATAGAATATTAGAGCTCTAAAAAAAGGTCTTAATGATCGATCATCTAGTAAGAAGTCCTTCTTTTAACAGATGAGTAGAGCAAGGCCATAGATGTGAAGTCACTCATATAGCTAGTGACTGAGCTGGAGCTACAATGCCAGCCTTTCAATCATGGTCCAATGACCTTCTCCAGTTTATCAGGACCCGGTGTTAGCTTATAAACACCCTCAGGAGCCATTCTTCCTGCCAGCTAGGGTCGTGCACTGTCACTCAGAGATGGCAGTGGGGTGGGAACATTAGTATTCAACTCTTGCTGAGCAGATGGCATGCAGCTCACTGTCTCTGTAATGATGAAGTCCCTGCAGAAGGAGAAAAAAGAGAAAAGAGAGTGTTTGCTTAGGCTTTGGCTTTGCCCCGTTGCCACGGCAACGCCCCAGCACATTACTAAGAATAGATTTTTGGGGTGGGGCGAGGAGGAAAAGAAATATCAGCCACTTTAAGTCCCATGGTAGGGCCACCTGTCTAAGGATGCTCCTGAATGGAAAAGAAAGATAATTTCAGAACCCTGAATAAGAAAGGTTCTGACCCCAAATAACTTTCCTTCTTGTTCAAACCCCTAGTCTCTTGGCCAAATTCCTATGGATGGGAATTGAACCTGAGATGAGGAAGACTAGGGATCCACCTTTAATTTATTAATAGAAAGCTGCTCCTTAAGAGGGCTGCAAAATAGAAATATAGAAGACCAATAGATTTTCATATGAATTTTAAACCATGTCTCCTAATGCTTGCACTTTAATTGTGTGTGAATACAGTATGTTAGCACCCTGGATTCTGAGTCAAATCCAAGTTTGATTTCCAAGCCTGCTTCTTATAACTTCTATGAATTTGGGCAAATTATTTCCCCTCTACTAGCTTCACTTTCCTTATCTGTAAAATGGGTACAATCTCTGTCATATCTGCCTTTTAAAATCACTTTTTAGATTTAGATTAGATTCTAGTCTAAAATTAAATAGACTAAAATCACTTTTAAGAGGCAGCTAGTAGAAAAAAGCCTTATGTATAATCCATTAAAACCTGCATTGATGCTTCATTATGGTAATTGAGTAGATGCCTAATTCTCAAAGGCTATACCCAGTGAAATATAATTCAGGATTTATAAGAGGGAAAAGGTTTAGGAATAGATCCACTAATAGGCTACATTGTGAGCTACATTGTGAGCTAATTCCAAGGGGGCAGAGAGAACTATGTCCTTTGCCCTACAGGTGTCTCATTCTTTATTTTAAAGAAAATCAGGTGCCTTGACCTTGAAGAAAGGAAGTTATAAAAGTCTTTGATACGGAAGAACTATAGAAAAGTTGCATTCCTCAAGTCAAAGGGAGGGCTGGTTTGGCTTTGTTAGCAACAGCAATTACCAAGTTGCCAAGTTACCAAGAGTTACCAAGAGTGCTCGTTTTCTGTCTTATGACTGGGTCATCTTGGTCAAGTCACTTAATCATATTTGGAGTGCATTGGCTTGACTGAAAAATAAAGGCATTGGAGCTGCTGATCTCTGTGGCCCCCTCCAGTTCTAGAAATAATAATTTCTCTTTACTTAATGAGTTCACTTACCTTGCTTCTCCCTGCACTTTTTACAGCCAGAAACTGTGAGAGATTCTTAATTACGATAAGACAACTTAAAAGAAGAGAGACAACTTTTGTCTTCTTAGTTCAATATAGCTGTGTGACTTGGGGCAAGACACATATCCCCTGCTTTCCTCGGAGGCAGCTAGGTGGCTAGGTGGATAAAGTCCTGAGCCTGGAGTCAAACCTGGACTCAGACACTTATTAGTAGCTCACCGAACCTCTCTTAATCCAGTGTAGAAAGAAATGGCAAACCACTCCAGTATCTTTGCCAAGAAAACCCCATGAACAGTATGGTCCAAGGAGTCACAACTGAACAACATGTTGTGAGTCCCAAGTCTAAATTCTTTTCATAGTATCAGCATATGGTGAACAATCTTGTTGAAATTGTGAGACAAATCTCTTGGGGAACCGTCTGAGTCTTTCTTTGAGCAGACAAAGAAGTCAAACTTTGTTTCTTAAATTCCTGTGTTAGATTCTTACGGTTGGTGGGCTTCTGGGATCTTGGAGAGCAGTGAGTGGGCTCATGGTGTCTTGGGGCATGTAAGCCAGTCTTCAGAAAAAGACAGAATCTGTTTCTAGGTCCAAATTTTTAGTGCACCAGAACCTTCCAGGCCTTTTGTTCTAGAATCATGGCATTCAAGGAATTGTTTTGAATTTTCTCTTGCTACTGGAGTGAGGTTGGCAACTGTACAACTTTGCCTTACAGTTCATGTGCAATTCAAGACTTTACCCTATTATGTCATTGGTTCTCTTTGAGAGGGAAGGATGTACAACAATAGCCCATGGTATCTTTTTAGGAGATGTTTTGAAAAAAATACAATAATAATAGAACTGTGCATAATAGTATTTTCACCTTTTTATTGTTGTTTGTTTTTTTATTTCTTTCTTGTGTTTTTCCCCTTTTGATCTGATTTTTCTTGTGCAGCATAAGAAATGTGGAAATATATTTAAAACAATTGCACATGTTTAATCTGTAGTTCCTGCTGTCTAGGGGAGGTGATGGAAGAAGGGAGGGAGAAAAATTTGGAACACAAGGTTTGGTAAAGGTGAATGTTTAAAACTATCTTTTCACATATTTTAAAAAATAAAAAGCTTTTATTAAAAAAAAATAGAACAGGGCATAGAGAATATTGGTAGTGGAGGAAGAAGACATGACATACAGCAAAGTGTTTCAATTTTTCCTTCCATTCTGAATTAGGCAGGTCCTTGAAAAAGATACCTAACTGCTTCTGTAATGATTTTTCATGCAGCTATGTAACTTGAGAACAGAAAAAAGAAACACCTGTTTGCTCTATCATCTCCCCATTCCAGTAAACTAGAATGGGTCACCCATACTTAGGTCAGCAAAGTAATCCAGCAAAGGGTTACTTTAAAAAAAATCACCCTACTTTAGTAAGATAAGTTTCAATCAAATGTATGTATTTTGAAGTTTCAGGAAAAAAATACATACAAATGATATGCTACAGTGAAAAAAAAGCTGATTTTGGTTTTTGAAAGATATGAGTCCAGCTTTTGGCACCTATGGGACATGTGATCCTGGATAAATTACTTCTAGTTTTAGAAAGTTATCTGGGAGTACTGATCTTTAAGTTGCTTTAAGTAAAATAGTTGCTAATCAATGCATTAGTAGAAGTAGTTAATGTACCTACACTGGCAAACTCACTGGGCTATCTCCTCAACATAACTACGTACACACACATACACCAGAGGCAGCATGGGGTTAGTTAGAAACTTGATCTTTTAGTCAGGAAGATTTCAGTCTAAGTCTTGTTATTGAGATATTCTAGTGGTGCAAGTATTGACAAGGCCCTTGACCTCATAGAGCCTCAGGCAACTCTCAGAAATTATGGACAAGGCATGGATTTTCATTAGTATAGGAAGTTCTCACAGTTAATGTCATCATTGGTCCTGGCAAGTTACATATGTACATTATATACTGAAGAGCAGACAGTTTTTTATAGCTTTTTATTGACAAAACATATGCATGGGTAATTTTTCAACATTGACCCTTGCAAAACTTCTGTTCTAACTTTTCCCCTCTTTCCCTCTACCCCTTCCCCTAGATGTCAGGTAGTCTCATACATGTTAAATATGTTAAAGTATATGTTAAATATGATATATGTATACACATTTATACAGTTTAGACAGTTTTTTAAAGCGTGATTTCTTTCGTGCTCTCTTTCTCTTGCATCTGATTTCTGACCTCCCCTGAGAGCCAGAGAAAGAAAAATAAGAACTCAAATTAAATCATCCTTCTCAAACAGCAAACACTTACCTCTTCCTTCCTCCTCTACTCATTTCTTAGTGTTCAGTTCCTGTACTTCTCAGCTTTCAGATAATGTATTTTATATTTCTTTCTTTCTCTCTCCTCCCCCTTCCCTTTTCAGGAAGTATAATAGATACCAGTGAAAATAGTCCCATGAAATCTAGGGGAAAGTTTATTTCTTTCACTGCTCTATCTTCTTAGAGGTATTCTCCCTGCCTCTTCATCTGTTCCAGTAGTCTAACCCTGAGTGCATATGGGCTCCAGGCTTCTCAAAGTGCCTGGCATGTAATAGGTGCTTAAAAAATATTAATAGGTTGATTGATTCTCCTTCATATGAACCTTAACCACTCATGTTCATTTCATTCTGCATTTAAGTCTAACAATTTTAAAACTTCTCTACCCAGATATATGTACTATTTACTCAGCCATATCATAGAATTACTTTGCATGAAGACCTGATTCGTATTTTAAAGAATGATAATTTGCACACTTATTGAAGCAAAATGTCACCAATATGATCAATGCTTAATAAATTTATACTTGGACTGCCGAAGAAAGATCTGTGATACTTATAAGTTGTTGATGTAACCAGTGAGATGCATGATTGCAAAAGCTGAGAGATTCCTAAGTACACAATACTCTTGTCCTGTGAGAAGAATCTCCCTAACACCTCTCCTAGGTACTAAAAGGTGAGGGAAACCCAAGAACTCACAGCTGGAGGGCAGTTCCTATGTTGGTGCTTTTGAAGCACAAAGAACTTTTTAAAAGCACTTTCCAAGGTATGTTATAGAACAATAGATTTAAAGCTGGAGAAGACCTTAGAAATCATTTGATCTACCCCCCCCCCCAAGGGACCGAAAAGAAACTTGAGGTCCAGAGAGTTTAAGAAAGTAATTGGAAGCATGGTCAAATTTGAACCACATCCTCCAATTCCAAGTACCACACTCTTCTAATTGTACAGAGTCTTAAAAATATAAAGGAGATTTTCAATAATTTTTTTATTTGAAGAAGCTGAGGTGGGGTATAATGGATGTAGCATTGGACATGGTATTAGGACTGGAATTCATATCCTTAAGTAACTTATTATTTGCGTTACTATAGGCAACTCTCTCTTACTCTCAGTTTCTTCCTCTATAAAATGGAGACAATATTTTTTACCTCACAAATTTGTTGTGAAAATCAAGTGGGAGTATATGTGAGCAGTATTTTTTTCTTCAATGGTATTTTATTTTTCCAAATATAGTTTTCAACATTAATTTTGTAAGATTTTGTGCTCCAAATTTTTTCTTTCTTCTCTTTTCTCTTTACTCTCTTAGACAACAAGCAATCTGACATAGGTTATACATATACAATACTTAAAACATATTTCCATATTTATCATGTTATACAAAAAAAATCAGACAAAAAAGGGAAAAATCACAAGAAAAGAAAAAAAAGCAAACAAAAAAGATGAAAATACTATGCTATGACTCCCATTCAGTTTCCCTAGTTCTGTCTCTGGATATAGATGACATTTCCTATCCCAAGTCTATTGAAATTGTCCCCATATTTCTGAGAAGAGTTAAGTCTATCATAGTTGATCATATAATCTTACTGTTAGTGTGTATGATGTTCTTCTACTTCTACTCACTTCACTCAGCTTCAGTTCATGTAAGTCTTTCCAAAATCATCCTATTCGTCATTTCTTAATATCCCATTACAATTCAATATGCCACAACATATTTAGCCATTCCTCAATTAATGGGCATCTACTCAATTTCCATTTCCTTGCCATCACAGAAAGAACTGCTACAGTTTTACACATGTGAGTCCTTTCCCCTCTTGAAAAATCTCTTTGGGATATAGATGTAGTGGTATACAATGCTGGATCAAAGAGGATATAAAGTTTTCTATTCCTTTGGGCATAGTTTGTGGACAGTATTTATCAAAGCTCCCAGGTGTATATTAATGTTATGTAGAATTCTTATTGCCCCTGTTCTTGTGCTTTTTCAGTTCTACTTTCAAATCTCATTTGATTCTTAGAATAGTGCTGTCATATTAGCTTGGTCAGTTCATATCATCCACCCTGTAAGAGAAGGAGAAACAGAAGTTCAGAAATTTGCCTAACATCACAGAAATAGTGATGCAGTGAGAACTAGAGAAACCTGGGCATTTTGGCTTCAAGTCCAGTATGTCCTACTTTCCACTGCACATCATTTAAAGCATTACCTGCATGCTCAAGTACCTAAGTATGCACCTTTCTATTTGCCAAGGAAATAGTCAACATGATTGAATAACTAAACAACAACAGGGTGAGTCCAGGTATCAATTAGCTCTTAATGTCAAAGATCCTGTAGTAATTTGCTATTTCCTTCTCCAGTTTTAGGTAAGCAGAGTTAAATGACTTGGTCAGAGGCTTAGAGAAAAACAGAATTCAAATCTGACCTCAGTCACTTACTCCAGACCTGGCACTCTCTCCACTGTGCCACCTAGTTGCCTTGGCCCCATCCTACCTTACCAATATTCTTAGACACCATTCCTCTCTATATACTCTACCAAGTTCAGCCATAGTGATCTACTGGGTATTCCTCAAGCAATGATCTATTTCCCATCTTTGTCCCTTAGTACTGAATGTCCCCTCACCCCGCTTTCCTAGAATGTTCTCCTTCACCTCAACTTCTTATTTAAACAGAATCTTGAAGGAAGTTAGGGAAACTGTCACCTCTGTAAGAGACCTTCCCTGGTGGCTTCTAATGGCTTTTCCTTGTCTCTATCTTTCTCTGTCTCTCTCTGTCTCTCTCTCTGTCTCTCTCTCTCTCTCTCCACACACACACACACACACACACACACCCTTATTCATTTAGGGGCAGGGACTGATTTTGCTTTTGCTTTTTTATCTCCAGTGCTTAGGACTAGTTTGGCAGTGCTGTAGACACTTAATAAATGCTCATTGATTAAGGGGTATAATGAGTGGACAGATTGGAAGTAGACTGACCAGGGAAATTTTTCTAGAGGATTTGATTGTCAAGCTAATTTCTTTTGCAAGAGGTCAGGTTAAGATACTTCGTTCTTTTCTTTTTATGACCCACAATTCACTGATTAGTAACAAAATTCTATGAGTCTGATTCAATTAAGTATAGAGAAAGTTGTAGAATTGAAATGATCTCAGAATTGGAAATATTATAAGATATTACTCCTATAATTATTGCAACTTAATGATTCAGTGGATGGTAACTATACCTAGAGATAGGAGGATCTGTATTTGAATGTTACCTTAAATCATTGCTAACTATGGGACTCTGGGAGTTCACCTTTACATTTGTCAGTTCAATAATGCAGTGAGGATCAAATATGTTATTTGTGAAGTGCTTAGCATATTGTTTCGCACATGATAGGCAGTCTGTAGTAACTGGTTCCTCCCATTTTCCCTAAAAGTGGATGGAAGTAAGAGGGATCATGTACCTTCCTTTTGGCCAAAAGACCATATATTATTGGTATACAACTAGCAATAACTTCAGTATCACTGGATATATTTCAGAGGCATCCTATTCATGATGCTATATATAGGATTCATGCTTTGATTCAGGGTTAGACTGAATGTTATGGACAATTCTAAATTTCTATGATTCAATTAATTCAGCAAATATCTATTGAGAACTATAGGTCTCCTGAATCTAACATTTGTTGTTCAGTCATTTTTCAGTTACATCTGACTCTTTGTGAGTCATTTGAGGTTTTCTTGGCAAAGGTACTGTAGAAGTTTGCCATTGCCCTCTCTAGCTCATTTTAAAGATGAGAAAACTGAGGGAAACAGGTTTAAGTGACTTGGCCACAGTTACACTGCTAGTGAGTGTCCAAGGCCTATTTAGAACTTCCAAAGATGAGTCTTCATGACCCCAGACCTGGTATTGAGCCATCTATCTGCCATGAAAAAGTTCCTTCCCTTAAGGAGCTAAAATTCTATGGGGAATTAAAAATCACACTAAAGAATGGTTGTGAGTGCTGATATGATATGATATGATATGATCAGGATGCTAAGGGAACTCCAAACTGTATCCTTTGTTAACTGATCAAAGGAACTAGAGATAATTCTAATAGTGTCAAGCTTGATTTTGGTACCTAAGTCTGAGCCAAGTTCACTAATTGATACCAAAGCTGAATAATCACAGATTAAACCACTAGTGCCTTCTCTCACAAAATTCCCTTATGTTTTCATATGTTTTATATGTTTTCACATATTCGTGTTATTTCTATCAATTGGACTTCTGTTTGTCCTTTGTTCTCAAAGAGAAACATGACATCAGAAAGTTGATGCCATTGAGTTCTAGCACCACATGATAAGATTGATGTAAACACACGAAATGTTGAGATTCAGGAGAGTAATTTGCACCAAATATTAGGGTTTGGGTATATGAAGCATTCACAATGGCCTTTCTCCTTGGCAAAAGGCAGGTTTATTTATGAGAAGAAGTTATAAGGAAAAAATAAAAGAGGTTATAGACAAAATGAAGAGTAAAATAGACACTAGGAATGTAAATATGAAATAGAGTGGGAAAGCATATAGTTAGACACCATAAGGCATGGTGGAGAGGATGGGGAGAAAGTCACCATGAGGCAGAAACACCATAGTGGGCTAACCTAAAAGGATTTAGCAGAGATAATGTGGGATATGGACAGATTTATGGGGGAAATATAATCACGGGGGTTTGACATAACGTGGCTTTTTGACTAGATACAGTAAGGTGGGACTACCCATGACCTCCACAAGGGTGGTACTGTAAAGTTGAACTGATCCCCATTAAGTGTCCTTCCCTGTTTACCTCAGGGAATAATTTTATTAGTTCTTCACGTTATCTCTGCCAATACCCACTAGTGACCCAGGTCTTTATCACCGTGACATGCAAGTGAATTGGATTTGAGGGAGGGAGGGCTATGCAAGGTCACTTGTCTCATTTTCCCTTCCAGAGGCAACTGGGTCCAGTGGTTAGATATAGCTCAGGATGACTGGATGCAGTGGGACAGCTTGGTCTTTTCTTTAATTAAAGATTTTTCTTTTCAAAATATATACATGGATAATTTTCAGTATTTACCCCTACAAAACCCTGAGTTCTAATTTTTCCCCTCCCTCCCTCCTCCCCTCATCCCAGGTGGCAAGTGATCCAATATATGTTAAACATGTTCAATTCCTCTACACATATTTCTATCATGCTGTACAAGAAAAATCAGATCAAAAAGGAAAAAAGTGAGAAAGAAAATAAAATGTAAGGAACCAACAACAAAAAGAGTGAAAATACTATGTTGTGATCTTCATTCAGTTACCACTGTCTTCTCTCTGGGTGCAGATAGCTTTCTTCATTACCAGGCCATGGGAACTGATCTGAATCACCTTATTGTTGATGAGAGTTATGTCCATCAGAATTGATTGTCATAGTTTTGTAATTACTGTGCATAATGATCTCCTGGTTCTGCTCATTTCACTCAGCATTAGTTCATGTAAGTCTCTCCAGGCCTCTCTGAAATCATCCTGCTGATTATTTCTTATAGAACAATAATATTCCATTACATTCATATACCATAACTTAATCAGTTATTCTCCAATTGATGGGCATCCACTCAGTTTCCAGTTTCTGGCCACTACAAAGAGGGCTGGCACAAATACTTTTGCACATGTTGGTTCCTTTCCCTCCTTTATGATCTCTTTAGGATACAAGGCCAGTAAAAATATTGAAGGATCAAAGGGTAAGCACAGTTTGATAGCCTTTTGGGCATAGTTCCAAATTGCTCTCCAGAATGGCTAAATCAGTGAACAACTCCATTGACAATGTATTAGTGTCCCAACTTTCCCACATCCCCTCCAACATCCAGCATTATCTTTTCCTATCATCTTAACCAATCTGAGAGATATATAGTGGATCCTCAGAGTTGTTTTAATTTTCATTTCTCTGATCAATAATGATTTAGAGCACTTTTTCATATGACTAGAAATGGTTTTAATTTCTTCATCTGAAAATTGCCTATTTATATCCTTTGACCACTCATCAATTGGGAGAATGGCTTGAATTCTTATAAATTAGAGACAATTCTTTACATTTTTTGGAAATAAGACCCTTATCAGAACCTTGAATGTAAAAAAATTTCCCCAGTTTATTGCTTCTCTTCTAATCTTGTCTGCATTAATTTTGTTTGTGCAAAAACTTTTAAACTTAATATAATCAAAACTATTCATTTTGCATTCAATGTTGCAAAGAGAATGGCTGAATAAGTTATGGTATATGAATGTTATGGAATATTATTGTTCTATAAGAAACAATCAGTAGTAGGATTTCAGAAAGACCTGAAGGGTCTTCCATGAACTGATGCTAAATAAAGTGAGTAGAACCAAGAGAGCATTGTACATAGCTACAAGTGACTCTTTTCAACAGGGAGATGATTCATTCCAGTTTCAATGTCTTATGATAGAAAGAGTCATCTGTACCAAGAGAGGACTGTGGGGACTGGGTGTGGATCACAACATAGTATTTTCACTATTTTTTGTTATTGCTTGCTTGCATTTTGTTTTCTTTTTCATTTTTTCCTTTCTGATATGATTTTTCTTGCACAGGATAATTTGGAAATATGTATAGAAGAATTGCACTTATTTAACATATATTGGCTTACTTGCCATCTGGGGAACTAGATGGGGAGAAGGGAGGGAGAAAAAATGTGGAACACATATATTTTGCATATATTTTGAAAATAAAAAGCTTTAAAAATAAAGTCTAGTCAAAAGAAGAATCAATCCAGGAGGGGAAGACCCTGAAGATATCTGGCAAAAACAGTAATAATTTTATAAAGACTTTTTGGGTTGGTACTTTTTGTTGGTCAATCAGTGAGAGCCAGAGTGATCTGAATTTAAGGCATGGTCTTCTCATGAACCCCAAGATATTGAGGAAGAAAGGAAGAATTAAAATTGAGGGTCTTTGAAAGTAAGAAAACCTTTATTTTTGTCTCAGTATTTCCCACACTCAACATGGTGTTTTACGTTAACTTAATAAATGCTTGTTGATTGAATTATTCCAGTCTTATTATTTTGAGTTATATTTTGTACTTCCAAGGTTTTATTTCAGTTCCAACATTCTACATAACTCTAGAAGGAACCATAATTTTAGCATTTGAAGGTTCTCTGATCTTTCTATAGGCCTGTGGGATACAGTCCTTTTCCTAAATATTTGTAGGTAGATAAAGAAAAAATTGAGAGAGAGAAAATAGCAGGATCTCAGTTCTCCCAGCAGGACTTCAACTGTGTTAGCAAAGGCAGTCTTATGATGTCAATACAGGGCTGAGAAAATTGTTCTAAAATTGGAGCTGGGCTGAGTTGCTCTTGGCTTCTAGAAGCCCTGGCTGGGGGCAGAATAAAGAAGAAACAGTCAGGAGTTTGCCAGAGCGCCATGAGGGTGTTCAGGGAAGGGAGCCGAGTGCTAGCACAAACCAAGCCTTCCTGATATCTTATGAGTTTAGGTCACTACCATGGGGAGAATCCATTAGATTATTGTTCCAAAGGACAAAATAAGTAACAGTGGTGGTGATGTTCCTTCATAGAGATGGAGAGATGGCTTTTGATTTAAGGAAAAACTTCCTTAACAATTAGAATTGTCCAACAGCCTGGGCTGCCTCAGTAGGAATTATCTTCCTAGTTCTGGAAGTATTCAAGCAAATTCTGAATGACTACTGTCAGGGATAATATAAATAAAAGTGAGAAAGACCTTGAAGACTATCAGCTCCAACTTCTAAGTGTGCTTTGATGTACTTAATATCAGACCTTGCACCTAGGGAGAAATTGTTTAATTTTTAGGAATGAATGAATTTACTCTGAAATAAATAAATGGTCATTTGGACAGATCAGTTATAGTATTGCTAGAATAGGTGAATGAGAGAATATTTCTGAAGCTTTCTTTTGGAAGTTTTTGTCCTTACTACAATGTAAATGTCTCTATTTATGCAGCCTTAGTGGAAGATATACTTTCCTCTCCTATATATACACTTGCTATATGGTCAGAGTATGGAAGAAAACAGCAATACTTCTGTTATCAACAGCTTCCCAAGCATGTGATGAAAAGAACTAGAAAAATATTGATTAGGTATCTTTTGGGTATCAAGCTTAGTGTTTGGTGCTAGGGAAAATATAATGTTTACAAAAGTACATATAGGTCCTGCTGATCAGAAGGTATTTATTATTTCTATTATGTAATATGTAATTATATATTATTAATATATATTTTTCATGTTCTCTCACTACTTTTTATACATTATATAAATATACATAAAACACAGTCTGTATATCATATATTTATATGTATTTATAGATATAATATGTGTTGTTCTTATTTAATCCTATTTCTTTTTTTTCCTTTTTTTCCTGAGGCAATTGGAATTAAGTGACTTGACACAGCTAGGAAGTGTCTGAGGTCAAATTTGAACACTGGTCCTCCTGACTTCAGGGCTGGTGCTCTATACACTGCACCACCTAGCTGCCCCCTACCTTTTTTTTTTTTTTTTTTTTTTTTTTGGTAATAATAGCTTTTTATTTTTCAAAATATATGTAAAGATAGTTTTCAACATTCACCCTTGCAAAACCTTCTGCTCCAAATTTTTCTCCCTCCCTCCCATATTCCCCTCTCCCTTAGACAGGAAGTAATCCAACATAAGTTAAACATATGCAATTCTTCTAAACATATTTCCACATTTATCATGCTACACAAGGAACATTAGATCAAAAGGGGAGAAAATGACAAAACAAAACAAAACAAAACAAGAAAACAACAACAACAACAGTAAAGGTGAAAATACTATGTTGTGATCCACACTTAGTGGTCACTTCTCTCTGGGTACAGATGGCTCTCCCTATCCAAAGTCTTTTGGAACTGGCCTGAATCACTTTGCTGTTGAAAAGAATCATTAGAGTTGATCATCTTGTAATCTTGTTGTTGCCATGCACAATGTTCTCTTCATTCTACTCACTTCACTTAGCATCAGTTCCTATAAATCTCCTCAGGCCTCTCTGAAATCATCTTGCTGGTCATTTTTTACAGAACAATAATATTCCATAATATTCATATACCACAATTTATTCAGCCATTCTCCAACTGATGGCCATCTACTCAGTTTTTGGTTTCTCGCCACTACAAAGAGGGCTGCCACAAACATTTTTTGCACATGTGGGTCCTTTTCCCTCCTTTAAAATCTCTTTGGGATGCAGACTAAGAAGAGATACTGCTGGATCAAAGGGTATGCACAGTTTGATAGCCCTTTGGACATAATTCCAAATAGCTCTCCAGAATGGTTGGATCCACAGGTACACCAACAATGTATAAAGTGTCCTAGTTTTCTCACATGCTCTCCAACATTCATTATCTTTTCTTAATCAATCTGAGACATATGAAGTGGTACTTCAGAGTTGTCTTAATTTTCATTGCTCTAAACAATAGTAATTTAGAGCAGTTTTCATGTGGCTAAAAATGATTTAAAAATTTTTCATCTGAAAATTGTCTTTTCATATCCTTTGACCATTTATCAATTAAATAATGGCTTGTATTCTTATAAATCTGAGTCAGTTTCTCTGTTTTAGAAATGAGGACTTTATAAAAAACCTTGGTTGTAAATATTTTCCCCCAGGTTTCTGCTTCCCTTCTAATCTTAGCTGCAAAAATCTTTCTAATTTAATATAGTCAAAATTATTCATTTTGCATTTCATAATGTTCTCTAGTTCTTTTTTGGCCATAAATGAACAGATCTGAAAGGTAAACTATTCCTTGTTCTTCTAATTTGCTTATAGTATCACCCTTTATGTCTAAATCATGAACCTATTTCGACCTTATCTTAGCATAGAGTGTTAGGTGATGGTCAAGGTCTAGTTTCTGCCATACTATTTTACAATTTTCCCAGAAATTTTTGTCAAATAATGAGTTTTTATCCCAAAGGCTAGAGTATTTGAGTTTATCAAACACTAGATTACTATAGTCTTGGACTATTATGTCTTGTGAACCTAACCTATTCCATTGATTAGCTATTCTATTTCTTATAGCATACCTAATGGTTTTGATGATTGCTGCTTTGTAATATATTTTAAGGCAGCTAGGCCCACTTTTGTTTGCATTCTTTCATTAATTCCCCTGAAATTCTTGACAGTTTGTTCTTCCAGATGAATTTTATTATTATTTTTCTAGCTATATAAAGTAATTTGTTGGCAGTTTGATTGGTATAACAATGAAAAAGTAGGTTAATTTAAACAGAATTTTCATTTTTATTATATTAGTTTGTCCTACCCATGAGCACCAAATAGTCTTCCAATTGTTTAGATCTAACTTTATTTATGTGAGAAGTGTTTGTAATTGTGTTCACATAGTTCTTGGCTTTGTCTTGGCAGACAGACTCCCAAATATTTCATATTATCTACAGTTATTTTAAATATAATTTCTTTTTTTTAACTCTTGCTGCTGCACTTTGTTGATAACATATAGAAATGCTGATGATTTATAAAGATTTATTTTATATCCTGGAACTTTTCTAACATCATTAATTATTCCTCATAGTTTTTAGTTGATTCTCCAAAATTCTTTAAGTATACCATCATATCATCTTCAAAGAATGCTAATTTTGTTTCCTTATTAGCTACTTTGCCCTATATTCTTGAAGAGGACCATGATATCAGGAAAGTAATGCCATGACTTGCAAATGAATTGGATTTAAGGAGGGAGGACTGGGCAAAGTCACCAGCCTCACTTTCCCCTCCAGAGCCATCTGGGTCCACTGACCAGATACAGATCAGAATGACTGGAGATGTCCCTGGAAGCAGTGGGAGACTTTGGTCTCTTTAAGCTACTATATTTAATAGGTCTCATTTTGATTGAGGCACCACTAGTGCTAGGCAAAGAATGGTTTCTTTTACCTAATTAAAAACAAAAAATAAGTAAATCGGGGAGGGGAAGACCCAAAATAAAAATAATTATTATTTACATTCACTTTAAGCAATCAGAGTCCAAATAATGATCCCATGGACAAATTTTCTCCTTCCTTTTCCTCCCCTTCCTGTCCCACCTTTGACAAGCAATTTTACACAGGTTATACATGGTTTTTTATTTTTTATTTTATTTTTATAGTTTTTATTTACCAGATATATGCATGGGTAATTCTACAGCATTGACAATTGCCAAACCCCTTGTTCCAATTTTCCCCTCCCCCCAGATGGCATGTTGACCAATACATGTCAAATATGTTAAAGTATAAATTAAATACAATATATGTATACATGTCCAAAGAGTTGTTTTGCAAAAAGAATCGGACTTTGAAGTAGTGTTCAATTAGCCTGTGAAGGAAATAAAAAATGCAGATAGACAAAATTAGAGGGATTGGGAATTCTATGTGGGAATTCTATCTCTCAGAATTCTTTCACTGGGTGTAGCTGGTTCAGTTCATTACTGCTTTATTGGAACTGATTTGGTTCATCTCATTGTTGAAGAGAGCCACGTCCATCAGAATTGATCATCATATAGTATTGTTGTTGAAGTATATAATGATCTCTTGGTCCTGTTCATTTCACTCAGCATCAGTTCAATACATGTTTTTTTTTTTTTAAACTTATTTTCAATTTTTTACGCTCTGCTGTTTCATTTCTTGCTGCCTACAAACATGCTCATTTCTCCCAATCTTAAAAAAAACCATCATTTCATCCTTCTGTTTGTGTCTCTGGAGAAGCAAGTGAGGCTGATGACTTTGCACAGCCCTCTTTCTCTTAAATCCAATTTATTTTCAAGTTATAGCATTAGCTTCTTGATGCTGTAGTCCTCTTCATGAATGAAGGACCACCTGTGAATCCTTCATATTAGCTGCACCACAGGGGTTCCAACTTTCTCTTTCTCTTCCCTTCCCTGCCCTCTGTCCATCCTTTGTCCATATGGGGTCAATCTTTGAGTGCTCTGCCAAAAGGAATGCGAATTTGGATTGTGGACACCTTGCAAGAGATTTTGGAGTTTGAGAGCTACAGTTTTTCCTTAAGGACCATTCCATAAACCCAAATCACTCTATCATTGATTGGCCAACAATTGATCCCAATATGTATTATATATAGATTATGTAGATATAAATGCACATATATATTCATTGTTCAATCATTTCAAATCATCTCTGACTCTTCATGACCCCATCTGGAATTGTCTTGGAAAAGATACTGAAGTAGTTTTCTATTTCCTTCTCTAGCTCATTTTATAGATGGGGAAACTGAGGCATATAACCAGATCAGCCAGCTAGTGTCTGAAGCCATATTTGAACTCAGGTCTTCCTGATTCCATGTGAGTGGTTTATGTACTGTGCCACCCTGCACAATGTGTGTGTATGTGTATGTGTGTAAAATGAGCAGACAATAAAACATGCCAGAGACATGTTTTCGTACTGCCCAGAATACAGTAGGGGCTTAAAAAATGCTTATTGGTTGAATTTTCAGACAACTCTGATTATTAGGAAGTTCTGCATGTTCTTGGGAAATTTGAGACTTATTTAACATAAAGAAGAAATCAATTATCTGAAGGGAGGTCATGGGGAACAGTAGTGAAAAGACAATTACATTCATCCTGTACCAGTGGGAAACACTGTGGCATAATGAATAAAGTCCTGGACTTGTAATCAGGAAAGCATTCATTCAATTCCACTTCAGATACTTACTAATTGTGTGATCCTGGGCATATTAATGTCTCTGAAATTCACTTTCTTCATTGATAAAAGGAGTTTAATGGCCTATAAAGTCTTGCCAGTTCTAAGTCTTTCATTCCTCCTGTCCTCACTTTTCTAATTTCTACCCATAGTTCCTTTAACTGTCTCTCACCAGACATTCTAGTTATTCCTGAAAACACCCTGGACAGTGTCAATAATTATTCTACCAGAGACCCGGTATAGTTCCCCAGCTTTTAAAACTGTTGTCTGTGACCCCATGTGGGAGCTTGTGACAATATGGGAGTTGTGGAATTATGATTTATTATCAGTAAATGCTTGATTTGTAACCCTATTTATTATACTTATATACGCAGGATCACCTAAAATTGCTTGGGTAAAAAGGGATTGTGAAAAGACAAAGTTTAAGAAGCGCTGATCTAGCTAATGTCATATTTGAAAGCTCAACTTTTCCAATCTAGATTCTGAGGCTTGAATCATATGGTTGTTTCTGTCAAGATGAAAGGGAAGAGGAGAAAGGGAAAAATTGGTTACTGCCCAGGCCTTTGCCATAAAGCTAGACTTATGTCTTCAACATTCCATCCATTTCTTTTATAAAAAACTACCATTAAACTGGATTGAACTATGTGACCAAATGCTTCAAGGGATAGAGGGAAACAAGGTTTCATTATCCTTGGAAAAGCAAGACAGATACATGGAGTAAATAACCAGTGAGTTAACAAGCATTTATTAAATTATTATTATGTATAGGAATCATACTAAACACTGGAAATACAAAGAAAGGCACACACCTGTGCCAGCCCTCACTAACCTCATACATCATTTTACATGAAAAAAATACATATAGGATATATGTAGCTTAAAAAGGAGGTAATCTCAAAGGCAATTGAATGGGGGTGATGGGAATAATTTTCTTTGAGGAAGGTAGGATTTTTGATGAAACTAATTGGAAGAGAAGACAAAGAGGGAAGGGGACAGCCAATCGAAAGGCATGGAATTTGAAAAAGTGCAAGAATATTGGAAAAGAAGGAAGAGGACAGTTTGTGAGAGCCAGTTTGTATTTGATCTTGCAGGTAGCAGGAAGCCACTGGAGCTTACTGAGTGAGGAAGCTTACTGATTGGGAAGATTACCTTGCTATCTAGGAGAATAACCTGCAGAAGGGAGACATTTGAGACAGGAAGACCAACTTGAATGTGATTTCAGTAGTCCACATGTGAGGGGATGAGGGCCCAGGAAATATGAGAAATGTGAAGCAAGAAATGGAGATTATGTAGCCAAGCCATTGCCAAATACCAGAGCATGCATATAAGTGAGGGGCTAAGAATACAACAATGTTGTGAGCTGCTCTTGACCTTGACAATAATAGGGAAGGTGGTAAGAAGAAAAGACTTGGGGGGAGGATCACTTTTAGACATGTTGAATTTAAGATGGCTACAAAACTTGGAGTTTGAGATATCTAAGAGTTCAACTGGAGATATGATGCTGAAATTCAGAGAGATGTTAGGCCTGGATAAATAGATCTGAGAATCATCTTCTTAGATATGATAAATGAACCCATGAGAACTGATGAGATCATCAAGTGAGACAATACCAAGGAATAAGATGACCCAGGACATACTTTTTGTGAATAGTCAGAGTAAATGGATGTAATTTGGAGGAAGATCTAATAAAGTAGATTGAGACAGAAGGATCAGGAACAAAAAGGAAAGAGCAGTGTTAGACACTTAGGAAAGAAAATGTAGAAAAGAGGGTCCTCAACATTATCTAAGACTGCTATTGTAAGATCTCAAGAAGGATGAGGATTGAGGAAAGGACAAATAAGATTTGGTGAATAAGAGATCACTGGTAACCTTGGGGGATGATCAGTGAAATGATCTGGTCAAGAGTCAGTCTTCAAGTTCTATATGAGGGAATGTGTATGAATGACTATCTTGATTAAACAGTGCTATCTTCTCAAATCCTTCTGTTTAACTGGCTATATACTCTTTTCTATTACATAAAGAGGACTTCTGGAAGGTAGCACTGAGTTCAAGATGTCTTGTTCTCCCCAAGAGGGGAAAAAGGCTAAGTGAAGAGAATGAGTATTTTGGAGAACAGGGAACCAAGAGGGCTGAGTTCTATTTCAGATTCTGCCATTCATTTATTATATGATCTTAAGTGAATCATTTTCTTTCTTGGAGCCCTAAAGTAGTCTGTTGCAACTGAAAAAGACCATTGGAGTGAACTAATACAACTTTTTCATTTTATAGAGGAAAAAATATGTACGTGTACATAATATTAATATATACATACAAATATATACACAAGTATACATACAGAAATGTATATACACACATGGCTGAGGATGATTTAATAAATAATTCTCTAAAAGGTAATATTATCAGAAAGAGGGATTAATGGCACAATTTCAGGTATAGGTAAAGGTTGCTTGTAAAATTTAAACTGCTTATTTCTCATAGGGGATAGGCCCAACTCTATTACATTTAGAACCTGGACATCATTCATTCTGGACAAATTCTGGCATAGCCTCTACTCTATTCTTCAGAAAGGGTCCACAGGCTCCAAAAATAAGAGCCATTTAGCTGAGTTAGGCTTTAAATCCCTGAAACTGACAGCCAACTCAGCAAAGTGGTTGGGGACAGTTAGGACGGTGGGGGCTATAAATTCCTATAGGGTTTCTCTATGACTGGAAATGCAAGCCCAGAAATTGGGAGACCAGAAATGTATTCCTTTTTTTTTTTTTTTTTTTTTTTTTTTTGCCACAGACTAGCTAAATGGCCTTATGCATTTTCTTTGCTTCTCTGGACCTTTGTTTCCTCATCTGTAAGATGAGAATGATAAAAGGGCAATGTTGGATGAAAAGATGTCTGACAATATCTCTTTCACTTCTAATATTTCATCACGAATTTAGCTGCTAAGGTGATTTTACTGAGGCACTGGTTGACCATGGCTCCTTGTTCAATGAGCTCCAAGTGGCTATGATCTCAGGTATCAAATATAAATTTTTCTGAGATTTAACACTTCTCCCCCGGGCCTTTCCTACCTTTCCATTCTTTTTACTGTTTCCTGCCCTAAATGCACTCTATAATGAACTTCACTGACCTGCCTGCACTTTCTTGAACACAAGATTCCATTCGGTGCCTTTGTATCATTGTCTGTCCTGGAATGCTCTGCCCACTCACTGTTGCCTCAGTTTCCCTAACTTAATTGGAAGGAGAGCTCAATGCTTACATTCTTCTTCACTTTTCTCCACAAGGAAAGAGGTTTTTTCCTTGTGCCTATAGCCATAGTACTGTCCTCCTGAGATTACTTATCTTGTATCTACTCTGCTATATTGTGAATTTACTAATTTCCACATCTTTCTCATTAGAATACGTTGAGGATAAGAATTATTTTGCTTTATTATTATTATTATTATTTTTTGGTAACTCCTACATTTAAAGTATCTGATGCATGGTAGGCATTTGATAAATTGACTGACTCTTTGACATTAATTTTATCATTTTGACACATCCTATTTTGTGCCTGTAATTGAATTATCAAACAAAAAACAAAAAACAAAAACAAACAAAAAAACCCCCCAAAAGCAAAACAAACAAAAAACAAAACCCTCTGCTCTTCTGTGGGGCTTGAACATTGCCTGTTTGGATGTGAGGTTCAAAGATTAGCAGCAGAAACATGAGGGTCTTTTCCAGTTCTTCATTTCTATTTTTTGAATTCGTAGAAGGCTTATGGAAGCAATAACTGAGTCATAGTGGCATTTTCCAGATGGCTGATGGAGCCAACTAGGGTTGAAAAGACCTGGAATAGAAGCCTCTTTTTTTCTATGCTTTCAATTTTGCTGATCAGCTCAATCTGATCAGCCAAAAGGAAAGGGGGAAAAAAAAAAAGCCTATCTTTGAATTTTCAAGATCAGTAATCTGTTTATTTGTCAATCTCTGGCAGTTCTTGGACAATAGTCAACTACAGCCTGAATAATGGCCCCAGGGCACTATCTACTGGTGCACTGGGGGAAGTGCAGGGTTTCAAAATGAGAAGGCGGGAGAAACTTTGCTTTACTACCTTGGGCTGAATACTGATGCCTCCAAACTACAAATTCAGCCCATCTATTTATAATTTATTTTTTCCAAAGCCCTGGCCATGGTAGAGTTTCAGAAACTGAATTTGCACAAAGTTGTAGCCTATAATCAATGTATATATATATATTGATCAATGTCAATATATATATTGACAGAAAAACTTAGTGATTTAAGGTTTGCAGACTGCTTTTACATCACATTATTTGATATTCACTCATTTTCTTTTTTAGCAGCATTTTTTTGTCTTCTTAAACATTTTTATTGACATCTTTTTTCATCACTTTCATTTATCAACATGATACTTTCATGTTCACTCAATCATTCCTTATATTAGTATAACAATGATAGAGAATCGAAAGCATTTAACCAAAGTAATTAATCACTCAATTCCAAAGAAAATATGGTGTTTCTTGTCTATAATCCCCCCAAATACTTTAAGAAATATTCTCAGACACCGACCTTATGAGATTAATAGAACAAAGTAAGTTTCAGTTCCAAAATTGTTGAATGGGCATGAAGGACCAGAGAAATTAAATGATTTACCCAAAGTTATGCAGCACAGATTCAGAGATAGGTCTCTGGTCCCAATCCAGGGGTTTTCCTGTTGCCTCTGATAATCTCTTTTCACCATCTTGATTTCAGGCTTATATGGAACAGGACAACAGTTAAATGAAGATGAAGATGGTGATCTCAGGAAGAAGGAACTGAGATATTATAAAGCTCAACAAGAGAGGTGACAGAAATCCTGAATGTCTCAGAATCATGAGCTATGTGAAAAAAAAAAAAACAAACTTTAATTTCTAACTATTAATAGCTATTTTTAAGAATTAAATATATGTCTTTTATTCAGAGAAGAACTGAACAAAGCATAAACAGAACCCGAAGAACCATTTATGTAATGACTTTAAAGAAGCTCAGAACTCTGACCAACATTGCCTTCCTTCCCAGTATTTAAGTCAATTGTGACTTCAAAAAATTGGTGAGGAATACTTTCACACTTTTTGGCAGAAAATGAAATGGACTAGTGAAGGGTTTCTTAGCTTGTGTAACTGACCTTTTTGGTAGTCTGCTGAAACCTGTGACAGCATGTTTGTAAATGCTTAAAATAAAATGATAAACAAAAAAGTCAATATAGGGAAATAAAAAAATCAAGTCTATGGATTCCTGATTAAGAATGCAAGGACTATTTGTATAAAACCATCTATCAATATGGCTTAGATAAAGTCAATGTGCTGATTTGTCTTGAATATATATATATATATATATATATATAATCTGCAACAGAGAACAGCTCTACTTGGATGGTGATGAGAAGTAGGTTAGTGGGTAGTAATAGATAAAAAATAAAGAGGAGCAACAAAACATCTTTTAAAATGTACAGGAAAAATATCAAAGAAAAAAAATTGTAAGCATTTTTGGTATTATTGTGTTAAGCTTAATACCACATTTCTTAAAATAACTGTATACAAAAGAAACACTATTATTACACTCATTTTACAGATAAAGAGTCTAAGACAGTATCAAATTTGATTGCAATTTCACACTCTAGCCATTATATCACCTTGCTACCTCAATCCTTTTTCCTGTTGTTTATTTCTTGAAATGTTTGTGCTTATTGATGATTGTTAAGTTGTCAACAAAACATTTAAAAGTTCTTGTTGTTGCTGTGCCATTTTTCAGTTGTGGCAAATTTGGGTTTTGCAAAGACACTGAAATGATTTGCCATTTCCTTCTCCAGTTCATTTTATAGATAAGGAAACTGAGACAAACAGGGTTAAATGACATGTGCGGGGTCACACAGCTAGTAAATATCTGAGCCACATTCAAACTCAGGAAAATGAATCTTCCTGATAGCAGGACCTTGACTCTATCCACTGTGCCACCAATTGCCCTCTGGGATATAAGGACTTGGGATCAAATTATGTTCATAGTTGTATAAGTAGTAAGTTACTAATATGGGTCATTTTTCTTTTCTAAAAAAAGTGAATTTCTATCTATTTTACAAATGAAGATCAGGGTTAGAGTGGCAAATTAAGTTACTTTTCAGTTCCAAGTCTCATGATCCATGGTGCTCTAGATGCAGACCATGAATTTTCCATACCTTAGTATAGTCTTAATAGGTTCTTACAGCAAGTATTTAAGTAAGAATAGTTGGTGTATGTGTGTGGGTGTGTATGTGTGTGTGTGTTAGAGAGAGACACACACACACAGATAGAGACAGACAGAAGGAGAGGGGAAAGAGGGAGGGGGGAGAGGAGAGAGGAAGGGAGATTATATTATATATTTAAATATATATATTATATTATATATAATTTTCAAATATAAAAATATTACATATAATTTTCATATATATGTGTGTATATATATGTATACACACACAAACACACACACACACACACACACATATATATATATATATATATATATATATACACACACACACAATCTGATTTACTGCTTATGATACCTTACACTAGATAACTACCAGGAACAGAGATTTAATGGCACCATCCTTGAAACCTAACTTAGGGGGAACCACTGGACTCTGTTTTCTGACAGTGAATCATTATAGCATGAAGGAGACCCTGGCTTCTTAAAAGTATGTCAGGGGAGAACATTAGTGAAGCCTCATCAAACAGTCAGTTTCCTCCAGTAAGAAATAGATCTCACAAAAAAGGGAACATTGACCATTCTGGGAACTATTTCCCTTTAGACAAGCAGGGTGGACAAATTTCTAGGTTCTGAAAACCCGGGAAAGTGAGGGTAAAAAGCATTTACCCCAAGAATCTAATATGTACTAGGTACTTAGAATGGTATTGTTCAGTCCAAATCCTTATCCTGGCATCATTTGCCTGAGACACTAACATTTCTTGCTCCTATAGTTGTTAAGGGGAGAAGTATTTGAGTAGACCTTGAATCACTCACACCAGTGTCAATCCTAAATCACGGTCTCTGACCATATCAGCTTTGAAAGAAATTGTTCTGCTTGTGAGCTTGGAGTCATTCAACCACATTCCTGAGAAAATTTCTGGATAGGACAAGTCAACACTGTGTAGTAAAACTACTTGTACTTCATTGTACCTGGCAAATAGTGTGGAAAAATGACATAGAACTTGTTAAGAATCAGGCCAACAAAAGGTAGGGATTTTCTCTTCTTTCCTTATGTCATGCCTTGGATTCTTTAATTCTAACTCTTAATTTTCAAGTCATCCAGTTACTGTTTATGTGGAGACATGAAGGAAAAAAAGAATTGTCAGTACAGAGGTTAGTGCAGAGAAATTACATAATTTTAATTCTTATTTTTTTTTAATTTTTTAAAATTTTTTTATTCATTTTTCCAAATTATCTCCTCCCTCCCTCCACTCCCTCCCACCGATGGCAGGTAATCCCATATATTTTACATGTGTTACAATATAACCTAGATACAATATATGTGTGTAAATACCATTTTCTTGTTGCACATTAATTATTAGCTTCCGAAGGTATAAGTAACCTGGGTACATAGACAGTAGTGCTAACAATTCACATTCGCTTCCCAGTGTTCCTTCTCTGGGTGTAGCTACCTCTGTCCATCATTAATCAACTGGAAGTGAGTTGGATCTTCTTTATGTTGAAGATTTCCACTTCCATCAGAATACATCCTCATACAGTATTGTTGTTGAAGTGTATAGTGATCTTCTGGTTCTGCTCATTTCACTCAGCAACAGTTGATTTAAGTCTCTCCAAGCCTCTCTGTATTCCTCCTGCTGGTCATTTCTTACAGAGCAATAATATTCCATAACCTTCATATACCACAATTTACCCAACCATTCTCCAATTGATGGACATCCATTCAATTTCCAGTTTCTAGCTACAACAAAAAGAGCTGCCACAAACATTTTGGCACATACAGGTCCCTTTCCACTCTTTAGTATTTCTTTGGGATATAATCCCAATAACAGCAATGCTGGGTCAAAGGGTATGCACAGTTTGACAACTTTTTGGGCATAGTTCCAAATTGCTCTCCAGAATGGCTGGATTCTTTCACAACTCCACCAACAATGTATCAGTGTCCCAGTTTTCCCACATCCCCTCCAACATTCATCATTATTTGTTCCTGTCATCTTAGCCAATCTGACAGGTGTATAGTGGTATCTCAGAGTTGTCTTAATTTGCATTTCTCTGATCAGTAGTGATTTGGAACACTCTTTCATATGAGTGGAAATAGTTTCAATTTCATCATCTGAGAATTGTCTGTTCATATCCCTTGACCATTTATCAATTGGAGAATGGTTTGGTTTCCTATAAATCAGGGTCAGTTCTCTATATATTTTGGAAATGAGACCTTTGTCAGAACCTTTCCTTTTAAAAATATTTTCCCAATTTGTTACTTCCCTTCTAATCTTGTTTGCATTAGTATTGTTTGTACAGAAACTTTATAGTTTGATGTAATCAAAATCTTCTATTTTGTGATCAATAATGATCTCTAGTTCTCCTCTGGTCATAAATTCCTTCCTCCTCCACAGGTCTGAGAGGTAGACTATTCTCTGTTCCTCTAATCTATTTATGATCTCATTCTTTATGCCTAAATCATGGACTCATTTTGATCTTATCTTGGTAGATGGTGTTAAGTGTGGGTCCATATCTAATTTCTGCCATACTAATTTCTAGTTTTCCCAACAGTTTCTTCCGAATAATGAATTTTTGTCCCTAATGTTGGTATCTTTGGGTTTGTCAAAGATTAGATTGCTATAGATGTACCCTTTTTTGTCCTTTGTATCTAATCTGTTCCACTGATCTACCGTTCTATTTCTTAGCCAGTACCAAATGGTTTTGGTGACTGCTGCTATATAATATAGCTTTAGATCAGGTACACTTAAACCACCTTCCTCTGACTTTTTTTTCATTAGTTCCCTTGCAATTCTCGACCTTTTATTCTTCCATATGAATTTTGTTGTTATTTTTTCTAGGTCATTAAAATAGTTTCTTGGGAGTCTGATTGGTATAGCACTAAATAAATAGATTAGTTTGGGGAGTATTGTCATTTTATTATATTCGCTCGGCCTATCCAAGAGCACTGAATGTCTTTCCAATTATTTAAATCTGACTTTATTTTTGTGGCAAGTGTTTTGTAATTTTTCTCATATAATTCCTGACTATTCTTTGGTAGATATATATCACCAACAAAATGCAACAGCAAGAGATACAAGAGAAATTCCATTCCAAACAAATGTTGAGAGTATAAAGTATTTGGGAATATAAGAATGCTGAGGATTTATGTGGATTTATTTTGTATCCTACCACTTTGCAGATGACATGATGGTATACTTAGAGAACCCCAAAGACTCTGCTAAAAAGCTATTAGAAATAATTCAGAATTTTAGCAAAGAGTGATAGTTTGATTTCCTCATTTCCTACTCTTATTCCTTGAATCTCTTTCTCGGCTCTTATTGCCGAGGCTAGCGTTTCTAGTACTATATTGAATAGTAATGGTGATAGTGGGCAACCTTGTTTCACTCCTGATCTTACTGGGAAAGGTTGCAGTTTATTTCTATTGCATATTATGCTTACTGAAGTTCTTAAATATATGCTCCTGATTATTCTAAGGAATAATCCATTTATTCCTATACTCTCAAGAGTTTTTAGTAGGAATGGATGTTGGATTTTGTCAAATGCTTTTTCTGCATCTATTGAGATGATCATATGGTTTTTATTAATTTGATTATTAATATGGTCAATTATACTAATAGTTTTCCTAATATTAAACCAGCCCTGCATTCCTGGTATGAATCCTACTTGATCATAGTGTATTATCCTGGGGATGATTTTCTGAAGTCTTTTTGCTAATATCTTATTTAAGATTTTAGCATCAATATTCATTAAGGAAATTGGTCTATAATTTTCTTTCTCAGTTTTAGATTGACCTGGTTTAGGTATCAGTACCATGTCTGTGTCATAAAAGGAGTTTGGTAGGACTCCTTCATTCCCTATTTTTTCAAATAGTTTATATAACATTGGGGCTAATTGTTCTTTAAATGTTTGGTAGAATTCACATGTAAATCCATCTGGTCCAGGGGATTTTTTCCTGGGGAGTTGATTAATAGCTTGTTCTATTTCTTTTTCTGAAATGGGACTATTTAAGCAATTTATTTCCTACTCTGTTAATCTAGGAAGCCTATATTTTTGGAGGAAGTCATCCATTTCACTTAAGTTTATCAAATTTATTGGCATAAAATTGGGCAAAGTAACTCCTTATTATTTCTCTAATTTCCTTTTCATTGGTGGAAAGATCCCCGTAAGACTATCAATTTGATTTTCCTCTTTCTTTTTTCTGATCAGATTTACCAAAGGTTTAATCTATTTTATTGGCTTTTTCATAAAACCAACTCTTGGTTTTATTTATTAATTCAATAGTTTTTTACTTTCAATATTATTGATTTCTCCTTTTAATTTTTGTATTTCAAGTTTAATTTTTGGTTGGGGGTTTTTGATTTGGTCTTTTTCTAGCCTTTTAAGTTGCAAGCCCAATTCGTTAATCTTCTCTTTCTCTATTTTCTTCAAATAAGCCTCTAAAGATATAAAATTTCCCCTTATTACTGCTTTAGCTGCATCCCACAGATTTTAGTATGATGTCTCATCATTGTCATTATCTTGGGTGAAATTATTAATTGTTTCTATAATTTGCTCTTTTTAACCCAGTCATTCTTTAAGATGAGATTATTCAGTTTCCAATTACTTTTTGGTCTATTTATCCCTAACTTTTTACTGGATGTAGCTTTTATTGCATTGTGGTCTGAGAAGAAGGCATTTATTATTTCTGCTTTCCTACATTTAATTTTGAGATCTTTATGTCCTAATATATGGTCAATTTTTGTATAGGATCCATGAACTGCTGAGAAGAAAGTATATTCCTTTCTATTGCCATTCAGTTTTCTCCAAAGGTCTGTCATACCTAGTTTTTCTAATGTTCTATTTACTTTTTAAATTTCTTTCTTGTTTGTTTTGTGGTTTGATTTGTCTAAATCTGAGAGTGCAAGGTTGAGATCTCACACTATTATAGTTTTACTGTCTATTTCTTCTTGCAACTCTCTTAACTTTTCCTTTAGGAAGTTAGATGCTATACCACTTGGTGCATATATGTTTAGTATCGATATGGCTTCATTATTTATGCTACCTTTCAGCAGGATATAGTTTCCTTCCTTATCTCTTTTAATTAGATCGATCAACTTCTGCTTTTGCTTGATCTGAGATAAGGATAGCTACCCCTGCTTTTTTGGCTTTACCTGAAGCATAATAGATTCTGCTCCAACCTTTTACCTTTATTCTATATGTATCTCCCTGCTTTAAGTGTGTTTCCTGTAAACAACATATTGTAGGGTTCTGATTTTTGATCCAGTCTGCTATCCGTCTCTGTTTGATGGGAGCGTTCATCCCATTCACATTTACAGATAAAATTACTAATTCTGTATTTCCTGCCATCATATTATCCCCAGATTATGCTTTTTCCCTTGACCCCCCTGAACCCCTTCCCCAATATTCAATTTATAGACCCCCCCTTGTGATGCACAGCCCTCCCCTTTTTTTTTAGTATCCCTCCCCCCTCCCTCCATGTCCCTTCCCTTATTCTCCTTTTCCTTTTCCCTTTTCCTCTCCCCCCTTTTGATGAGGTGAGAGAGAATTCTCTGAAAAACAAATATGACAATTATTTACTCTTTGAGCCTCTTCTGATGAGAGTGAGATTTACACAATGATTCTCCCCCTCTCTAAATTCCCTCAGATATGGTGTATTTTCTATGCCTCTTCCTGGGATGTAGTTTCCCTCTTTTTATCACTCCCTCCCCCTTTTCTGATACTACCTGCTTCCCTTTACTACACCCCCTCCTTTTTTTTTCTTTTATATAAGTAAAATCAAATTATCCATGCGTACTTTCTATATACCCACAACAGAGATATAGTTCTCAACGGTTCTGTGTACCTTTTTCTGTTTCTCTTCAGTCTTGTGGATGTAGATCAAATTTTTTGTTTAAGTCTGGTTTTTTTCTTGGTCATTAAATGAAATAGAGGAATTTCATATGTTTCTATCTTCTTCCATGGAAAAAGATGCTAAACTTAGCTGGGTAGTTTATTCTTGGTTGCAGTCCTTGATCTTTTGCCTTTCGGAATATCTGGTTCCAGGCCCTTCTATCTTTTAATGTGGGGGCAGCCAGATCTTGTGTGACCCTTATTGTGGCACCTTGGTATTTAAATTGTTTTTTTCTAGCTGCTTGCAGGATTTTCTCCTTTGTGTGGTAATTCTGCAGCTTAGCCACAATATTCCGTGGTGTTCTTTTTTTTAGGGTCTATTTCAGAAGGAGTTCGATGAATTCTTTCAACATCTACTTTCACCATCTGTTTCTATTATCTCTGGACAGTTCTCTTTGACCAAAAAAAGAGCCTAGATTCTATTTTACAGGAAATTATCATAGTTTTCGGGAAGTCCAATGATCCGCAGATTATCTCTCCTAGATCTATTTTCCAGGTCTATAGATTTTCCCAGTAAGTATTCGACATTATTCTCCAGCTTTTCATTTTTTTTTTTTTTTTGTTTTGTTTGACTGATTCTTGGGTTCTCAATGAATCATTCATTTCTATTTGTTCCATCCTGACTTTTAAGGAGTTATTTAAAAATGAAATTGGGCATTTACACAAAGAACTAAAAACTGTGAATGAAGAAAATGAGTTATTTTGCTCTATTGAATTTTTTTCCATTTCCCTAATTTTTTTTTTGAGAATTATTTTCTTTTTCCAATTCAGAAATCCTATTTTCTTGGGACTTTTTTTATCTCCTCCAATTCAGAAATCCTACTTTCCTGTGATTTTTTTACCTTTTCTAATTCACTAATTTTGTTTCCCTGCATCTCCTGTGAATTCTTTATTTTTTCCAAATCCAATTTCATAGCTTCTCTTTCCTTTCCCCACTTTTCTTCAAACTCTCTTAACTTCATGGAGAGAGTTATGTGATGGGGGGCAGGAATCATTCCCCTTTAGGTTGTTATCTGCTGACTCTCTGCTGTTAACTTCCTCGGGGTTGGATACCTGCTCTTTCTCTGTGTAGAAGGAATCTATGGTTTTTTTGGGCTTCTTGCTCATACTTAAAAAATCTTTTGGGGTCTGTCCCTGGGGTAGGAAATTATTTATTTATTTCTTTACCAGCTTCCTCCCAGACCGGGTGGATGCAGCGGCCCCTGCGCCTGAGCTAAGAGAGAGCTCTGGGAGAGAGTTCCCCACCCCCTCCCTGGAAGTGCATCAGAGGTGATCAGCACTGTTGTGCCCTGAGGGCGCTGTGTTTTAGTGGCTTCCCTGAGGTTGAGACTGAACAGTAAAGGCGACTCAAAGCCTAGCCTATGCGTCCTGGTGGGGAGTGGATGTCTGCAGCAGGTGACGTGAAAAGCCCCTGCGCTCAAACTGGAAGTGTCTGCCAGGAACCGCGGTCCCTAGTTCAAAGATTCTGCTTCTCTGGGACTTCCATTCCACAGCCTCCAGCCAGCCCAGCCAGGCACTATGAGTTACCGCCCCGCCCACTCTTCAATCTCTTAACTACCCCGAGGCAAAAGCCTGGATTGCCTATGTTGGCCACACCCCCGGTGCCGAGATCTGCTGAGTCACCCCTGGGATCTGGGAAGATCCAATCTAGTTTTAAATTTTAAAGTGGCTTATATTTCTCCTCTGAACTGCTGTTTTATAAGCAGAGAAGAGCTAACAGCCTGTGCCAGATTCTTTTATCTCAGTGGCTTCTCTGATCCCAGAGACCTCCCCAGCGTGACTGGCGCAGTGTGCCACTACCCCACCGTCTGCGCTGGCCTCTCTTCTTCCTCCCCTGGGAGCTGACCTTTCCTGCTGAAACCCCAGATTCTCTTCAGCTGGTAAGTCGTGCTTCCAGTCCTTGTGGATTCTATCAGTCCAACGCTATTTCTGAGGCTGATTAAATCTAGTTGGTTATGAGGGAAGAAAGGAGCTTACACAGTGGCGTGTATCTTCTCCGCCATCTTGGCTCTCCCGAAATTACATAATTTTAAAAGTTATCCCTTATACTTGGCTTTAAAAAACATTTTTAGCAATTTTTTTTTGTCCTTTAATATTTCTGGTATTATTCTTTTGGGGGAGGGAGATCATTTCCTGTTCTTTGAATTTACCCATCTACTTTCAGTTTTTCCTCTCAAATCATCTCAGAAAATTGCCTCTGTAGCTTCACTAGTATCTGTGGATTTTTTTCTTCACTGGAACACAGTACAAACAACATAAAAGCTTTCCAAATGTTTCTTTCATTATTTGTGAAGAATGACATGGACATGGAGATTTGACCCATTTTATAATGAGAGCACTATTTATTCCACTTTAAATAGCTCCCTATTTTTTGGTCAAAAGAAATTCTGGAGAAATTGGTCTTTGTCGGTTATTCTTTATATGGAAATTAATGTATATTGTTTGTTCTATGTCCTATATCATCTTTTTTCCTTGATTTCCTCAGTCAAGGATATTTATGTCACTCTCTTTAGGCCTCTAGATATTAGGAATCATACTGGGGAAGGATATCAGACTAAGAAGAGTGCAATAGATAGTTTAGACAATAGCTTACATCTGTTATAATGGCTACTATCTTTAACTTTTGTGCTTTCTGATTATGTATTTGGCTCCATTTAGCACTAGGATATATCATCTGAATGCAAACTGTTAGGCACAGGAGATGAGACATATACTATAATTTAATGCTCAAATATATAATTTATAGGCTATTTCCACACATATAGAATAGTTGTTCTTCAAGTGAGGTTTTTTTAAGTCCATAACATTCTCTTCTTTGCTTGAAAATCTGTTTGATTCCTCATGACTGCAGCATAATCTTGGGTTGTTCAATCAGGAGAAAACTCTTTAAATGTGAATGAAAAATTTATCTGTTAGTTATTGAAGTTGTAACTTAACCATTACTTTACTTGTAGTTTCTAGTGTGGGTCTTTTCTTTGGCAGCTCTATGGATTCGATCAATTAATGTATAATCTATATTCTAACTTTCTAGTTAGTGTTCTTACATGATTTTCTGTAGTATGACACTCGGATTTTAAATTTTAATTTGAGATATTCTTCTTCCAGAGCTATAATTCTTAAATTAATTCCCTCTGCACATAATCTCTTCAAGAGAAATCTTTTTATCTGTGTTTTTGTAAGGTTGTCTTTTTTCATCTCTTCTGCCAATTTTTAATAATTTATTTTTGTTACAAATGCATTGAAAGCTATGATTTTCAACCTCTTAACTATATTTTGAGATAAAAAGAAACTAGATTTGTTTAAAATATAGTAGAAATTAAATCTTATCATTCCATATTCTCCAGGGAATCTGCAGAAGTCTTTTTTAAATTGTGGAGTTTCAATTAATTCACCTTAATAGTATAATCCTTTATAGTGTACTAGAATAATTTTTTTAACTAATTTCTCTCTCTTTATGAGTCCCCTCATTGGATTACTTATTACTAAATGCACTTTTTAAATTCTGCCTTGGTCCTTTGATTTTCCAGCTTCTCTCATATTCCCAGACACTTTTTAAACCTTCATTTTTCTTCTTCATCTTTTGGTTCTTCTCTCTTCTGAGGCATAGATCCCTTTGGATGGGGGAGTTATGTAAGTTTATCTTAGACGCTTGCCCAAAGTAAATTTGTAGTGGAGGATATAATTAGGTTTTAAGTCTCTTTTCCCCCAGGCATGGAAAACTCTTGTTTTCTATAGCAAACTTTACCATACCTATGTCTTTCCCTCATTTTCTTTTGTCATTGCTACTTATTTCCTTTTTATTTCTTAGCAGAACCAATAAATGATATCTCTTATAGATTAAAGATATAACCAGATAGACCTTTACGGATGAATCCTGAAGCAAAAATCTGCATTGTTGCTTGCTCTTACTCTGCTTGGTCTGCAATAACTTCATCGATTTTAAAAAGATATTTAAGGATATAGGCTTTTCTAAAATTCTTATGAGACAAGGTTTTTAGAAAATTATTAAAAACTGATTACCAAAACTTTTAGGAAAATGTTTATTATATTATTTATTTTATATCATTTATTATACAGTGCATAAGAAATTTTGAATATTTATTAAGAAGATAGTATATGAATAGAATTTATTTATATTAACTTGGAATAAAATATTTGAAAAACTAGAAACAGAAATGTTAATAAGTTTCTTATAACTTTGTTTACTACTGCATCACATATGTCCTCTAAGATTCAGGCAAACATGATGTTAAATGACTTGCCCAGAGTCACTTACAAAAGTGTCTGAGGGACAATTTGAATTCCAAATGCATTGTTTTCCATATAAAATGGGGATAAAAGCTCCCATCTCTCAGGATAGGTTATTATGATAAAAAGAAATAATTTCTAATGTTTTTCAAAAATCTTAAAAGTGCTATTCAAATGCTAGTTATGGTAATATTATAATAGTATGAGGAAATAGTAATTTAAGTAAATTAGTCAGCTTTAAACTTCCTTTTAATATTCTGAAAGCATTTTTGTCAGTGACTTCAGGGTTTGCAAGCTCAACTGGCCTTTCATATTTTTGCAATAAGTTGGAATATGCCTGTCAAAAGTATCCCATTAAAGACGAGAGAGAAGTTATTTCATCTACTCACGATTTAATGAGAACCAAAAAGATTTATTGGCATATAGTTTGAAACTGGAGATTGGGATGTTATCTACTTGATCATGGCCAAAAAAAAAAAAAAAAAAAACCATACCAAATTGTGAGGAGTCATTAGAAATATCTAGTCAAAATGAATATATTGAAAGTTCAAACACTGCTATTTCTTTAATATCCACAAACTTAAGATACCATTTTGAATAGTACAGATCTCAAAGAAAGAGCTTGTTAATATCCTAATAATAAATAGAACAGGGCAGGTAGGTGGTAGGATAAATACAGGGCTCAGACTAACCTAATATATAGAGCTACGGAAGTTTTTCTGTTCTTATGGTATATAATTCCAGGTATGAGGTGTATCTGTAGCCAGTCATATGGTCTCAGAGTATCAAAAGCCAAGCTCAGGATGAAGCAGGTGGGGAAATTTCCTGTTGAGAAAGGAAATAATATAATGGGGAAACTGAGTCAAATTGATATGGCTAAATGTAGGATCCAAGTCCTTCCTTCAACTTTTCCCAGGATAGACATCCACCTGTAGCAGTTCTCAGACTGCAGCAGCACATGCTATTTTCTAAAATTGATTTCATAACAATTAATTCAATCATTCCCCTAATCAAAACAAAACAGAATTATAAGCCCCAAAATTTTTTTCATAAATAGCAAAATTTCACTAATCACAACTTATGAGAAAATTAATAACATTCAAGTTTCTGTTTTCCTAATAGTTGCCTCATATGAATGTCTGAAACCTCACAATCAGAAAGTTAATAGTAACATTTCATATATCCTTTTTGTTATATAAGTGGTTAGTTTTAATTTATATGTTGAAGTTATATTTTCAAAATCACCTTATACATTTTTATAAGTGATAGACCAAAATTTTCTTTTTTTTCCACAAATTTTTTTATTTATTTAAAAGTAAATACAAAACAAGAAAAAAATAGAAAAAGTCAGAAAAGAAAAATAAAAAAAATTTCATATTTATTTAAAATTAAATACAAAATAGAAAAAGTCAGCAGAAAATAAAAAAGCAAAACATTGTCATGTGCCCAACAGAACATCAGGAAAGATTCAGAATATGTAACAATAAATTTCCATTCCAAGAAAGCATATATAATATTAGAAGAGATTATATATTCATGATTGTCCCTCTTTTTTGGCTTTCTAGTTGGCTATGCTTTTGTTCTCTGCTGTGCACTTTTTTACTTTATTCTTTTTTTCCACTTTCATTCACCCTCATGTCCCCTAGCAGGCTACAATTAAGCACAGATGTGTGTGGGTGCATACACACACATAAGTACATGTGTATATACACAGATATATATGTATATACAAATGTACATATGTATTTACATGTATGCAGACATTCATCTAAAACAATATTAAATATTCAACCAAGAGAAATCTACATTGTCAGCCATATTAAGTTTGACTTTATGGGTAGTAATTATTGATTTCATTTTCCCTAATAAATTCTACTCTTATTGCCTATTCTTACTAACTCTTCTAACACTATAAGAAAAAATAAGAGATATCTACAACTATAATTCTACTCCTTAAATTGTCCTGCTATACTTAACCTCTCCCACCTCTCTTATGTTCTTGCTCCATTTTTTGCCTCTCTTTATCCCATTCCCATTAATCTACAGATCTTATCCCACTCTCACTTATCTAAATACTCTTCTGTACTCTATCTTATCCTATGCCACTTTATCCTTCCCATTTATCCCTTTCCAATAAATCAACACACTTTTCCCCAGTGCCATAAGTCTACACACCCTTCTGTATCCAAACCATATCCTATTCCCTCTCCTCTTATTTTTTTTTTGTAGAATTTAGAGGGATTATGCTCTTAATGATTATATATATATATGTATATATATATGTATATATATGTGTATATATATATACACACACATACACACATATATATCCATACATACATACATATATACATACTTATATTAGTAATGGATTAAATAGAAAACAATACATACGAGTAGGTTTGAAGAACTACCAGTCCTCCCCGCCCCCCTTTTAATGGTTCTGTTAGTAATTATGCTATATGAATGACATGCAGAGGAAGAACCATTTTTCCCTTTTCCTAGATAGTTTTTCTTTTAGAGTCAGGTCATATTCAGTATTTAACATCAGTAATTGGAAAGCTCAAAAGAATCTTAAAAAAAATTATTGAGTCTCTTGAAATTAAAGCATATGTTTTACATAAAATTTCCATTGAATTCAAAGATTATATTTCTATTATGTAAGAGGCAACATCAGATTTGGTTGACAATAATGAATAGGAGAAAAGACATTTAGCTACCTCACAGATTTCCAGGATTTTATGATTGGTTTTGCTGTATATGATATTTTTGGCCACACATCTAATTATTTTGATTGTCAATACATATTATTCCAAGACCTGCAGTTTTTATTGTAGCTGCTGATAATTCATGTATAATTCTAATTGTAGGTCCAGCATATTTGAATTGTTTTTTTTTTTATTTGAATAGTTTGTTTCTTATAGAATTTTCTCTGTGGTCTGGGGTTTTTGAAATTTAGCAATAATATTCTTAAAGCAATCCTACAAGGAAAACATATGAGGTAGTGATAAGTAGAATTTACTATTTTTACTTCCCATTTGTGTTCTATTTCTCCAGGACAATTTTCTTTTTATTGTGCCAAAGTTCTTTTTTTGGTCATAGCTTTCAGATAGTCTAATTATTCTTGTGTTTTTTCTTGAACTTTTCTCCAGATCTGTTGTTTATTATAAGCTATTTCATCTGTTCTATTTTTATTCTTTATATTTTGTCTTATTATTTCTTGGTCTCATAGCTTTACTATCTTTCTCTTGCCCAATTCAAAAAACTTAGAACTTTAATTCTAAGATTATTATTCGTAATTCTATAATTATTTTCAGGGCAGATAGCCATTTAAAATTACCTTTTGAGATAGAAAATGCTTTTTTTTCCCCCCCACTTCCCTGTCCTCCTCTGAAGATGAACTCTGGTTTTTCCTATTTCTATAGTATGTTTTTATTTATGGGTTCTTTCTTCTTTATACTAATAGTATTTGTTCATTTTTTTAAAAATCAGAACTTTTAATCCTGAAGTATGGGAAGAGGGAAGGCAACTTTAGCTTGACTTAAGCTTTTCCCTCTTAACTGGAACATCAAATCACAACTCCATCTTCCTAAAAGAGCCAGCAGCCAGTAGCAAAACTGCTCTGCTGCTTCTGTACTTACTGAATGTTCTGGTTCCTTCTATCTCAAGATTATGTCTTTGAGTGGAAAGACTGAGGGAACCTCCACTGATTAGGAATGCCAGGCCCAGTAGTGCTGCAGATTCCAAACTCTCTAGGCTGTCCTGGAGGTGAAAGTTTTTATGGTTTAGGTTGAGGCTACCTCTAAGCCTTAGGGCTCCCAGCTTTCTGTTTTTGTGGTGGTAGCCTGAAGGTGTTTACACTTCATATTAATTAAAATCTGTTCTAGGTCTTTTGGGTCTTCTTGGGGTAGAACAGGTGTCCTAATGGAAAAATCCAAATTTTATTTGTTTCTCACAGGTTTATATCTACCCTGACGTGCAATTTTGTTTTGTTTGTGGGGAAAATCTAGAGAACTTGAAAATATGGCAGAGTAGGTCAGAAAATTTCAAAATCCTTCCTCTCAACATTTTGAAATAATAACCTTATTATAAAAAGGAGTGGATTGTTATCTTCTTAAAATATTAATGAGTACATTTTATTTATTTTAAAGTTTTCCTATATATGTTTCTATGATTAAATTCTTTTAAAAGCTCAATTTACAATCTAACAGTATTCAGTATCTTCTAAAAGCAATATAATGATTTTCCAAATTTTACAATATAAGAAAAATTTAGAGATATAATAACAGATAACATGTATTTATTTAAAGCATGAAATAAAACTTAGATAATTTGGAAATGTATTTAGCTGAGTTGATATTACTTTCGGATTTTATTCTGACTTATTACCAGTCAGATAATAACATTAATTGGATGTAATTACTTTTAGATGTGCTTAGAAAATCATTAAAGAGATAGTCAATATTTACAAATGATTTACCATATGTTAGGAATTATGTTAAGTACTTCACAATTGTGGTATTATTTTGATCTTCACCACAGGAATAAAAGTTGGATATTATTATTATTAATAATATTTTCCTCTTTATAAATCAGGAAACTAAGCTATGTGATGCTAAGCAAATTGTTTTATATCTGTTTTTCTATTTCTGATCCTGGAGAGAGTAACTCAGGTTTTCCTGCATTATTTTGATATTTGTTTTCCAGAACCTTTATTTGGGGACTTTATTTGAGATGAGAGGAATTAACAGGGACAAAAGGGAGGAGAGAATTTGAGCTGAAAAAGATGGTGAGATGAGATAGAAAAAAAATTTTTCTGAGCTGATTCCTGAGATGGGGGGGGGAAAGCAATGAAGATCCTTCCTCATGGGATCCTTTTGCTTTAAAACAAATATAATTTAATTAAAGAATGGAAAAGAGTTATTAAAATATTGCTTAAATCATTGAGCAACTTTAAATTCACCTGCTATTTAATCTCCTTGATCAGGAAAAGAATAAACTTTCATCACTTTGATTAGAAAGCCTCAAAAGTAAGAAAAATATTGTACTAACTAATAAAACAAATTAATCAATGTTATTCTATCCCTTGATTGCTGGAATTTCTAATTTGGTATTTCAGGTTTTTAATTTGTTCTTCTTCTAGCATTTTAGTTGCATGTCCAATTCATTTATCTCCTCTTCCCCTAAGTAGTTATATGAATAAAATAGAGAAAATTTCATCCAAGTGAATGGCAATAATGAGACAACAAACCAAAACCTATGAGATACAACCAAAACTGTTCTTAGAGAGAGAAAACTAAAATGAGCAAACAACAAATCATAGAAATAATATTCTTTAAAACCCAATTGGAAATTAAATAATCTAATTCTAGTTTATATTCAATAAAGGACCAGAGAAAGACAGCTTTTATTTCATTATGATCCAAGAAGAAAGCATTCACTACTTCTGCCTTTCTCCCCTTGATTGATCACGTATTAGGGCATTAAAAACCTCACAGTTTTTGTTTAGGTTAGATGTACTCCTGAAAGAAAGGTATATTCCTTTCTATCCTATTAGATTTATCTATGTTTATTGTTTATTTTGCAATGATAGAAAAGTTAAGCCAGTTACAGGAAGAAATCAACCTACCCTTTTTGGAATTAGAAAATTTAGATGTTAGACCTGGAGAAAATTGAAGTCCCCTAGTAGTATCGTTTTTCTAAGAATTTGGGTGCTGTACCACTTGGTGCATATATGGGGTTACTTTCAATGTAGGTGCTTTTCCTTCATTACACTAAAACAACAATTCTATTAACTTTCAGTGGGAAATGACCTGTTTTCCCAGAAACTTTTACAGAATTTAGTTTGTAAAATTAGTTTTAAGGAAAAATAAAAAGTGTTAGTATATCAGATTAGATATTCACATCCTCCTCTTTGTCCTAATATACTTATTTTATTTTATCTTGTTTCTGCCAAATGTTATGTGATTAAGTCTTCCCTGCAATCTTAAGTCAGATAATCAAAGAAAGGAAAACATTTTCCTAATTTGTAGAACTGCTAAAAAGAATAATAACAATTTAGAAGATTTTGGAAGTTTGTCATTTCAGCCCTGGATACATTGCAGATTAACGACTTTATCTCTGAAATGACAAAGAAATTAATCTTGCAGGTTAATTTTTTTTTCTCTTAAAACCTTTTGATTTGTGCATAAATTGGATTTAAGTGAGGCAGAATTGCACAAAGCTATCAGCATCATTCTCTCTTCCAGAGCCACCAATGACCAGTGGCAAGACAGACATAAAGTTTGTTGGAACAAATTGTTCTCATCTCTAACCCACTTGCCTTTGGTGAGAGATTCAGTGGATGACCTTGCTGTCTTCAGTCATCTTAAGTGCTCCACAATACCTGCTTCACTTTATGAAGGCAATTCCACCAGAGGAATTCTTCAAATGCTTGGGGTATACCCTCCCCCCAATTCACTATAGGGTTTTTCAGCAGATTAAGTTTGAGGGTAGCCAAGAGATGTCAGAGAAGATCAAAGTATGCCGGACCAACTCTCACTTTAGACTGACATTATGAAGTTTCATGTTTGGCTGCTACTTTTTAAGTAGTTGTCCAAGAGTTTTTTTTTTTTTTTTTTTTTTTTTATCAGTTTTTTCTGGCCGACTGCATTTTTTCTTTAGCATTGCTTGAACATTCTGCTCCCTTGTCACGTTGTGTTTAGAAATTTTTCATCTCTTACTGTTTTGTCTGTATTTTTATGTCTTTGAGAAATTGTGCACACTAACTTTTTTGTCTTCCTGTATTTTACAAAATTTGCTGAAAATCCTCTTACTTAACAATCAAGGGTCCCAAAGTTGATTCAAAAATATTGGCATAATTTGAGAGCTTTTTTTCATTCCTGTATGGAAACATTCCTTTTCCAGGCCAATAAAAATTTTCTTAAGGGAGTGTCAATTTACCAGCACTTTCTTTCCCTGGTCTTACATCAAGAGACATTTTTCCAAGAGGAAATCTTTCATTATTTTACTGGAAATACATAATCTTTAACCTAAACTAAATCCTAAACTTTCCTTATCCTGGGGAATAAATGTTTTCTAAGAGTAGAAAAGAATTAAGATTTGCTTCTAATTTAACCTAAATCCTAGATTCTCTTCTTCTGCTCTTAGAGGTAAGATTTAGGTTTGTCCTCAGGAGTCTGACTTTATCCCTATATTTTCCAAATTAACTTTGACTCCCAAGAAGACAGTTTTTGGACAGTTCAGGTTAACTTTCTAAAAAAGATTCAGAGACTGACCTGCCTTGCTGAAAACAATGGTGTATAAAAGATAATATGCTTGGAAAGTTAAACCTTTGAAATGCCTGAGGAAACAATTTATTGGCCAGCACATATCAATTGCTTAACTAGGATCAGTTCTCCAGGACTTTGTTTTCATTTCATTTTCATAGATTAAAAATCTAATAAGATCAATTAATAAAAATAAAACAATTAACTAGAATACAAAATTAGGTAATCTGAATTCTAATTAGAGGAAAGATTATTTTCTCCCTTCCAACTTGGAAAGAACTTAAACAGGTCCAATTCACTAAAAAAGAAAAAAAGAGTTGTCTCTGAAACAATAACTGCTCAGTTCTGAGCCAGTTTTTAGATAAATGTTCCTTTAATTGAATACACTTAGGATAAGACATATGAGGTTGCTTGAGAAATACAGGTGTAAAAAAAAAGTCAAATTCAAAGATTGATAAAATGAGTTTCTGGTCAGAATAAGTTGGCTAACTTAGGTCTTTAGTTAGGGGTATCTATATAGCAAGTAGAGGTTGTCTGGCTTCCCATTCACACAGGGTTAGGTTCAAAAATGCAACAGAATCCTTTCACAATTCTTACAATTGGATAATGTTTTCTTACAAAGTAAAAATGGAACTAGATACATAATTGAATGAAAAGAGAACTTAGGTTACTCCATAATCAATTCATAAAATGAAGTCAGTATGGGTCACTCAATTTCTGCCATCACTAGTTATTCTAATCCCTGCAATTCCCTCACCTCAGTGAGCTGTGTGGCACTGGGCAAGTCACTTAACAGCACATTACAAAAAGTGAAACAGATAGGGTTGTCTCCAGAAGCTGCCGATCACTGTCCGAGAGATTTGAGTTGACACAGCAGATCTCCTCCCAGAGAGATTCTTCTTCCTGTAGAGAACCGTTTTCTCCAGACAGTGGCTATTAACTCTGGTCTAGAGCATTTTCCTTCCTGCAGAGAGCCAAGAGTTGACACGTCCAGAGAAGTGAGAAACTCCCTTTTTCCTCCAGAGCTGCCCTCTTTATCCTCCCAGAGAATGGGTGTGGGATCATGCAAGGGCTTCTGGGAAGAATTACTTTCCTGGGGAAGAGCTTGCATGCTTAGGAGGAGCAAGTTCATTGTTTGAAGTAAGAACCTAATATCTCATTATAAGTTAGCACTTAGGCCAGAACTAGAGAATTGTCAAGTACCCTCATTAGCACTCATTAGCATTAGAACCTAACATCTCCCCCTTTCTTTTGATTTAGAACATAGGGTGGTCATAACCTTGAAACATAAATCCATCAATATGGGAGGCATTACACATAATTACATAGATTACATAAACACATAGTAACATTGTTACATACTTCTAGCATGTATTATGTTACTAATAACATGATCAAATAATCATAAATTGAGAATTTATAAATGTCCATAAGTCCACTGTCCATTAGTCTCATCTTGTGTTAAGAAATCCAATGATTCCGCTGGTTTTTAAAGTTCTTGAACAGTCTTCTTATTAGCCATGCTCTTTCAGTGTCAGATGTTTCTTAAAACAAAAGAGAAAATCTATTTTTCTTTCTGAGGTCTGTCTCTCTCCTATGGACAAGGCGAATACGGCTCATTGGCACCCATCTGATTCCTTCTCCATCTGAAGAAATACAAGCAAACCCTCTCCCCCAGGCAGTTAACCTATCTGGTCCCTTCCATTCACCACTTTCTGGGTCTCTCCACATCACCTGGCGATTATCAAAGGACAGTGGAGCTGCTTGCACTGGACACTGCCCTTCTGGGGGGTTATAAAACCTGTCTGCCAGAGCCAGTGTATCTTTGTCAAAAATTAGAAAATTAATGGTATAGAGAACTAAATTTAGAAGTTCCCTAGGGCTACCTGTGGCTCCCCCTTTCTTTTGTTTTTGGAGGAATGTCTTAATGTCTCTGCAGATTTAGCCATAAAGAGCACCTCTAGGAAAGGTCAGGCAATAGTAGAGAGAAGAAACAATCAAAGCTGCTGCAGTGGCACTTGTTGAAAGGCGGGGAGCTGCAGGCCAGGACATTGGGCTTTCACATGGTGGGCTGCGGGGCCTGGGGCCGCTACTTTGATGTCCTGGTATACAGTCGACACCAGAAGATCTGGTGGGTCCGTTCGGGTCATCTTAAAAGAGGCATCCACCCGCTCCGTCTCAGATGGCCTCGGGAGAGTCTGACCCTATGAAGGTGGGGCAAGAAAGACAACATTAGAGACGGAGTCCTGATTCTCCTACGCTCAGGATCTGTAAAAGATTAGTACTGTAGCAGCACTGGCTATGGGTTATAGAAGCTGTAATATTCTTACTGTCCCAGGTAACTATCTTTCTAGGTGTTGCTAACCAGCAGGAATGGAACGTCCTTCACCAGCATCAAAGGACTCAAGAAGCAGCTGGAGATTCGAGCTTCTACTTCACCTCCTCCCTTCCAATCTGGGGTGGCTTAGTTTGGCAGCAACTATCTTCCTGTGGTCAAAATAGTGATCAGTAGCCAAGAGGTGGACAAATCCCTAGGACGGAGAAATAGAATTTTAGAAAATTTGCTCTCAGACTTCAGGCTATCTAAATCCCTATCACAAGATCTGGCATGGCTTCTGACTCAGGGCTAAAGACGTAGGAGAAAGTTAAGTGGATTTGACCTCAGGAAACCTAGGTTTGACTCAATTATTATAATATCTTGACCAAGTCACCTCTCTGGATCAATTATCCCATCTGTAAAATGGGGATAATTCTTGTCCTATCTATCTTACAGTTGTGAAGAAAACTTCCTAGAGCTGAGCTATTCAGCAGGGAGCTCCCAATCAAGAATTTGCAACTGGTGTTTCTATGGTTAGTGGGCTCCATGTATGGGATGGGGAGCATTCATTAATGGTCCTGTATGGCTAAAGCCTTGAATTATTATTTTACAAATAGCCAAAAATAAGTTTCCTATATGAAATTATAAGGCTTTTTCTTAAATCACAGAGGAACCAATTCTCTTGTTCTTGCATCATGAACACTTACTGAAACATAATTTTAGAGCTGGAAGGAACTTCTTTGTCTTCTAGATTAATAATCTCCTCTCCAACATCATTGGGTGTAGCGTGCTGTCGTCTCTAGAAGCTGCCGGATCGCTCTCTGGGAAGAGATCTGCTGTGTCTACTCAAATCTCTCCGATTCTTCTTCCTGTAGCGAACCGTTGTCTCCAGGCAGTTGCTGTTAGACTCTGCATTGCATCAGGCTTGACGGGGCTCTCTGCAGGAAGGGAAGTCACTTCTAAGGACAAGAGTTTTCTTCTTGAATCCTGGCTCTGAATCTCCTCCAGCTCTTATCCTTCTCCAGGCCGATCTGCTCTCTGGGCCCAATGCTATCTCTTTTAATCTCCCAGAGAATGGGCGTGGGATAATGCAAGGGCTTCTGGGAAGAACCACCTCAGCCAATGAGCCTGCTCCTTCCATCAAGTCAACCTGAGTTCTCACCTTGTAATTGTCCAGAAAACCTGAATTCTCACCTTGTCACTGTCCAGACAACCTGAGTTCTCACTTAGTAATCCTAACATCTCCCCCTTTCTTTTGATTTAGAACATAGGACAGTCATGACCTTGAAACATAAATCCATCAATATGGGAAGTATTACAGATAATTACATAAATGACCTTGAAACATAAATCCATCAATATGGGAAGTATTACAGATAATTACATAAATGACCTTGAAACATAAATCCATCAATATGGGAAGTATTACAGATAATTACATAAGCACATAGTAACATAGTAACATAACACATGCTAGAAGTATATAACATGGACATTTATAAATTTTCAATTTATGATTATAAGTCCATTGTCCATTAGTCTCATCTTGTGTGAGGAAGTCCAATGATTCCTGCTGGTTTTAAAGTTCTTTGAAAGAGCATGGATAATAAGAAGACTGTTAGTGTCAGATGTTTCTTAGATCTTATCCATCAGAGAGAGACAGAAAAAGAGAAAGACCTCAAAATAAAGGAGAAGGCGAATATGACTCGTTGGCACCCATCTGATTCCTTCTCCTGCTGAAGAAATACAAGCAAACCCTCTCTCCCAGGCATTTAACCTATCTAATTACCTTCTATTTACCACTTTCTAAATCTCTTCTCATCATCTGGCAATTACATTGGAATTGTTTGCACTGGACACAGCCCTATTGGTTTAAAAGGCCTGTATTCTCCCCAAGGGTAATCCATTTTTGCAATCTGATTGCCTTTTGACTCACTTATCAGGTAATCCCTTTCTGCCATGTGATTGCTTTTCTGCTGGTTGATTAAATCAGAGTCCTGGCCTTCTAAAGGTTCTTTGGGTGTAACATCAGCTGCCATCATGCCCCAAGTCTTTTTTGCCTGGGGCCCTGGACCTGGGCCCCTCATCCCATTTCCCTGAATTATTCTACACTCTGATGCCCAATAGGGTGAAAGAAGACCTAAAACCCCATGTCCAAAATGCAACAGAGGACTCCGTCTTCTCACTGTATCTCCATACCTACACTGAGCTCTTAGATGCCCAATTTTTCCACATTGAAAACATCGCCGAGTTTCTCTAGAAGGCCCTTGCCAGGAGGGACCCTGTCTTTCCACATTCATCATTGTCCGGGTGTAAAAAGCATTTGTTCCCACTGTAGCACAGCGTCTTATGATCTCCTCTAAAGGAGCATCTTTGTCTAATCCCCATATAATTCTTTTGCAAATCTCATTGGCATTTTCCTTAGCCAGATGTCTGGTCATTATTTCTGTAGCTGAATTTTCTCCAATAGTTCTTTTGACAGCAGTTTTGCAGATTTTGTGGGACGTTTGCAAAGGTTCATTGGGACCTTGCTGTATTTTAGTGAAAGCCTCTCCCCGATCTTTCTGTCCAGGGAGGACACCCCAAGCTTTTATTGCAGCCTTAGCAATTTGTTCATATATTGTCATGGTATAATCAGTCTGTTCTGAATTCTCTCCATACCGACCTTCACCAGCCAAGTGCTCAAAAGTGAATTGTGTGTTAACTCCTATTTCCAAATTGCATCTGACTTGAATTTTACATAATTCATGAAATTCCGCAAGCCATAATAAATTTTCTCCAGGTTCCAGACATGTCCTTGCTATGGATTTCCAATCATTCGGGGTTAGGACTTCATAAGACAAACCATCTAGTAACATTTTGACATAAGCTGATGTAGCCCCATAAAGGGTACAACCTTTTTTCAAATCCTTAATTTTATTCAAATCTAAAGGTGCATATCTTCTCCTTTTTTTACCTACAGAATCAGTATTTTCAATCACAGGATATGCATGTATAAAATCACTTATATCCTGTCCTTCTCTCTTAGCTTTAACCAATGCTTTTTCTAATCTTGTCATAGGCTTAGGCTTCTTCACAGGCAATTCTGTTTGTGTTTCTGCCTCTTCCCCTCTTTCTTCCTCCATCTCTGAAGGTGGGGTTGATGTGGGCCTGTCAATAATCTGTTCTCTAGGCAGGGTCGAAGCTTCTTCAAGAGAATCATACCATAATTCCTCATTTAAATCCTCTTGCTCTAGGGAAAGATCTTGATCTTTCCTTTTTTCCTCACACTTCCTCCTCAGTTCAATTAGCCTTAAACTATCAAGCAAGTTGTAGGAGAAGGAAAAGTTCTAAAAATGAACAATGTTGTAGATATAAAATACTTCTGCAGAAATTGAACGAGGCCCATTTTTTGCTTGAAATTCTTTCATTTCATATCCCACTAGCTTCCATTTATCTACATCTATCTTTTCTTCCTCTAAGAACCAAGGGGATGTGCGTCTTAATGCAGCCAAGAGTTTAGCAATCTGTACCCAGGTTACAAGTAAACTCTGCTCCTCAATTATGTTGATTATACTCTCTATAGTACCACTCCTGAATGGGGGTGGAGCTGAGGTTGCTTCTGGGGCTGGGGATGAGTCGGCTGAGGTCCAGGGATTGAATATAGCTAACATCTGCCCCATTTCAGCTATAAGAGATTCCTGGTTTAGCCCTTAACAAGTTAAGTTCCTTATTTATCTATTAGCACGCTCACTTAATCTTTGACCCAGAACCGTGAGTAAGGAGGAAACTTTGTTAGAGAGACTGAGATCTAGATCGGAAGCTTTTCCACTGGAATCAGGACTGTGTCTGCCCCTGTTCGGGCGCCAAATTGCGAAGGTCTGGTCTAGCTCCTCTTGTCAGGATAAGCAAAAGTCCTTGCCCCACATTGGGCGCCAATTGTAGCGTGCTGTCGTCTCTAGAAGCTGCCGGATCGCTCTCTGGGAAGAGATCTGCTGTGTCTACTCAAATCTCTCCGATTCTTCTTCCTGTAGCGAACCGTTGTCTCCAGGCAGTTGCTGTTAACTCTTGTCCTTGGGGCTCTCTGCAGGAAGGGAAGTCACTTCTGTCAAGCCTGATGCAATGCAGAGTCTTTCTTCTTGAATCCTGGCTCTGAATCTCCTCCAGCTCTTATCCTTCTCCAGGCCGATCTGCTCTCTGCGCCCAGTGCTGTCTCTTTTATCCTCCCAGAGAATGGGCGTGGGATAATGCAAGGGCTTCTGGGAAGAACCACCCCAGCCAATGAGCTTGCCCCCTCTATCAAGTCAACCTGAGTTCTCACCTTGTAATTGACAAGGTGAGAATTCAGGTTTTCTGGACACTGTCCAGACAACCTGAGTTCTCACTTAGTAATCCTAACAATTGGGAACTTTTTGCTTGAAGATCTCTCTTATTAGGAAAACCCCTAACCCCAATTCTACTTTTTTACAACTGTATTAATACACCTCCTCCCTTGTAGGTTGAAATCTTCTCTGCAACTTAACACTCAACTGCTATCAGCACTGCTTTATGTGGCTAAAGAATATAGATTCTATTTCAGAGAGCATGCATGGTGAATGCATGAGGACATAGGTTCAAATTCTTTTTTCCACTGCACCATGAAGTTTCTGTCCTATGTTCTCAGATCCTAGAGCCATTTCTTCCTCTGAGGCTTCCTCTTTTGTTTGACTTCAGCCAAGGAAGTCAAGTTAGGCCCATGGGGCCATCACTTTACAGTTGAGAAAACAGACTTAAGGAAGCTAAGATGCTTTCCAGCTGTAGAGCTGTGACTTTAGGATGGAAGGGAATATGGATGTAGGATAGGCTTCCAAACCCCCTTGGATCCCTTTCCTGTCTCACTTAGGTTGTAAAACGGGGAGAGTGTGGTGTGGTCACAAATATGTCAATGTAGAAACTGAAAGGGTGGAGTATATATGACTAAGCAATCAGGAAAACCAAGGTTCAAATCCTATTGACATACTGGGGAATGTAATACTGAACAAATCACTTAACACATGGTGCTGTAGTAGGAGTGCTGTAATTGGAATTGTAAGATGCAAATTAGGATCCCAGGTTTGCTTATTATCTGTGCAACTTTGAGGACAAGCCAGCCCCATCATTTTTATAAATGAGGAAACTGAGCTCTCAACCTCTCTTATTTTTCTTATTTTACAGATGAGAAAGAAAAGTTAACTGGAGTCAAACTATTGTAATATCTTTATGATGTCCTTCTCCAGCTTGTCTGTTAAGAAAACCCCAAATGGAATCATGAACTAGAACAATAATGGATCTTTCCTTCCTAGTAACACAATCTGAAATGATCTGATCTAACTTCCTTTCTGAAAGATTACTACTACTCTGCTTAAACTGGGATTTTAGCAGAGGAATCTTTGACAGTGACATGTATAACAAGGACAAAAATGCAATTTGTGTGCAGGAAGTTCAATCTCCATTTCCTAAAGCTGATTTTTTGGAATTCAAGTTCTCATGATAACTTTTACTATATTTGGCACTCTCAAATTCTATGTTTTCCTCAAGGAAATAACCAGTTGATATAGCAACACTACATCAGAAAAAAGGCTATTTTGTCAAAATTGTTAAGAGCCCATGAAGATAGAATTGTCATTTGGTTCAGAGGAATCTGATGCCCATGGAACCAGGATTGTAAATAAATGTGGAGATCTTGCATTTACAAAGTGTGAAATGAGGTTATTAATCTTTGAGATAAAACTCTAAAGTTTTTTTTTTCTCAATTGAGAGAAATTGAAAGGATCTTTAGGGAAATTTAGTGAATTTCGCATTTCATTGGCTTTCTGTGCAGATTTCTTCAGAAAAAAATTAATAATTAAAGTGGGACATACTGAGTTTCAATAGTCATGAATTGATGCTTCAAAATATTAACAAAGTTAGCAAAGAGAATTAAAAAAAAGAACAAAAAAAACTTATTCTTCAAGGGAAGTTAACATAGGAAAGTACTCATTTTGAGCTTCAATTTTCCTTAATCCTTTGACTAGGACAAATATGATGAAACTACCTGAAAGTCCAGTCTCTGAAGGGTACCAATATGTGATTATATAATCATCTGAACTGGAATTTGTCTTAATTATGAGAATAACAGAGTATAGCATCCTACTGGTCCTAAAAAGTAGATAATGAAGGCCTTACCTATTAACATAGGTCTCAGAGAAGGCTACTGTTAGGATTCAATCAGAAAGTGCTTCTTGCCCTCTCCTGTACCAATCCACCCTTTCTTACTCACAAATTTGCTCTTGTTCTTTGGCATCCTTTGAAATGAGGGCATCCAGGATGAACTAAGGAATATGGAGATCTTACTCCTTCTGGGATCATTCTCTTGAATTCAGGAGGACCCTTCATTCTTTAAGGCTGGAGCTCTATCCACTGCACCACCTAGATGGCCCCTAGTCTGAGTTCAAATCTGGTCTCAGACACTTAACACTTCCTAACTGTGTGACCCTGGGCAAGTCACTTAACCCCAACCTCAGAGGAAAAAAAAAAAAGAAGAATGAAGGACTATTCAGGAGCTTAGATATATTAGATTAGAATATTTTACTGAGTATGGATAGCTCAGAGAGAGAAGGGAATAGTAACCAACATTCTAATATAGCAACATTTCTGAGTTTTCTATGGTTTCCACCTGGGAAGAATAATCAGGGCAGCATTAGAAGACTTGGGACCAGAATGTGTATAAATGGATTCAAGTTTTATGACAAATAATTGCAGAATTACAGAATTAAAAGATCTTGGAAGGAACCAAGCTAACCAAGAATTCTTTCTAGAATATTCCCAGCAAGTAGTCATTCAAATTTTGCTTGAAGATCTCAATGCAAAGTAACCCATTCGTTCCCATAGTAACCACAGTTTCACTTTTGGATAGCTTTGGTCATTAGGAAGTTTTTCCTTACATCAAATCTAAATTGGATTCTTTCCACTTAGAAATCTAAGAACAATGAATACATTTACCTGCCTTTTAGAAAGGACTAAGCTAACTTCAATTATCCCAAGTACTGTCATTGGGAAGTGGGTTATCTTCCCAAGTCATCTCTAATTGTCCCAAACTAAACAATCCCAGTTCCTTCAGTTTCTTCATCTTCCTGGTTTTCCTCTTCCGGTTTCCCTCCAGCTTTTCAGTGTTCTTCCTAACACATTTAGAAGTTAATTCAATAATCTATCAGCTGGTGAGAGAACATCAATATTCACCATTTCTTTTTTTTTTTTTTTTTTTTTTTTTTTTTAATTATATATATATAATATTCACCATTTCTAAAGGCTATCATTTAAGATTTCTTGGATATGTCTTAATGTGTGTAAGCTTATTTATTTCAGCATCCTCTTCTGAAGATGAACCTGGCCTTTCCCATTCCCATAGGAACTTTTTATGGGTGGGATTCTTTGCCTTCTCGTTTTATAGCAGATTGTTGGAATAAAGGAAAATCACCTTTAGTCCTAAGGTAAGGGAGGAAGCAGCAGTTCTTCTGGCCTCAGGTACAGTTTTCCCCTCTGGCCTAGAACCCCAAACCAAAAACCCCACCCTCTGTAATTGCTCCCACCCCCATCAGTAGTATCCCTGCCCCACTGCTTCTGCACTCACCGAATGCTGGTTCCTTCTACCTCGGGTCGTCTCAGCTGGGCCTGGCATTCCTTATCAGCATGATTCCCTCATTATTCTTACCAACGCAAACCTTCCAACTCCCCATGTTGCCTGGGATGTAAAAATTTCTTGGCTATGGATGAGGCTACCTCTCAACCAAGATAATCCCTGGACTTGCCACTTGCTGTTTTAGTAGAAGCAGCCTGAAGGTGTTTTCATTTCACATGGGCCAAACCTCCATCCTGGGATCTTTATTTGGGTCTTCTCTATTGTCTCAAGAGATGGGACAGAATAGTGGTCTTATTTGTTTTTAACTATTCTACACTCATCCTGAGGTGCAATTTTGTCTTGTTTTGGGGGCAATTCTGGAAAACTTGAAATCTTCTGACTTATCCCACCACCTTCCCAAAATCCCTTTCAAGTTCTATGATCGATAGTTTAAATTCCCCAGAGTAGTTTCATCCTTCCCTCATTCATCCATAAGCTGTCCTTTGTCAAGTTCATTTTTTTTTCATAGAGGATGGAACAATTAATAAAAAATGAACTCAGGGTTTTAGGGAAGTATATTCTAAATTTTATTTTCTTCCTATACTATTCCATTAAATACCTTTGGGATTTTGTTTTGTCTTTCCTTGTATTCCTAGTGCTTAGAACAATATCTGACACTATTTAGTAAATATTAGTATTTATCAGTGAGAAATCACATGATTTGGAGAAGGTTCTAATCCACAAGACACTTAGAATCTGTGAAAATTGTCCCTTATGTTACATTGTGGAAATTTTTCCAGGATCTTCATTTTGGAGTATTGTGGGGATCCCTCTGTGGAAGTTTAGATGGATTTAAATTTTCTGGTATGTTTGGAAAAGCCTGTAATTCAAACAAATAGTATATGTTATAGTGTCTTTAAAAATTGTGATTCTTTGTTCAGTTGTAATAAGTGAGCACCAAAGGCAAAGAAAGGCTTCTAAAAGATTTATTGGCTTTTTAAAATATGTCATTGTCTCCTGACTTTTCTTTCATATAATTCTGTTGTAAGAAGACTAGCGGTATGGCATGGGGCATACATTTTCAGATATGAGCAATAGATTTTTGTTGATTACAGTCTACTACATAGAGGAGGCTTGCTTTACCAGTCATCTCACATTATTCTGATCATTTCATTGATTAGAATTCTAAAATCTTTCAAATATTTTCTTTACTTTATTGAGGTCAATGGGTAAAATTGTTCTAATTCTTTTAGCTTTGTTAAGTATCTTTTCCCAAGTTTCTCTGCATTTTTCTTTTTTCATGGGTAATTCAGTTAAGGCCAGAAGGTTATTAAGAAAAGGATGATCATTTGGTCATCTCTCTTAAATCAAAGAGAATCTTGAATAAATATCAAACAGAAATAAAATTCTAATTGGTTAACTGATTTGGTATGGAGATGCTTTCACCATTCAAGGGATACTCAACCTATCATTTTAATATAACCCATATCCAACCACCCAGTTTTACAGAGTATTAACCAATATCTTGGGAATTCAGAACTCTAATCATTTCTCACACTTTCCTACTTCAGTTTCGAAAGGCATAGACTTCTCAGTGAATCACTAATAGAACTCCTTGATGAAGTGTCTGTCATATCCAACTGGGACTTATGAAAAGTGTCAACGTAAAAGGGGAAAAAAGGGAAAGAATGATGGTGCTTTGATAAAAATCAAAAGGGTCAATCCCCTTTGATAGCATTTTGACAAGATCAAAGAGGGAAATTCCTCTTTGATAAGTAGACCTTACAGATAAAAGATATAACTGGGGAAAAGTAGATGTGTCTTCATTGCTCTGGAAACATCTGATATAGTCCTGTGGTTCTGGCGTGGTCTCAGTGCAGTTCTTCTCCAGTTCAGATCACTTTTAGAAGTTAATTTTATAGGATGTTTTTATCAGAAAAGATAGTCTTTAAATAAGTTTAAATTTATGTTGTCAATAACTAGGTAAGATAATGAAATTTACCTCAAACCTTATGTCTATTAGAAAATAGAATTTGGAGTCTTTTAGGCCATGGCATTTGTAATTTTGGGTTTTCATGTTGATTATATATATGAATGAAAATTCAGGTACAATCAAAAAAGCCAAACCTGGATTTTTACACATGGTATTATTAATTCCCATTTCTCTGCATTTTTCATGGTTAGATCTTATAGTATATTAATGTAATAAAATACTAGTGCAGTAGAACATATTTCATTCAGTGATTCCATATTTGATGGACATCCATCTTCCCTAGTTTTTTGCTGCTATGAAAACGTTGTTATAACTATTTTTGTACATTTGGAGCCCATAATCTCTGACCCTGTGATGTTATGATTCCTCAAGGCACATACCTCAAGGAAGTTGAGGAATATAGTCAAGTCTTTTCTGGCAAAATTCCAAGTTGTTTTCTAGAAGAGTTGGGGTAGTTAATAGCAAGAGTGCATTCAAGTGTCTGTCTTCTTGTAGTCTCTTAAACTGGAAAATATGGAAAATGGCAGATGTCAGAGAAGGAGAATAGAATATCAGTTGTTTTATTTAAATTTCCTGTACTAACAGTTTAGGATATTCTTTATGGTTGCTAGCTTGCATTCCTTTTTTTGAAGGCTATTTTTTAAGTACCTGTTGTCAGATTTTGTTGACATATTGGCTGAACTTTTACTCTTTGTCCAAAGAGCTATTTCTTGCAACAGAGGAGGGTGAGAAATATCTAGAAAATATTGGGATCAAAAAGCTATTGATAACATTTTCAAAAACCTACATTGATATTCTGACTACTTAAATATTTTCTCTATCAGTATGAAGCTACTACCCTTACATATGTAATAAAATAATAATAATCTACTGCTATATACATATATAAACATGATTATACTTGTAAACATTATTGCCCTAAATCTTTTTTGCATCTTTCCCTTTCTACATAAATATATAAATACATAAACACATTAAACACTCAATCTTTTTATTAGATTTGATTACAGACCAATATCCAAGATAGAGGGAATTGATTTCTTAGATATATAGATAATATATGTATATGTACATGTGTGTATTTATGTATGGGAATATATGTACATGTCTGAATATATACAATTTTTATATAGTATGTATGTATATATATATATATATATATATATATATATATATATATATATATATATATATAGCTAAATGTCTGTATGTATTGAGACATTTTGCAATGGATAAACAAAAGCTATGAATGAGCTCACAAAACTTGTAATTTGTTATTAGTAATTTGTTATAAACTTTAGCAACATAAGAAGAATGCAACAATTGAGGTTTCATTGCCCAGAAAATAAGTATATGACAAAAGATACAAACTCTTAATGTTGACTGGCTTTGACTTACTTGCTAGTCCATGATCTCTCAGTCAGCCAATAAGCATTTATTAAGTGCTACTTAAGTAGCAAACACCCTGCTAAGTTCTGAGGATACAAAGAAAGGCAAAAGATAATTTCTGCTTTTAAGGAGCTCAGTCTGAGGGAGTTTATATGCAAAAAACCAAAACAAAACAAAACAAAAAACAAAAACAAAAACAAAAAACTCTGTACACACCAGCTTATATAAGGGAGAAATTGGAAATAAAGAGATTAAAAGCATGCCTTTATTAAGCACTAGATGACAAATACTTCATCAAGACCTGGGGAAAACAAAACTGATCACTATAGTATATTCATATGTTGTAGGTGGATTAGTCCAAATGTTCTCTAAACTCTCATCCCATAAAGCTGAAACATAGATCCCTATGGGCTATATATTAGAACTCCACAAACTAACATTTATGTTCTGTTTCTATTCAAGTTTATTTTATTGTAGTGATATCAATTTGAAATTATGCTAAGTAATGACCAACACCCACATTCTATTATTCAGTGATTTCATTACCAGGTAAATTCTTCAATGTAACCATGGTTGAGAAGAAAGGTCCCATATACAGGGAAACATTCATAGTAGCACTTTTTGTACTTTTTTTTTTTTTTTTTTTTTGTAGTGGTAAAGGACTAGAAATAAAGTAGATACTTATGAAGTGGGCAATAACAACCAACCAAAACAGAACTAACAAATGGAAAAAACCCCAATACCTAAAGAGTTTTTAAGAAATTATTATTTTCCTATGAGAATGAACAATTCAGAAGACCCAAACAGGTACAGAACCAGAAAAGCAACATATACACTGTCAACAAATATGAATGCTATAATTATCTTATTTTCTCATCATGATGATTTGCCCCAGATATCACATTTTTCTTTGTACAGGTTAAAAAAGTATGATTGATGAAGACGAAGAAGGTAGGTGGATGACGATGAAGACGAAGAAGGTAGGTGGATGACGATGAAGACGAAGAAGGTAGGTGGATGACGATGAAGACGAAGAAGGTAGGTGGATGACGATGAAGACGAAGAAGGTAGGTGGATGACGATGAAGACGAAGAAGGTAGGTGGATGACGATGAAGACGAAGAAGGTAGGTGGATGACGATGAAGACGAAGAAGGTAGGTGGATGACGATGAAGACGAAGAAGGTAGGTGGATGACGATGAAGACGAAGAAGGTAGGTGGATGACGATGAAGACGAAGAAGGTAGGTGGATGACGATGAAGACGAAGAAGGTAGGTGGATGACGATGAAGACGAAGAAGGTAGGTGGATGACGATGAAGACGAAGAAGGTAGGTGGATGACGATGAAGACGAAGAAGGTAGGTGGATGACGATGAAGACGAAGAAGGTAGGTGGATGACGATGAAGACGAAGAAGGTAGGTGGATGACGATGAAGACGAAGAAGGTAGGTGGATGACGATGAAGACGAAGAAGGTAGGTGGATGACGATGAAGACGAAGAAGGTAGGTGGATGACGATGAAGACGAAGAAGGTAGGTGGATGACGATGAAGACGAAGAAGGTAGGTGGATGACGATGAAGACGAAGAAGGTAGGTGGATGACGATGAAGACGAAGAAGGTAGGTGGATGACGATGAAGACGAAGAAGGTAGGTGGATGACGATGAAGACGAAGAAGGTAGGTGGATGACGATGAAGACGAAGAAGGTAGGTGGATGACGATGAAGACGAAGAAGGTAGGTGGATGACGATGAAGACGAAGAAGGTAGGTGGATGACGATGAAGACGAAGAAGGTAGGTGGATGACGATGAAGACGAAGAAGGTAGGTGGATGACGATGAAGACGAAGAAGGTAGGTGGATGACGATGAAGACGAAGAAGGTAGGTGGATGACGATGAAGACGAAGAAGGTAGGTGGATGACGATGAAGACGAAGAAGGTAGGTGGATGACGATGAAGACGAAGAAGGTAGGTGGATGACGATGAAGACGAAGAAGGTAGGTGGATGACGATGAAGACGAAGAAGGTAGGTGGATGTAGATGGTGGATGTAGATGTAGATGTAGATATATAGAGAGAGTATATGACAATACTATCCAATTTTATGAACATGTTAGTTTTTGCTTATTTCTTATTCAGGGTATTTTTATTTGTACATTTTATTTACATTTTTATTCGGTTTGAGGAAATTTTATTTTTTAAAAACTATGAAAAAAATAGCCTTTGAACAACCTAATTTCTGCCTGATTGTTTCAATTGTCCCTGCATTTTTCTCCCCAAAGAGGGAGCCTAGTAGTTGATGTCCTTGGGTTTATCAAATACTTAGTTTCTTTGTTTGACTACCCAAGAAACTTTGATGATTATTCCTTGGGATAGGGAAAGACTATAAACAAAGGAAATAAGAAATATGGAAATCTAATTTCCCATGAAATTCTTCTTTTTACTATTTCAAATTAGTTTTGTTATTGTTCTTAGTTTTAAGAATTAAATCTACAGTAGTTTACTACTTAATAGTATAATGAGACTGTTCAAACTTTATACAAATTTAAGTTAATTCCCAGGGTGGTCCATGTTTCCAATTATTTGTCTTCTTTTTTCAGCAGAGAATTTTGTAGTTTTATTTATTAGTTTTGGATGTGTTTTGATAGATTGACTTTCATAATTATAAGATACATATTTTATAACTAACGTTAAAAATTTTTCTGCTGTTACCAATATGCAGAAAGACTAAAAAAAAAGCAGAAGTCATGAAAATTAAATTGAAATTGTTCATTGTTTCATCTACATTATCACTTAGATAGGAATTGACAGATAATGAGAAAATTAGTTACCTTTCTTGTCTTACAGCAGAGAGATATCCTTGCTTTACTCATACTCGGTAGAAAAAGTCTAGTATTTTATTACAAATAAGATTAATTTTTTTAGAGAAATATTGGTTCACATTGAAAAATCATATAACACTCATGTTAAAAGTAATAAGATATAAGATTAATGGACTTTTGCTTAGACTCTGCATCTACTTATATAGTCTTGTATTATATTGTCGTAGTATTATTGAAACATTCCTGTATAGTGATATAAGTTAACAGTCATAATAAATTACCTTGTGAACATATGCTAATATGACTAAAAATTATTGAATGAAATGTTAGCAAACTTTTTTCTTCTAATCTGGTTTCACTAAAACCATATTTATTTTATAGAAGCTTAGTAAAATTTACTTTTAAGTCCATTACTCCCAAGGGATTTTTCCTCCTGGGGCCATTTAGAATATATTCAATTTTCTATTTTGACATTAGATTAAGTGATCTATATCTTGATTTTTAAAAATTACTATTCCTTCCCTTAATTTTGTCTATATTCTAATAACCTTTACTACTGCTTCATCTATTATTAATTTTCTTTTTATATGTTGATGTAATCCAGTTAGCTAATGTTTTGTATACTGCTAGTCTGAAAGCAAGCTGTTGAGTTGATAAATAACTTGTTTGAATTTTATTTCTTTTTGAAAAGACTTGGAAGTAATTCCTGAATCTCTCTCATGAGAATTAGTTCAAAAAGGGAAGGATATATAAAAATCTTGTATATATAAATCTCATTCAAAAGGGAAGCAGGAGAGAAAAGGGATAAGATAAGGTAAAGATTATAAGAGGGAGGGTGAATCAAGGCAGATAGTGGTTAAAAAAAGAAAAAAATGACTTGAGGAGGGATGGCAAAAAAAAAAAAAAAGAATAAACAAAAAATAGGACAGAAATATGTAGTTAGTGATCATAATTATGGATAAAATCACCCATAAAACTGAAATAGCAGTAGAGATTAGAAATCATAATCCAAAAAAATTTTGTCTAATCTGGTATTTGATAAATCCCCAAATTCAAGCTTTTGTATTAATTTACCATTTGACAAAAATTGTACCCTTTTACCTCTTACCACTATTTCACTTTCCATTTCACTGTAAAAGTTCCAAGAGGCTTCATATGAGAATTTCATTCATTCTTCCTTACCCCCTTCCTCTTGTAGTGCATTCCTCTCACCCTTTCATTTTTTGGGGTAATCATCCCAACATAATTAACTCACATGTAACTCCTAAGAAATTTACACAGACTGAGTGCAATGAGTATATCACCTTCTCACATAGGAATTAAAACAGTTTAACCTTATTAAGTTCCTAATGATCTCTCTCACATTTACCTTTTTATTCTTCTCTTGAGTCTGTGTTTCAAAGACCAGAAGATGAAAAGAAAATTTGGTATTCAAAGTCATCTATTTTAATATCCATTTATTCCCCTGAAGGATTATATTCAGTTTTGGTGGGTAGGTTAATTCCAGTTTTTACCTTCTGGAATGATATCCCAAGCTCTTTTCATTTGTGCTCTTTATTGTGGCTCCATGATATTTGAAGGGTTTCTAGTTGCTTTCAATATTTTCTCCAATTTTCTCCTAGTTTATTGCTTGCCCTTAATTTCATCTGCATTGGTTTTATTTGTACAAAAAGTTTTTAACTCAATATAATCAAAATCATCCATTTTTTATTCAATAATCTTTTCCAGTTCGTCTTTGGCCAAAATTCCTTCCTTCTCCACAGATCTGAGAGGTAAACTATCCTTTGTTCTTCTAGTTTACTTATAATATCACTCTTTATATCTAAATCATGAACGTATTTAGACCTTATCTTTGTATAGGGTGTTAGATATGGGTCAATGCCTACTTTATACCATGTTAATTTCCAATTTTCCCAGCAGTTTGTCAAATAATAAGTTATTATGCCAAAAGCTGGGGTCTTTAGTAACCTAGTGTTTGATAAACCATAGTCATTGACTATTTAGGTCCTGTGAACATGAACAATTCCGGTGATTGACTATTCTATTTCTTAGCTAGTACCAAAAGGTTCTGAAGACTGATGCTTTATAATATAGTTTTAGGTCTGGAATAGGTAGGCAAACTTTAAGGTAATTAATAGAAAAAATGCAAATAAAGTTCATCTGAAAGAACAAAAGGTCAAGAATTTCATTTTACAGAGCTAGAAAAAATAACAATTTCTTGGGAGTTTGGTATAGCACTGAATAAGTAGATTAATTTAGGTAGTATTGTCATTTTTATTATATTTGTTTGGCCTACCCTTGAGCACTTGATATTGTTTCAAATGATTAGATCTGATTTTATTTGCATGAGAAATGTTTTATAACTGTGTTCATATAGTTCCTGACTTTGCCTTGGCAGATAGACTCCTAAATATCTACAGTTTTTTAAAATGTAATTTCTCTTTGTATCTCTTGCTGCTGGACTTTGGCAATATATAAAAATGCTGATATTTTTATGGATTTATTTTATGTCCTGCAACTTTGCAGATGATATGGTATACTTAGAGAATCCTAGAGAATCAACAAAACTACTAGAAACAAGTCACAATTTTAGCAAAGAGTGATATTTGGTATCCTCATTACCTACTCTAATTCCTTAATCTCTTTTTCTTCTTATTGTCAAAGCTAACATTTCTTATACAATATTGAATAGTAATGGTGATAGTGGTCAACCTTGTTTCATCCCTCATCTCATTGGGAATGGTTCTAGTTCATTCCCATTCCATATGATGCTTGCTGATGGTTTTTAATAGATGCTACTGATCATTTTAAGGAAAACTCCATTTATTTCTATATTTTCTATCATTTTAATAGGAATGGGTATTGGATTTTTCTGTATCTATTGACATCATCATATTAGTTTGGTTATTGATATAGTCAATTATGCTAGTGATTTTCCTAATATTGAACTAGCCCCACATTCCTGGCATAAATTCTACTTGTCATGGTATATTATCTTGGGTATAACTTGCTGTAATTTTTTTGCTTTTTGTAATCTTTTTTTATTTAAGATTTTTGCCTCAAAATATTCATTAGGGAAATTGGTCTATAATTTTCTGTTTTGATACTACCTGGTTTAGGTATCAGCACTATATCTGTCAAAAAGAATTTTGTAGGACTCTTCCTTTTCCTATTTTTCCAAATAGTTTACATAGTATTGGAATTAACAAACAAGAAAAATGGGGGAACAAAATGAGAACCTTTAACTCTTAAGATCCTTTTTAAATTCTGCTAAGAGAGCCTTCTGAGATGGGGATCAAGTCATATTACTTTTTGGGGCTTCATCTGGAGAAGATTGCCTTTAGTATTCTCCTCAGAGTTTGAGGTCTGTTCTTTCTCCATAAGAGCTATGATCAGATTGCCCTAAGAGCAGCAGACCTCAACCTTTTAAAAAATGATCAAAAAAGCAAAGGGAAAATTGTTTCAAGCTTCCTCTGCAGGAGACAGTGGCTTTATGCTGCGTTGGGCTGATGCTGTAGTTCCTTTTGGTGCTGGGTAGGCATGGCAAAGTCCTGCTATCCTGGGGTTCAGAGGTTCACTCTTTGCGTTGATGTCTCAGAGAATCTGCTGATCCACTGGCTTTCAACCAGAACAGAATAGACAAAGCTTCTATACCATTCTGGATCCCTTGTCCTGCAAATGCACTTGGGCTGCTTCCTCCCCCTTCCCCATGCCCAACTGAAACAAGCTTTTTCTGAAATTCTTCCAAAATATCTTGAATAAATTGAAGTATAAAAAATTTCCAACACCAATTCAGAAGCTTGATCTAGTGTTGAGCTGAGGGAAGCCTGGAAGAGCTCAAAGACCTGCCTACTCTCCTCCATCTTGGCTCTGCCATTTTCCAAATAAAAAATTTTAATGTATCTTCTTTGCTGTATTCCCCCCCCCCCACGTGTTTATTACATGAATGACTATTCAGTTTAGAACATAAGGAGAAAAATCATATCCAAGTTGGTTTTTCCCCTTCTCAAGAACCAATTTCAATTTTTATATTGATTTTATTTTTCTCCCAAAATGTTATCAGTTTTCTATGGACAACCCATTGTTTGTCAATAGAAACAAGAATATTAAAATGGAATGAATTTTTAATTTTCTTGAAGTTCTTAATCCATGTTATAAGAAAATAGAAGAAAAATTTAAAACATCATCATTATTATTGTCATAAACACACCTTAAATTCTGGTATAGTTACACAATACTATTTCCTCTCTACTATTTTACTTTTAGTTCCCTCCCCATCTACTTTCAGGTGATCACAATGAGCTTAGGAATGTGCTATTCAGATATGAAGAAACCATGACTCCCAGGTACTCTTGCACAGCCTCAAATTCCAAGAAGTCTATTGTTAAGGGACAGGTCAATTAATTATATTAGAGCCTCAATAGCTGTGAATCATAACATTTGAAGGAGTTGCAGGGTAGCCTTTGCTGACACAGGTGTTGCAGACTGGGAATGAGATAAATTGGAGGCAGAGGGAAGAAGAGAGAGGTCAGACAATGCAACCGCCTCTCAATGAGAGAGGTCAGAGAATAGCAACTGCCTTTCAGTTTCCTTGTATCATCCTCTCACAAGAAGAGATCCATTCTGGGTTAGCTCTCTAGCAGCCACTGTCAGGTGGCTCCCATATATTTTAATGGTCTATATTCAGATCTAGAGCTTAGAAAAAGTTTCTTGGTTATCACAGTTTTGGGGGGCCCAAAACTCATCGTTTCTTTTGCAATTTATTAATTCTCTGCTTTGAGAACCACTTCATATGAAAAGTAAGGGACTGATCCTTTCATCTTAAAGTTTGTTGGAGTCTCAGTACACCAAGGTTTAAAAACATCTAGAACCACAAAGGGAAAGGAAGTGAACAATAATTTATCAGTTTTTTTCTGTGTTTTTTTCTGTGTAGAGTATGGTACCAAGCACTTTAATAATATTCTCACAACAACTCTGGGTGGTAGAGGCTCTTATAAATCCCATTTACAATTGCAAAAATTGTGGCTAGTTAATGAGGCAGTACAATGGAAAGACTACTGGATATAGAATCCAGAAAACCCGAGTTCAAATCCAGCCTCAAATTTCTACCAGTTGTATGATTCTGGGCAAATCTTTAAAACTTCTTTGAGGCAGACAGAAGAAAAAAGTGCTTCCTCATCACTTGAAGGATAAGAAAATTGAAATTACTTTGTGACACTGTAGATTATATCCTTACTAAACAATAAAGTGACAGAACTATGTTGGCTAAGTTATCTAATTTGAAATAGTATTTTCGTTCTGATAATAGGGAAAGATACACATATGATAGGGAACAGTTGGCATTTGGAGAGGTAGAATAGGCTGGTTATGAGTCAATTTAATGATTGTATAGTAAGTTATGAGACTTCTGAGAGAAATATCTATATCCATATGGAGAGAAACCATCTGAGACTCAGGATAGCCCATATCACCAAAAGTGGCAGCAACAGACTAATGACAGTCTAGGAGGAATCAGTATTTGACTTAACAAGCTGCAATAAAAATAACATGACAACATCAGGATGCTGAGATTTCAGGGTTTCCACACTGCCAAATTTCTCTAGCCTTTTAATGATAGGGAAAAAGCTTCTGAGACTGATTCACACATAGCACAGTTACTTGGAATAGTTTAGCAGTACCTATTTCTTCCTTCATTGTTCCCTTAATTATCAACTTCCTAAGCAAGTTTCATGTTGCCATATGCTATAGTATAAGTATTTATAATTGACTGGAAACAGAGATACTGGATTAGTTATTAGGAGCTGAAAAGACTGGAAATATTTCAGATAATATTTGAAGACAGAAGAACCTGTGACAAAAACTCTCAGAAACTATTCTATCTGGATTATGACAGCAAGGTAAGAATTTACCCTAGGTTACCTAGACTTAAATACTAAAGTTTTAAATAACAAGTCCAATGAGAAAAATAGCAGATAGAATTGTACAACTTGGAAAGAGAAAAAAAAAAAAAAAAAAGACTGAAGACTCAGAAGTTACAACAGCCTGATTCAAGACTCATCAGGAGTACATAAATTGATGAGGCAATCAGCCATACATGAAAGATAAACAAACAACTATTTAGGCATATGTTGTCCAGTGGACTAGGCTTTAGAAAGGAAGGACAGAGTGGTACAGAAGCCAACCTATACCTCAGATTCCAAATCTGACCTCACCTACAAACCATACTACAGTCATTTCTTTCATGATGTTATCTACAGATATGAATATGTTGCTGCATTGTATCAATCTTTCTTTTCTTGTATGACAGTTCCTCAAACAGCTGCTAATCCAAGAAATGAGGACATGCTCTTTGAGGATTGAACCCTGCCATTGAGAGAATGGCAGGAGTTGTAGTTCTGATATCCTACTTGACTTTATAAACTATAAACAGATCTCCCATATGGTATAAGGAAGTGATTGATACTACTCAAGGTATTTCATCATGAAAATTTTGGAATAATCATCAGAGAATGCTGGTGCCAAAATAGAATACCTGCTGCTATCCTGGGTCAGTAAATTCTAAAAGGTTAGAGGCAGCACTAATGGTAGCACTGAGTTCGGGCTTGGTGTCGGGATAAAATCAGATACTCTCCAACATACTGAACCATTAACACAATGTTTACTTTGGCCAAAAATGCCAGGTGACTTCTATAGTTTTCAGAAACACAGTCTTTTCATAGAGTATCTTTTTTCTTATTTTTACTATGTTAGGACAAAGTCAGAAGTATCTTGATTGCACAGGATGAAGAGACTTTTAAATATCTTTGAGTAATCGGGAAAATAGAGGCTAGGATCATATTATCTCCTTTTGGGGAGAACCACTCCCTGATGTAGAAAGAAAGGACAAAAGATGGCCCAACTCATATTTTGGGGGAAAACATTGATAGATTTGTCAATTGTGTTTGATGTATCAAAAGGAAAGTTACCAGTTCTTATTGTGTACTTGGAAAATTCAAGTACAAGACAGGTTTTTGGAAACTGGCCAAATTGTGAGAATTTCTCTTATTGTGGATTTTCCTGTTAGGATTCCCTCCAAAAAAGATAGAGGCAGACATCAGAATCAAACATTAAATACATACTATTTGCCAGTCAGTGTGATAAGTGGTAGAGATAAGAAAAGCATAAACTAGTCTTTGTCTTTACATCAATCTAATAGGGGCAGCTATCCTGCTTTTGAAGGCAGGAAGTCCTACAGATAAAAATGATCTGATAAGATGAAACTTCCAGATATAATCTCAAGAAATTCAGTATTCTGTAAGATGAAATCATGAGGTTCAGGAAAAATAGCAGGATAGTAAAAGATGAGGTGAATTCTTTGAGCATCCTCTTTAAATAGTGGGGAATCTTGGAAAGAGCTCTCCAATGTCTCTTCTTCATCCTCTTCAGGCAGGATAAAGAAGAGGTACAAATTTCACGGTTAATTTCATCCAGTGAAATGATGAATTTCTGGCGATCATAAAGTCCAAGAAGGATTGGGAAATGTTTGAGAATAAAGGAGATTAATTTGACAAAAAATCATGAAAAGTCATGAATCCTCTTACCATTTTCTGGGAATCTTGGAGACTGGTCAATTTAATTCTGTACTGTTGAATGGAATCATCATGGAACACTTTTAGAAAGTAAGTACAATCCTACCAGAAAGCTACCATAGGTTTTACTCTTCCTGTTGTGATCTGATGAATTAAATGTGACTACCATAATTGGATCATTAAAAGATAGGAGGGGGGAAAAAAAACTCAACTCTCTCTCTCAACTGAGAGAGTATTTAATAAGGCCTAATGACTAGCAATAGTCTCTACTAGTGGGGGAAAAACCCTGATAGAATGATATGATGAAATGTGATTTTGAGTAAATAACTAATAAGGCCAGCATGTTTATTAATAGAAAGATAGTTATTTGGCCTATTCTTAGACTAGACCCCTAATGGTAGGGGATTCAGATTGGAAGAATAGGCGCTCCTGAATGGCAATCAACTCTGCTTAATAATTCATAAGAATTTTTTTCCATTTTATCCATTTTATTTTTTAGAGAGCTGATTTCTTTTTCCAGCTCACTAATCCTGTTTTCCTTGGAGTTGTTTACCTTTTCCAGCTCACTAATCCTGTTTTCCTTGGAGTTGTTTACCTTTTCCAGCTCACTAATCTTGTTTCTCAATGATTTGATTTCTTTATCCACTCTGTCTTTGAATGCATGGGATGACTTCTCCAAGCTCTCTTGCCAAGCTTCCCTTTCCTTTTCCCATTTCTCTTCCAGCTCTCTTGTGAGAGCTTTTTTGATTTCCTCTATGAGGTTCTTTTGTATTGAGGAGCAGCTTATATCCCTCCCAGGGATACATCTGGGGACAGTCTGTTCCTAGTCTCCTCAGCATTTGAAGTCTGCTCCATCTCCACACAGAAGCTATCAATGGTTAGAGCCCTTTTGAATTTTTTGTTCATTTTGTCAGAGTAGGAATCAAAGAAAACAAACTGACAAGAGAAACAATTGGTCTGTTTTGTGGGTGATGGGGCTGGATGGTATTAATGGGCTTCCTCTACAGACTGGGGGTAGGGCAGCAGAGAGCCAATAACAGAACAGCAATGACTGTACTGAGTCTGCGCTCTGAGGCTCCGAGAATGCACCGAGTCAGTCCAGGTGGGGGTTGGGGGTGGCCGAGCTCTGAGAGACGCTGGCTTTCTGGGGTTTTAATCTTCACCTCCGGTGTTTACACCCTCTCCACCGCTCCTGGCTTGCTGCCAAGACGGAGCATCCACACTGGGGCAAAAGCCCTTTCACAGAAACAGCAGAGATCACACCCCTCCCCCTCTGGTCTGAGCTGTGTGAGCTGCCTGTCTTGCTCTGGCTGCCTGCCCTCAGTCTGCGCCCAGTCTGATTGACCCTCCCCCGAGCAAACACAGACCTTTTCTGGCGACTTTCAAGGATGTCTTCTCTTGGTGATCATCTGTGGATTTCTTTCTGGGTCAAGCATTAAGTCAGAGGCTTGTCATGAAGTAAGTTCTGAGAGAAAACGAGGAGCTCAGGCAGCTGTCTGCCTCCACGCCGCCATCTTGGCCGGAAGTCCATAGAAGATAAAAACTCAATTGGACAATTACAAAGAGAAATAAAAAAAAAAGTGAGTGAAGAAAATACATCATTGAAAACTAGACTGGAACAAGTAGAAATGAATGACTCAAGGAGAAACCAAGAGGTAGTCAAGCAAAACCAGAGAAATGAAACAATTGAAAAGAATGTCAAGTACCTTACCAGAAAGACAACAGACCTGGAAAACAGATCTAGGAGAGACAATTTGAGAATAATCGGACTCCCTGAAAAATGGGAGGAAAAAAAAGAGCTTGGACACCATTTTCGAGGAAATTATCAAAGAGAACTGCCCAGACATTCTGGAAACAGAGGGTAAAATAGACATTGAAAAAATTCATCGATCACCTACTGAAAGGGACCCTAAAATCAAAACGCCAAGAAATATAGTGGCCAAGTTCAAGAACCATCAGACAAAGGAAAAGATATTGGAAGCTGCTAGAAAAAAACAATTCAGATATGGAGGATCCACAATAAGGATAACCCAGGATCTAGCAGCGTCCACATTAAAAGAATGCAGGGCCTGGAACATGATATTCCGAAAGGCGAAGGAACTTGGTATGCAGCCAAGAATAACTTACCCAGCAAGAATGAGCATCGTTTTCCAGGGAAGAAGATGGACATTTAACGAAATAAATGAATTCCATCTATTTTTGATGAAAAAACCAGACCTACATAAAAGGTTTGATCTTCAAATACAGAACTCAAGAGATTTCTAAAAAGGTAAAAAGAAATCTTGAGAACTATACTTCTGTCAAAAAAATATGTAAAGAACATATGTACAATTTGTCTTAGAAACTAGAGGTGGAAAGGAGATTATATCATAAAAAAGTGTAAAGTGGTGGTACTACATCTCATGAAGAGGCAAAGGTAACCTATTATATCTGAAAGAAAGAAAGGAGGGAGATGAACATAGCGTGTATCAATAGCCATATTCGATTTATGGTGAAACTTCTTCCACTTCATTGAAAAGTGAAAGGGAAGGAGTAAGCTAAGGGGAAGGGAATACAGTAATTTCGAGGAAAAGGGGTAAAATAAGGGGAGGATCTTTAAGGTGGAGGAGGGATCCTAAAAAGGGAGGGCTGTGAAAAGCAAGTGGTGTTCACCAGTTTAATACTGGATAGGAGAGTAAAAGGGAAGGAAAGGGGAAAAGCATAAGCAGGGGTTAATAGGATGGCAAGCAATATAGAATTAGTCCTTCTAACCATAAATGTGAATGGGGCAAACTGCCTCATAAAGAGGAAGCAGTTAGCAGACTGGATTAAAAGTCAGAATCCTACTATATGTTGTTTACAGGAAACACACCTGAAACAGGGTGAGACATTCAAACTAAAAGTAAAAGGGTGGAGCAGAATCTATTATGCTTCAGGCAAAACCAAAAAAGCAGGAGTAGCCATCCTCATCTCAGATCAAGCAAAAACAAAAATTGATCTAATTAAAAGAGATAAGGAAGGGCATTATATCCTGCTAAAGGGAAGCATCAATAGTGAAGCAGTATCAATATTAAACATGTATGCACCAAGTGGTGCAGCATCTAAATTCTTAAAAGAGAAATTAAGAGAGCTGCAAGAGGAAATAGATAGCAAAACTATAATAGCGGGAGATCTCAACCTTGCACTCTCAGAATTAGATAAATCAAACCACAAAATAAATAAGAAAGAAGTCAAAGAGGTAAATAGAATACTAGAAAAGTTTGATATGATAGATCTTTGGTGAAAGCTAAATGGAGACAGAAAGGAATATACTTTCTTCTCAGCAGTTCATGGAACCTATACAAAAATTGATTATATACTAGGGCATAAAAACCTCAAAATCAAATGCAGTAAGGCAGAAATAGTAAATGCATCCTTTTCAGACCATAATGCAATCAAAATAACATTTAATAAAAAGCCAGGGAAAAATAGACCAAAAAATAATTGGAAACTAAATAATCTTATACTAAAGAATGATTGGGTGAAACAGCAAATCATAGACATAATTAATAACTTCACCCAAGAAAATGACAATAATGAGACATCATACCAAAATGTGTGGGATACAGCCAAAGCAGTAATAAGGGGAAGTTTTATATCTCTACAGGCCTACTTGCATAAAATAGAGAAAGAGAGGGCCAACGAATTGGGCTTACAACTAAAATTGCTAGAAAAGGAACAAATTAAAAACCCCCAGACAAACACAAAACTTGAAATTCAAAAAATAAAAGGTGAGATTAATAAAATTGAAAGTAAAAAAACTATTGAATTAATTAATATAACTAAGAGTTGGTTTTATGAAAAAAAACCAACAAAATAGACAAACCCTTAGTAAACCTGATTAAAAAAAGGAAAGAGAAAAAGCAAATTGATAGTCTTGAAAATGAAAAGGGTGAACTCACCACTAATGAAGAGGAAATTAGAACAATAGTTAGGAGCTACTTTGCTCAACTTTATGCCGATAAATTCGATAACTTAAATGAAATGGAAGAATACCTTCAAAAATATAGCTTGCCCAGATTAACAGAGGAAGAAGTAAGTAGTCTAAATAGTCCCATCTCAGAAAAAGAAATAGACCAAGCTATTAACCAACTTCCTAAGAAAAAGTCCCCAGGACCAGATGGATTTACAGGTGAATTCTACCAAACATTTAAAGAACAACTAACTCCAATGCTATGTAAACTGTTTGAAAAAATAGGGATTGAAGGAGTCCTACCAAATTCCTTCTATGACACAGACATGGTACTGATAACTAAATCAGGTAGATCGAAAACTGAGAAAGAAAACTATAGACCAATTTCCTTAATGAATATTGATGCTAAAATCTTAAATAAGATATTAGCAAATAGACTTCAGAAAATCATCCCCAGGATAATACACTATGACCAAGTGGGATTTATACCAGGAATGCAGGGCTGGTTTAATATTAGGAAAACTATTAGTATAATTGACCATATTAATAATCAAATTAATAAAAACCATATGATCATCTCAATAGATGCAGAAAAGGCATTTGATAAAATCCAACATCCATTCCTACTAAAAACGCTTGAGAGTATAGGAATAAATGGACTATTCCTTAAAATAATAAGGAGCATATATTTAAAACCTTCAGTAAACATCATATGTAATGGTGATAAACTAGAACCTTTCCCTGTAAGATCAGGAGTGAAACAAGGTTGCCCACTATCACCATTACTATTCAATATAGTACTAGAAACTCTAGCCTTGGCAATAAGAGCCGAGAAAGAGATCCAAGCAATTAGAGTAGGAAATGAAGAAATCAAATTGTCACTTTTCGCAGATGACATGATGGTATACTTAGAGAACCCCAAAGACTCTGCTAAAAAGCTATTAGAAATAATTCAGAATTTTAGCAAAGTCGCAGGATACAAAATAAATCCACATAAATCCTCAGGATTTTTATACATTACCAACACAATCCAACAGCAAGAGATACAAAGAGAAATTCCATTCAAAATAACAGTCGATAGTATCAAATATTTGGGAATATATCTACCAAAGGAGAGTCAGGAATTATATGAGCAAAATTACAAAACACTTGCCACAAAAATAAAGTCAGATTTAAATAATTGGAAAGACATTCAGTGTTCTTGGATAGGCCGAGTGAATATAATAAAGATGACAATACTCCCCAAACTAATCTATTTATTTAGTGCTATACCAATCAGACTCCCAAGAAACTATTTTAATGACCTAGAAAAAATAACAACAAAATTCATATGGAAGAATAAAAGGTCGAGAATTGCAAGGGAACTAATGAAAAAAAAGTCAGAGGAAGGTGGTTTAAGTGTACCTGATTTAAAGCTATATTATAAAGCAACAGTCACCAAAACCATTTGGTATTGGCTAAGAAATAGACTAGTTGATCAGTGGCATAGGTTAGGTTCACAGGGCAAGATAGTGAATAAAAATAGCAATCTAATCTTTGACAAACCCAAAGATCCCAAATTTTGGGATAAGAATTCATTATTTGACAAAAACTGCTGGGAAAACTGGAAATTAGTATGGCAGAAACTAGGCATGGACCCACATTTAACACCACATACTAAGATTAGATCAAAATGGGTCCAAGATTTAGGCATAAAGAACGAAATCATAAATAAATTGGAGGAACATGGGATGCTTTACCTCTCAGACTTGTGGAGGAGGAAGGAGTTTGTGTCCAAGGGAGAACTAGAGACCATTATTGATCACAAAATAGAACATTTTGATTACACCAAATTAAAAAGTTTCTGCACAAACAAAACTAATGCAAACAAGATTAGAAGGGAAGTAACAAATTGGGAAAAAATTTTTACAGTTAAAGGTTCTGATAAAGGCCTCATCTCCAAAATATACAGAGAATTGACTTTAATTTATAAGAAATCAAGCCATTCTCCAATTGATAAATGGTCAAAGGATATGAACAGACAATTTTCAGATGATGAAATTAAAATTATTTCCACTCATATGAAAGAGTGTTCCAAATCACTATTGATCAGAGAAATGCAAATTAAGACAACTCTGAGGTATCATTACACACCTGTCAGATTGGCTAAGATGACAGGAACAAATAACGATGAATGTTGGAGGGGCTGTGGGAAAACTGGGACACTGATGCATTGTTGGTGGAGTTGTGAAAGAATTCAACCATTCTGGAGAGCAATCTGGAATTATGCCCAAAAAGTTATCAAAATGTGCATACCCTTTGACCCAGCCATACTACTACTGGGCTTATACCCCAAGGAACTACTAAAGAAGGGAAAGGGACCTGTATGTGCCAAAATGTTTGTGGCAGCCCTTTTCATAGTGGCTAGAAGCTGGAAGATGAATGGATGTCCATCAATTGGAGAATGGTTGGGTAAACTATGGTATATGAATGTTATGGAATATTATTGTTCTATAAGAAATGACCAACAGGAGAAATACAGAGAGGCTTGGAGAGACTTACATCAACTGATGCTGAGTGAAACGAGCAGAACCAGAAGATCATTATACACTTCAACAATGATACTGTACGAGGATGTATGCTGATGGAAGTGGATTTCTTCAACATAGAGAAGAGCTAATCCAATTCCAATTGATTAATGATGGACAGAACCAGCTACATCCAGAAAAGGAACACTGGGAAATGAATGTAAACTGTTATTTTTACCTTCTGAATCCAATTCTTCCTGTGCAACAAAAAATTCGGTTCTACACACATATATTGTATCTAGAATATACTGTAATATATTTAACATATATAAGACTGATTGCCATCTGGGGGAGGGGGTTGGGGGAGGAAGGGAAAAAATCTGAATAGAAGTAAGTGCAAGGGATAATGTTGTAAAAAATTATCCATGCATATGTACTGTCAAAAAAAGTTATAATTATAAAATAAAATAAAAATTAAAAAAAAAACAATTCATAAGAAAATGAATATTATAATGAAAGAGTAGGCTATATTACAATAAAGGTTTTGGGATATATGGCTTGGATCACCCAGATCTTAGTCAAAGAGATTGTCAATTTTCATATTATTTGTCTGACAAAAGGTAGATTCCATATTTTTCCAGACCTAATTGAGCACACGAGCAGGAATGCACTCAGTAGCCCATACTTGAAAGTTTTACCCAGATTAAGATCTAATCAAAGAAAATAAAAGATTTCCCATACTAGTTGATTTCTGAATGAAGTAGAAAAGGAGAAAATACTTAGTCATAATACAATAACTAGTTATTAATACAAGAGAAATAACCATTTCTCATGTTTAGCTGAAACTTTTAACAAATCTTGGGGATAAGGAAGATAATGTGTCTCATCTTTCCAATGACTCCTGTCTTAAGTGGAAGAAAGTTAGAAAACTTACATGTAATAAATGATTACATAGGGTTTTGAAGTTTTATCTTTTTAAAACCTGACCATCCCTTGAAGCTAAATAAGAATCACGCCAGAATTTGACAAGGGAGCAAACTACTGCTCTATACTGATGTCAAGGGCCATGAAGACTCCCCTCTGCTTTTTACTATGTAGAATTTACATGTTTTTACTGTTACTTATTAGGGAAGTTAGTTAATGGCACAGCATTCTTATTCCCCTGAACTCATTTTGGTTTGTAACTGATGAGGGACATTTCATTTCAAAGAAATAATTGAACTTGATTATTCAAATTAGGAAGTCTGAATGTTGTTACCCAGAGGATATAGATCAGACAGGATCAGATAACATAATGGACTTTCAATAGAGATGCTCCTGAATTTGGGACAGACAGGGACTGCTGACTGTCCTGACTAAAACTATCTGTAGGTAAGGAAAAAGTTCATCTATAGAACTCAATCAGTATTGCAGGGGAAAACTGTGATAAGGAGAGTCATCTTGGATCACCCATGGAAAGAGAAAAAGGTGAATACACTACTGTGGAACGAAATCTTTTTAAAAGTGGAATGGCCTAAACTGGATCTCTCTCTACATTGGAGATCTTCAAGTAGAAGATTAATCACCACTTTTCTAGTATACTTATACATTTCTTTTAGTTGGTATTGGGCCCATTAGTTAGTGAAGTCATCCTACTTTCAAATTCTATGATTCTTCTCAGTGACTTAAAAAATACTGACAAAACTAAATTCAAACAGACTGATGTGAGAGTATTTGCTTTAAATTAATGTATTAAACAAGATTTAAATTTGATGCTGCTTGTACCTTAATTCATTTTATTGAATGTGCTGAATAATAAAAGAAAGTAGAGAAGATGGTCTTTGGGTAGCCAAGGGTCTGCTTGGTTCCAAGGATACTTCCTTATAGAACTTCAAAGCATAGAAAAATGTTAAATTATGAGTTCTTTTGGTGTATTTCCCAAAACAATCGGGTTTTTAGATTTGCCCCATTATTGAATAACTAGGAGGATAGCAGGGCAGCATGATGTTTAACATTTTGACAAAGATAAGTCTGTTTGACTCAATCACCAAGAGTTTAAATCTTTCTTGCATTTTATGGGTTATGACTTCCCCATAGTGTAAGAAAGAGAATCAGACCTGAAGCCAATTGTGATATCATAGTCATTGCAAGAATACATGGATTTTATAATCAGGCAAGAGACTGAAAATGTCAGAACTGAGGGCATAGAAAGCTGTCTCCTCACTAAATTTGAGGGAAAACCCCATATAACCAAGTAAGAATTGCACCAGAATTTGACGAGGGAGCAGATTACTGCTCTATGCAGACGGCAAAGGCCGTGAACTCCCCTCTGCTTTTGCCTATGTAGAATTTACTTGTTCTGTTTGTGAATCAATTCACAACATCCAGTGTTAGACAGTGAGGCAATAGTATATAACAGTGGCTATCTTTATGCTCTTAAAGGAAAAACAAAAACAATTCATAGTGTTACTTTTAAATGCAACCTTAAAACTGCTTAACTTGGAGATACTATTTAGAGAAAATGGTGCTTCAATAAAATATACAAGTCCAGTTGAAATGGCAAGATCATGGTTAGATTTAGGTTAAAATCATGTGATTTCATCCTGATTTCTATATATCAGAAAGTCAGCTTGCCCCAACCACACCTGAGAGGGAAAAATTCTGTGATGCTGGCTTCACTTCATTCCCGTTTCCTCCAAAATTTCTGTATTTCAAAAGATAAATAAATGACAATCCATCTTTCCCTCCTCCCCCGAACCAAAAAAAAAAGTTTCATTCCAATGCTCATATCTTTCCTTTGGATTTTGCAATAGGGAATACTTAAGTCCCTCTGGAGTAAGTTATAACAAATCAATGACAGTTTGGACAAATCATAAAGATGACAGTCATCTGAACATTTATAATGAATTGATCCTTTGTGTACTATTAAAGTAAAAAAAAAAAAAAAAACCTCTGTTATCTTGTTATCTATTGGGATTTCTAGGTTGTAACATGTCATGAAAGTATGTCATTGGTGGTTGGTATGCTTATGAAATTGAAGGAAGAGCCATGATTTTTTTTCCCAAGAACACTTTGAAAAGGAAAAACTTTCCATTCTTACAATTCATGACAGCCTTCAGCTCTCTAAGAAACTCCAAAAAAGATGAGATGAGGATATGTTATTATTCCTATTGCCAAAACCTTATTCCTTGAGTTCAGAGATCTTTCTTTCTTCTATTTCCTAGTGAGGGTGCTAAGTTTCATTGACAGCCTCCTTATGATCTATTTTTCTTTGTTAGATTTGTGGAATATCCTTAGAGATACTGTCTTTAATATAGGGGTACAACAATGGTGCTCAAATATACCAAATTCCAGAGCAGGAGGCTAGCATCAGTGTAGACTACTTTGGAATCTCCTTGGAATCATTATCTCAAGAAATATTTAGGATAATAGATCCCCATCAAAAACACTGAAGATCATGGTGAGTTTTTACTTCTGCAAGTCAGTGTGTAGACTTCTAATACTATCTATCAGTCAAATCTCATGACATATGGTCATTAGCTTAACACTAAGATCCAATAAAGTAGAGGAGGTTGAAGAAGAAAGCTAAACCCAATTTTGATTGAGACTTCTGTCTTGATTTTCCCTTTTCTATCTCTGACTTTCAAGGACAAAAATCTGGACATAGAAAAGTTCAAAATTCTGCAACTATTGGAATTTCAATGGTAGTGTCAATATTGGGAAGAGTTAGAGTTCCTGGTTTGACAGCTTAAACTACTATACAGTATCTCAAAAAGTATGGGAAGTTCCTGAATGTCTGTTTTTAATTCAATATTTTATTTTCTCTCAATTACATGTAAAAACAATTTTTAACATTCATTAAGATTTTTTTTTAGTTTCAACTTCCTCCTTCGATTGAAAAGGTAAACAATTTAAGGTTGATTAAACATTTTGCTGTTATGTAAAATATATATCCATGTTAGTCATGTTGCAAAGGAAAACCCAGCAAAAAATCTGAGAAAAATGTTTCAACCTATATTGAATGATATTCTATTCTCTTCATGGGGATTCTTTGGGACTTAGCAAGGGGATGGGAAAAGCTATAAGAGGTATTCTTGCAGCAGCATCATTAAGAAAATCATTAAGTAAAAGAAACAGGAGGTACAAGAATAAATCTAAAAGTCTATAGGAAAAAATTCCTCCAGGAAAGAGGCAGTAAAGAGGAATAATAATAACTGCACCAAGGAGGTTTAAAAAAAATACAGAAGGACCTATAGTTTTGCCCAAGATGCTAAAAATTCCCTTAAGGCTTAGGGATAATAGAAGAAAAGGGAAGAGATTAATCCCTGATTTGTCAACCTGCTGCAAAATGAAGTTGTAGAAGCATTTTCCCAAGCAAAGAAATATCTGAATCAATTAATGGGAATCATTTAGAGAGTCACCACTCATTGAGTTAATCCCTCCAGTGACTGGACTTGCCTTTAAATAAATTATTTATTTGTAGTCACCTTCACTGTTATATGCCTAGATTAAAGGAAGAAATGGAATTATTCCATAACCACAATGGAATAAGGTACCATTTATATAGCTCCTGATACTATGCAAACAGCTCAGAGGAGAGGATGAACAAATCCTCATGGTGTGACATTTAAAAAGGTTTAAGAAACATTTTCTGGGCAATTTAGTAATTTTACTAATATTGGTAGCATTTTATAGCACTCAGACCAGAAACCATCATAGCATGAGACTCACAGTATACTCTTTGAAGAGTCTGTGTTCCCCAAGGTGGAAAACAATTCTGATTGGTTAATAATAGGAATATAAATATTACACACGTTTTAGTACTTAAATTATCCCCAGCCTTTACTAATCTATGCCGCATTCAAATCTAAGCAGAACACAATAGCTACTCTACCTGGGTAGGGTCTGAATAAGAAATTGAGTGTAATTTCATTATCAGAAATATCCTTGAAGACACTGAACTTTTTTCTCCTCTAAAAGCTCTGTTTTTAAAAGAGGGGAGGGGGGCACTCTGCTTAAGTACTAGTAACCAATGAAAGACAGATCCAAAGAAATTGAGTAAATCATTCTTATTCTTTGCTTTTGCCCCTGCCTTGGTGGGACTTCAGGCTACTCCTTTTCACTTGGGATTAAAAAACCCTCATTTCTTCCATTTCCTTACCAATCCAATAGGAGAAAGAAAATGAGTAAAGGGCAATCCAAGTTAGATTTAGTAGAAAGAAGTCTGAGAAAAGGTAGTCCAGATGACTCAAACATATCTACAGAAGACAGCAGTGATGTGCCAAAAAGAAACCTAACTCACTTTGCTTCTGATGAGCTGGAGACTGCCATATTGCCAGGCACAAAGATTTATTGAATACTTAAAAACCAATCTAAAACATCAAGTCAAATGAAGGCTCTGAGAGAAAGAGGATCAAAATCAATAAATGTGGTTTAGTCAACCACTCTCCTTATAAAATCTAAGAAAAGTATTGAGTCACAACCTCAGTAACAGGAAAAAACTGGTGCTAGTTATGATCTTCACTCTCAGCTCTGATTTTATATATAGGAGTTTTGGGGAATTTTATAGGCATCAATTAAATAAATGAATGACTAATAAACTAATTAAACTCTAAAACCTTTTCCACAGTCATTATATTTACAAAGTTTTCACTCCTTTTGTAAAGGCAATATTCGAGACCTAGATTTTTCTTCAAGGTTTAAAAAAAAAAAAAAAAAAAAAAAAAAAAAAAAAAAACAAAAACAATTCCATCTAGCACTGGTAATTAAGGTAACCAGTTTTTAACAACAGAATCCTACAAAAGTAATCCAAGAGTCAACTGAGCTTTTCTACATAGTTCCCAATATAGGGATAAATGTCATCTGTCATCATAGCTATGTATCATATTATGCATATTCTACCAAAAGAATAATGATAATTTGACAAGTCAGGGATTAGAATTTCCCCCAACATTTTCCAAGGCTGTTCCAATGGAATTAAAATCTCTCCTGTATTCACCTTAGGAAGAAAGTAATGATGGTCAAATATAAGATTCCTGAGGAGCAGAAAGCCCAGATTTTCCAATGGAACACCATTGAGCTAGAGGAAAAACCCACTTCCACTTCTAGAACTTAAGCTATATAAGCATGTTTTTAATAAACTATCTTAAGACAACATATTGTAATACACTGACTTGGTTGTCAGTAATAGAGGATACTAGAGATTTACTTATAGTGGTGTATTGTGATTTTAAAGAAAAGTTCGGATTCGCTCCTATAAATGACGCTCTCAAGCTCAATTAAAAAAAAAGTAAAAAGTTTTAATTAAATAAGACAAGGTATAGATAGTTTAGATTTGCATAAAAAACAAATAGAAATAAGAACAATTAACAATATGACAATTATAGCAGATAGAGGAAGAGAATACATCACCAACTCAAGGGAACCCACAAGAACTTCTGGGAGCCCCTCTTTTTCAGCCTTCTCAACTTGAGTTGTGTAAAGATTTTCCCGCTCAAGGCGTCCCTTCACGGGCGAGGCTCTGTCATAGTATGGGACACTGACTTTTTATATGTCTTTAGACAAAGGATTTTTGCCAAAAAATTATATAAGGCCTTGGCACATACATCTGTGCAGGTGTGGGTGGGATACGGAAGGGCTTCCCTAGTTGACTCGCTCCATATTGTCTGTATCTTGACAGTTCTTTATTAATTGCCTATGCTCAGGGAGGGAGCCACTCCTCTCTGGAGCATAAACATCTCTAGGAATGGCTAGTTCCTAGTATCTAGTGTCAAAAATATACAGAGTTCATGGAACGGTCAAGTTCTCATAATTTCGAAGCTCAGGCCTGTTAGATTTGAGTGAGCTTATAATTCTAATATGAAATTTTAAATTTCTTATTCATTTGGCCTTAAGATCATGAAAATAATAAAGAGGACTGAGCTAGTGGGGTGAAATTAGAGTAAATTAATTTCATTTTCCAATACATATGACAATTACACATACATAATATAACTAGAAAGAGTAATAATAATACTATGGGTATAGCTAGATTATTAAAATAAGTAGTAGCGCTATTTGATCTAAATAAGAAATCATACCAATGGTGGTTAGTATCTGATGTTACTAAATGAGAGGCCTTGATAAGTTGTCCTGCAGCTATAAGAGTCTGTATTTGATGTTCATTTAATGTGCACTGATTAGACTCTAATAGTTTCTTCATAACTAAAGATCTGTTTAGGATATCCATTAAAGGTTGTAGTGAAAGGGAAACATGGGGTAAAGGAAGGAGTTTGGGTACTCAGGTTATTAGAAGCTATACATAGATGTTGCAAAGATACCTCATATCATGGAGAAGTTATTCCCAGGATACAATGTTAAATCACACAAATTGGATGAATGTGAGAGAAGGCAGGGTTCCATCTGCCGAAACATCATCCCACAAACAATCCCCCTATCAGTTGCAGTACAGTCAGAGAAAGTGTGGGTTATGTTATTCAAATCTATGCAGTTTCCATATATATGAGGTAAAGCAAAGTAATTAGGTAAGACAAAAGGTGACACATGAAATTGACACATAACAGCCCATATCTTCACTTGACAATACACAATAGTTCCAGTCCACCAAAAAGAAGTACACATAGCATTTTCAGGTCATTGTTTTTCCATGCTTCTAGTAAATTAAACATATAATCCCACATTGCAACAAACTCTGAGCATTTTCTTTTTGTATCAAGGTATACATATTTTGTAAAGAGCATTTGGTCCACTTAAATAATTTACTAGTATTTCCAATAATACCCAAACTAATAATAATGCTATCATTAAAAATCTGTAGAAATTGGCCTTGATATTTTAACGTATTTTGGTGGGGTAGGATCATTGTGGGCAACTATTGAGCATCTACAGTCAAAGCCTGAGAAACATCTTGTCCAGCACTGCGCAGTCTGCTGGCCAAGGTCTCAAGGTCTATGGAATTAACTATTCTCAAACCAGTTCCAGCACCACCAAATAAAGTGTCATACCAGGTTCTTTTCTTTCTAACAATTCATCAGAGGAGGAAAAGTTATATTATTGGTACAAGTTTTAAGAACTCTTATGATTGATGGAGGATGTTTTGTAGGAGGGGGAGGTGTCAGTAATAGATATTTTATCTAATAGTAAGGCTTCAATATCGCTATCAAGATTTTAAATGCACAGTTCATCAGTTGCTTTCCAATGTTTGTCTCAGCTTGTTCTCTGCATTCAGTTGGGAAGTCCACACCCTCGGAGTCCACCAGTCCTTTAATTCTGGTATGCTGTGTCCACTCTCTTTCCTGTGTAGCACTGCTGTATCTGATGTCAAGAGGATCTGGAACAGTCCTTTCCAGCTCAGGGTCAGCTTGTCCTCCTTCCATGTCCGAACCAGGACCCCATCTCCAAGCTAGAACTCATGCACTGTTGAAATCCTAAGGGAGGACTCTGAGCAATAAGCCTATTTAGTTATAAAGCTTTCAGATGTTACAGTAAAGATATAACATTTCCTTAAAAACAAATCCTTGGTTTCAAATATTGGATACAAGGAAGAATTTTGAATCCCTTTTGGATAAGGGTGACCATACAATAATTCATAAGGTGACAATTCCACATCTCTTCAGGGGTTTTGTTTTAATTCTTAATAAGGCAAGGGGAAGGCACTTGGTCCAGGAGAATTGTGTCTCTAATGCCAATTCAGTCAGTTGCTGTTTAATTTCCTTATCCATCCTTTCCACTTTACATGATGAGGGCAGATGCTAGAGCTTGGGCCACAGATTGGAGGATCTTAGCTGTGAAACAGGTGCCTTGGCCTAAATCTGCCTGCTCCACCATCCCATACCCTGGAATGATATGCTCAAGAAGTACTTTTACAACTACTGAGGCTGTTGCCCAGGCAAGGGGAATGGCCTCCACCCATAAGGTCAGATGGTCCACTATGACCAACAAGTATTTGAGACGCCCCACTGATGGCAGCTCGGTAAAGTCCACCTGTATGCTTTGGAAAGGCCTGATACCAGGAGGCCTTCCTCCTTTTAGACTTGTCATTGGGCTGCCCTATTCATCCTCTGACAAACAGGACACCTGTTGACCAGTTGCCTACTATTGTGTATAAGCCAGTGCCACAAACCTAGTCAGCACCACATCACACAGGTCTCGGACATCCCAATGACTGCCCTGATGTAAATGTTCGGGTACATGTCTCATACCTGCTGTGGTCAGTACCTCTCTGCCATTAGGGAGGAGCCAGTGCCCCACTTTTTTCCTTCTGAGCGCCAAGGCTTTAGATTTACTGCTTCTCTTCTGGGGTAAGGGAAAGTGGAGGCATTAGAGGCAGAAATGCCAGAATTAGCACCATCATCTCCTCCGTACTTACAGATTCCTCTTCTCCAGGCCATTTTGCCTTCTCATCTGCAAAGCAGTTTCTCCTTATCTCAAATGAATCTCCTCTTTGATGCCCCTGCACATGAATCACTGCAGCATTCTTAGGTTACATAAGATTAGTCAAAATTTCAGTGACCAATGCCTTGTGTGCCAATCCCTTTCCTTTACTGTTTCCATTCTTTCTCTCAAATAATTTACAGGATCTAATTTCTTTTTTCCTTCATTTATACAATGACCTAAATATTTTACCTCACATTTCACAAATTGCAATTTGTCTTAAGAAATTCTCAATCCCTGTGTTCCTAAATAATTTAACAAACTGATAGTGACTTGGACAAGGCCACTCTTTTTCCTCCCTGCCACAAGAAGATCATCTACATATTGTAAGACTTAACAATAAGAAATTTATCCCATAATGTTCTCACAATTCTTATATACCCAAATAGATCTTCCATAAATTGAATATTATACCAATCATTTTGCTTTTAAAATACCCAATACACAGAAAAAATCCCAAACTACATATTGCCATAACAAAAACATTTTCAAAAGGACAAAGGCAAAAAACTATTATACTTGGAGTCCCTTTAAATCAATTGGCATCAATACAATTAATTAAAACTTCTATTTTCACATAAAAGAATCTGAAAAGTTCTTAAAAATATCAAAAAATTTTAAATAACCTTTTCAAACTATATATCACATTTCTGATCATATTCTTTTTTTTTTTTTTATGAGTTAGTGTTTTATTGGTGTCTAGATGAAGAAAGTGATGGGGGAAATATTAATAATTCAGATTACTTTTGTAAGTGCCCTGTGGGTACCTGTTATTTTCTTTTTTTTTTTTAATTATATATATATATATATATATATATATATATATATATATATATATATATTATAATATTATCCCTTGTATTCATTTTTCCAAATTACCCCCCCTCCCTCTATTCCCTCCCCCCGACGACAGGCAATACCATACATTTTACATGTGTTACAATATAGTCTAGGTACAATACATGTGTGCGAATATCATTTTCTTGTTGCACAATAAACATTAGAATCCGAAGGTACATGCAACCTGGGCAGACAGATATTAGTGCTAACAATTTTCATTCCCCTCCCAGTGTTTCTTCTCTGGATGTAGCTACCTCTGTCCATCATTGATCAGCTGGAAGTGAGTTGGATCTTCTTTATGTTGAAGATTTCCACTTCCATCAGAATACATCCTCATACAGTATTGTTGTTGAAGTGTACAGTGATCTTCTGGTTCTGCTCATTTCACTCAGCATCAGTTGATTTAAGTCTCTCCAGGCCTCTCTATATTCCTCCTGCTGGTCATTTCTTACCGAGCAATAATATTCCATAACCTTCATATACCACAATTTACCCAACCATTCTCCAACTGATGGACATCCATTCATCTTCCAGTTTCTAGCTACAACAAAAAGAGCTGCCACAAACATTTTGGCACATATATGTCTCTTTCCGCTCTTTAGTATTTCTTTGGGATATAATCCCAGTAGTAGCGCTGCTGGGTCAAAGGGTATGCACAGTTTGATAACTTTTTGGGCATAATTCCAGATTGCTCTCCAGAATGGCTGGATTCTTTCACAACTCCACCAGCAATGTATTAGTGTCCCAATTTCCCCACATCCCCTCCAACATTTGTCATTATTTGTTCCTGTCATCTTAGCCAATCTGACAGGTGTGTAGTGGTATCTCAGAGTGGTCTTAATTTGCATTTCTCTGATCTGATCATATTCTTTAAACACAAAAACCATTATATATCTAAGGAAACAAATGTTCGATAAATTAACATCTTGTAAGAGCAGCTTGACCCTTTATCAGTTTGCTTTCTTCAACCAGAAACAGCTGCAGCTTCCTACTGCTGCTCTCCCCCTGCAAAAACACATCCTATCTCACAGTCATCTCTCCGTGACTCCCCTTTCCAACCAGTTCCTTCTTTTCCCCACTAATTTCTTCTTGAAATCATTTGCTCCCACTAATCAATCCTTCTTTAAATCACCTTTATTCTCCTGTCCCATCTCTCCATTTCTCTCCTCCCAATGCCTACTTGCTCAAACTTTCTCCGACATACTTTAAACACTTCCAAACCAATAACTCTTCTGACTAGATGCTTCATTTAAACTATTAATTGCTTTTGTAAATCAATCTCTCTTGTCCCTTTTCTTTAATCACCTTTTTTTTAAAACTTTAAACTTTAAGATTCATAACCTATAATGATAACAAATTACCCAATGTTTCAGAAGCAAACCAAATAGTTTTTCTTTTCTTTTCTTTTTTTTTTTTTCTTTCTTCTGCCTGAGTGCTTCAAGGCCACTAGTAAGAAGCTTCCCAGGTGGTATTAAGCAGATAAGATTGTATTGCCATTACTCCTCTTTAGCAGACTTTGAAAATCTGCTTTTCAAAGAAAACTTCCCCCACCAGTTTAAAATAGTCAAGTTTTTTTTCTTTTGTTTTACTTACAAATTGGTACAACAGGTTAAAAAGTTTAAAATCACAAACAATTTTTAAGACCAATACATTTTGAACTACTCTGAAAGAATTACTATTCTGAATGAATTTCAATTTCCACAATTCAGCCTGTTATTTTTCTAAGCCTGTAACACAGAGGCTGAATTCTTATCTCTTATGAGCTTGCTAACTTTTAACACAGAACAAAAAATTCAAAGCAGACAAACATACACAGACAGACACAGAGTTCTATTTTTCTTAAAGAGAGGCATTTATACAGTGAATCCTGCCGACTACGCCAATTTATGTATTGTGATTTTAAAGGAAAGTTCGGATTCACTCCTATAAATGACTCTCTCAAGTTCAATTTTAAAAAAAAGTAAAAAGTTTTAATTAAATAAGACAAGGTATAGATAGGTTAGATTTGCATAAAAAAACAAATAGAAATAAGAACAATTAACAATATGACAATTATAGCAGATAGAGGAAGAGAATACATCACCAACTTAAGGGAACCCACAAGAACTTCAAACGGCTGGGAGCCCCTCTTTTTCAGCCTTCTCTTGAGTTGTATAAAGATTTTCCCGCTCAAGGCGTCCCTTCACGGGCGAGGCTCTGTCATAGTATGGGACACTGACTTTTTATATGTCTTTGGACAAAGAAGGATTTTTGCCAAAAAATATATATATAAATTATTAATTATATATAAATTATACATACATCTGTGCAGGTGCGGGGTACTGGAGGGCTTCACTAGTTGACTCGTTCCATATCGTCTGTATCTTGACAGTTCTTTATTAATTGCCTATGCTCAGGGAGGGAGCCACTCCTCTCTGGAGCATAAACATCTCTAGGAATGGCTAGTTCCTAGTATCTAGTGTCAAAAATATACAGAGTTCATGGAACGGTCAAGTTCCCATAATTTCAAAGCTCAGGCCTGTTAGATTTGAGTGAGCTTATAATTCTAATATGAAATTTTAAATTTCTTTTTCAAGTGGTAAATAATTCTGTTGCAGAAACCAAGAGTCGGCTCCTTCAGGAGAACAACTCTCTAAATTTTAAAAAATTTTAAAAAATTTTTTAAAATTTGACTAAATTTTATTTTTCAAAGTAGTTCCCCAAAAGCCCATTGAATTCTTGGTAAACTGAAATGTTTTACTAAAAGAAATTTCTTTTGATTATCATGACATCCTTGTGGAAAGTATGACAAAAGATGTAAGTTCCATTAGAGCACAGAGAGATATGTTTGGAATAGTTTCAATAGAGACTATAAAAGAAAAATATGATGAGTTTTATATAGGAGGAAAAAAGGAACCTGCTTCTCTGGAATTTATTTTGACAGGAGTTGTTTCATCAATATAGATTTTCATTAATAAGAGCCCACAGATATGAGGAATTCCCTGGAGTCAGGGAATTCACTTTCAGCTGCAAAACAAGATGTGGTATCTCATAGCCAGAAGCTTCATTGACAATTCAAAAAATGAAAGGCTCTTGAATGAACCTCTCTCCATCAGCACCTTCTGTAACTAAGACAATATGTGTAATTTTATCTTTGTCAGGATCCCCATGCTAAAGGTTTCTTTTTCTCTTTGTTATTAGAAGACCCTCTATTTTCTAGTGTTACAGAAAGCACACTGTGCCCTGAGTATAGGATAACAATCCTTTGCATTCACTTTCTGGATGAATTCTGCTGCAACAAAATCACAAAATTGTTTCACACCAGCTCCAGGTGGTCCCTAAGCTCAGACAAGCACCTGCAGGAACCAGGACTCTCTGCTATGAATCAAAGTCACCTCATTGTTGCCATTACCTCGTCATTGCTATGGCTACAGTTCACTTAGTGCTTCTTTGTCTAGCCACTGCTATATGTATCAAAGTTTGGTCTCGCTGTAGTTGGATTCCTTGGTATCAAAGCAAACCCACCACTTATGTTTACCTTCCCTCTTGCTACAGAGTAAAGATTTTTGTTTTATTTCTGAGCTCTTTGACCATTTGTTTTCAGAATTGATACCTTGCTTTAAAATTGTCTTTATAGCCTTTTCTTTTTCTAAAGATATGAACTCCTGAAAATAAACATAGCAATGATAATAAGAGCAAAGAGTGGTAAAGGAAAATAAGTACAGAATTAGGGAGGCTGAAGTGTGAGGTCTAAAACTTGGAATAAGGGTTAAAGCTGACCAACAAGGGCTTTTGGTATCCTAGGCGTAATAAGAAATAGTAAGTATACAAATAAAAGAATATGACTGCTAATTTTGTATGTTTACATTTAGTCATAAAGAATTTTTTCCCAGAAAGCAAGCTGCGAATAGTTTAACAAAGTGTTAGTTAGTATATGTTTTGAAGTTCATTTTGTCCAAAATTGGTCTTAAACCTAATAATTAGCTCTGGTTGTTTTTTTAATTTTATTTTATTTATTTATTTATTTATTTATCTGTTTATTTATTTATTTATTTATTTATTTATTTTTTGCTACTTTCACTCTGCCCTCAGGTGAATCAAACTGACCTATAGGTAAAAGGAGATGTAAGTACAAGATATAACTCTTATCTATGGGCCAACTCTCCTAAGATTTTCCAGGGCACTAGCCAATAACATGGCTGTCTAGCTGAGCCATACTAAAAAAAGAATTTTGCTCGAGTTATTAAATGGGAATCTTGAGGCTCATGGACCATCTGTCCGCATTATCATGATCATCACAGGTTTTACACCTGGAGTATTTTATTCATTAGGCTCCTCAAGCATAAGGAGAAAAATCAAAGTATAGAAAAACTTCAGAAAAAGCTAACAATCTTGGTGCTATTTTCATATAGTATACACTGTGGTTTTAGTTTGGTCTTGACTCTGGCTCCAATTCTTATCTGAGTTAGGTAACTCATCAAAATAGTTGAATCAGGAATCCTGTATGGCTGGTCCTTAAGCTTCTAACTTGGCCCTTTGTACTGGTTCTTGATGCTTTTCCCTTGGAACAGAAAAAAATGCTTTACCTTCCTTCACTTTCATGGATCAAACATGACCAGTGAAGAAACAAAAAAATCCTTTGAATATATACTTAAGCATATATAAAGGACTTCTAAAGTTAGACAAGAGGATGAGAAAAGAATGATTAAAATAAATTGGATCCAGATTCCTGATCATGTTGCCTTCAATGGTTTATGTAAAATCCAAGATATGTTTGGTTTCAATCTTTTCTCAGGCTAGGAAACAAATATTTTATTACCAGCCACTTTATGACCAACCTTTACTTTCCATTATAATCTAAATATAGAGTTCATGCTGATGACAATAAGGAAGGTAAATCATAGTGAGCAGCAGATGGTATTGCCAATCTCTATTCTTATAATGTTCATCAAAAAAAAAAAAAAAAAAAATCAGGCATTGGGAAGTCCTTTGCTCTCCCTAGAGCTTCTGTGCTCCACTCCAGTTTGAGAGTGGTAGTGGGGAATGCTAAGAAATGCTAAGTTTCCAGGTTCTCCGATAGTGGATATATTTTATTCCTCTGCTCTATGCACCTCTTCTCTTGGCCATGTTCATCTATTTAGTCTCAAGGATATAAGTATGGATTTATCAGTTTAGATGATACTTAAGCCTTTATTTACACAAACTGTATGTTTTCCCTGAAACAGCTATATTTCCTCAAGCCATGCAGTCACTTTGACATAATGTAGTTAGCAAAATAATTTAACAATGATAATGAGTACCAAATACAGCATTTTATTGCTTCTTTGTTAATGAGATAAACCCTATAATTTCATTGACATAGGGAATTCCTATCAATACAGAACAGTAGCTGTTCTGTAATTCACTGTCCAGAGTAACTGAGAACAGAGTCTAAGCAACTTGCTCAGTGTCACACATTCAATTTTTTAGATGTGAGCCTTTCTAAAATTTGAGGCCACCTCTCCAACTACTATACCATGCTGCCTGCTACAGTTAAAGAGAGTAAAATTCATAAAAGGATATATTCTGAACATTTAACTCAGACTTGGGCATAAACCAGCAAATAGTCACAGTCTAAACCCAGATGTTCTATAGTCTAGCAAAGGAGTGAAGAAACAAAGAAATAGTTACCAACTGGCATGGCTTATGAAATCCAATTGTGCTAATTTCTGATAAACTACTATTACCACTGTCTTCCACTTCTCATTCAATTATCAAAAGGGGAAAATCCATCTGTCCAAAACTAAAATGGGTAAAGGCCAGAGTCCAACTAACCCAGTTGTTTCTGGGGATAGGTGTTGTGAAATACTCAGGAACTCATACTTGGAGTCTTTTGGTCAAGCTATGGTTATAAACGTGATAATTTTAACAGATCCATCATAAAAATTGGTCCATAAGAGTAGAAAATATATGATATTCAAGAAAAATCACTACCAAAGATAGTTCCTCCTGCTAAAGTTTCAGATTCCTTTATTGTTTTTTTTCTATTTGTCAAAAGCTCTAGAGTGATAGGGCCACTTTCTAGGGAGGCCAACATCTTATTTAAGACTTTAGATATGGGGACAAGTACTGAATAGAATTAGGTAGAGATTTATGATAAAAGAAGAGAAGCTTTGTCATCTTACAAGAAGATATTTCTAGTGGGATGAGGAGGTCTTTAATGGAATTTTAATTCAACCTCCTTGGAATTCTTGATTTAGAAGGGCAGCTATTTTAAAAGTACTTTTATAGCATTGTATTTTAAGGAACCCAAATTTTGGGAAAAGCCAGAAAGTACAAGAGGCATATCACACAGGAAGAGGAGGGAGTGTTAGAAATGAGTAAAAATAGTATCAGTGCTATTTGCAAGGTTTGATACTCCTGGCCCTTTTTAGCCTCCTTAAGAGTGACCCCAAAAAAGGCTTTACTTAACTTTCAGTAAGAAAGAAGAAACTTACTTCCAATTCTTAGATCAAAGGAAGATATTTCTCCAGATTGAGATCTGAATACCCAAGATCTCAGTGATATATGGAGAACCTTCCTGTTGAGTTCAGTGTAAGGTGGACTTAGTGATTGAGTTTTTGGCAGAAGAAAAATCATGTTAATGAGTCAGACCATATCAAAGACTCTCCATGTAAAGGAGGAGATTCAGTAACTTTGGAGAGGACGAGAAGTATATCTTATGTGGACCTAGGTATCTTAAGAACAGGAGAATGACAGGCTCTGGGGGAAAAAAGTTAATGCAGCAAATAGTCTAGGATGTTCTCCAAGAGAAGCTAGAATGAAGAAGAAAAGCATGATTCTCTGTCAGCCAGTGCTCTTTGGACCTTCTGGGTAATGGCCAGTAGCATGTATTGTTAGCTAAATCTCCAAGACAGTTTTGCTGAAGAGCAATATTTGATAATTATCTAAGGAAAATAAATTTGTCCGATTTCCATCTGTTTTTATTGTAATTACATTTGCAAAATCTAAGAATGATGACTTAGTTCCAAACTTTATGCAGATGACAGACCACCATGTAAGAAATACACTGCTAGTCAAGTTTCCTCCTTTAGCTTGGTTATAACTTGATAGTTTTGAAAGTTCATAAGAGCATTGAACTACTATTGAGATGTAATTTAATTCAACTCCTTATTTTATAGATGAAGAAATAGACTGGGGAGGAGCCAAAATGGTAGAGAAGGCACACAAGACTTTCTAAGCTCTTCTCATGCCTTTACAAACCGATTATTAAGTTCAGCCTCAAAAATAGTGGTTGACTGGTAAAATTCATGAAGACTCACCAGCCAAAGATAATCTGGAAGATTGCCAGAACAGTTTTGTCCTGAAGGGCCAGAGCAGATCAACACAGGCAAGGAGATAGGAGAGACTAGTGTCCCGAGGGGACCAGGGGCAGGGTGTCCTCTGTGGCTAGAAAAGTTATAGAGATGACTCTGCCACAGGCTGAATGTTCTGCCTTGATTACAAAGCAGTAGACCAGCAGAGAAATTAAAGCCAAAGGCAGTGGATACTCTAAAAAAACGCCAAAATTTAACAAGATCTGGCTATACCCACCCAAAACCGGAAGTGACTGCCTTTGCACAGCTGTACTGTGATATGTGCTATCTGCAGCAGGGGCTCTAGCAGGCAGTCACTAATCTGCATGGCAGGGGGGTACAGCCCAGAGCAGCTTCTAAACTGCACAGTGGGGGGCCATGCTTGGGGCAATATAACTTCCACAGCTTGACTGTGCTGCCCTAGTCAGAGCCACTTCCTGTTCTGTGTAAGAATTTGCTGGGCAACTGCTAATACCCACAGCCCCACAGCAGGCTTTGGCTTTGTGTAGTGACACTTTCACTACTCAACCTCTGGCCCCAGGGTAGTCGCTAATCCACATACCAGGATTCTTCACAGGGTACTTCCATAGCTCTGCCATTCAGACCTGAATCACTTCTGGTGGGGAACTCTTTCCCAGAGCACTCCTGTACCTCCCACTCTTTAGCTAGTTGGCACCTATCCCTGTTTTGCAGAGGAAGCTGGTAACTTCCTTGCCCTGAAGGCAGACCCTACAGGCTTAAAAAAAAAAAATCTAAAAGACAATCGATAGTTTCTATACAGAAAGAGAACAGGTTTTCAATCTGAGGAGACCAATAGCAAACAGTCTCCAGATGTAACCTGGCCCCCATCACATAAATCTCTTCTAGAAGAGACTTAAAAATATTAAAAGAGAACTAGAAGAAAAATGGGGAAAGGAAAGAGAAGCTATGCAAGAGAGTAACAACTTCCTGAAATGTGAATTGGAAAAGACAAAGAGATCTGGGGAAAGTAGGATTTGTGAATTGGAAAAAGAAAATAACTCACTAAAAAAATAGTGAAATGGAAAAAAATTCCATAGAGCAAAACAATTCATTTAAACACTCAATTGGACACATAAAAAGAAGTTTAAAAAAAGCTAATGAAGAAAATAATTCATTAAAAAAAACAGAACTGAAGAGAAATGAATAATTCATTGAGACATCAAGAATCAATCAAGCAAACCCCCCAAAAATGAAAAATACGTTAAATATCTACTTGGAAAAACAACAGACCTGGAAAATAGATTTAGGAGAGATAATCTCTGAGGATTGTTGGACTTCCTGAAAATTATGATTGATTTCCTGTAAAATAGTATCTAGGTTCTTTTTTTTTCAAAGAGAATTGGCCAGAGGTAATAGAACCAGAAGGTAAAATAAGCATTGAAATAATTCATTGAACACCTTCTGAAAAAGACCCTAAAATAAAAAATCCAAGGAATATTGTGGCCAAATTTCAGAACTATCAGACTAAGGAAAAAATATTACAAACAGCCAGGAAAAAACAATTCAAATACAAAGGGGCCACAATAAGAGTCACTCAAGATCTGGCTGCTTCCACATTAAAGGATCAAAGGGCCTGGAATCTGATATTCTGAAAGGAAAAAGAACTTGGAATGCAGCCAAGAATAAAATACCCAACTAAGCTGAGCATTTTCTTCCATGTAAGAAGATGGACATTTAATGAAACAGATAAATTCTAATTGTTTCTAAGGAAAAACCCAGATCTAAACAAAAAAAAAAAAAAAAAATTGATCCCCAACCATATGACTCAAGTGAAGCAGAAAAAGGTAAAAGGAACTCTTGAGAACTGTATTTCTGTTGTGGATATACATAAAGACCACATGTATAATTTGATTTTACTGATATAATATAAAAAGGGAAGTAGAAATGGAAAGGGGATAATGTCCAGAAAAAGGGAAAAGGGGAGATAAAAAGAGGGAAAACGACATCTCATAAAGAGGCAAAGGAAACCTATCATATCTGAGGGAATTTAGAGAGGGGGAGGAATATTGTGTGACTCTTACTCTCAGAGTTGGCTCAGAGAAAATAATTGACATTTGTTTTACAGAGAATCTTCTTTTACCTCATTAAAAAGTGGGAGAAGAAAAGAGAAAGAGTAATAAGGGAAGGGTACAAGAAAGGGGAAGGGATTCAGAGGGAGGGATCCTAAAGAGGGAGAGCTGCGTGATGCAAGTTAGGCCTATAAATTTAATAGTGGGGAAGGGGATCAGAGGGGGGCAAGGGGAAAAAAAAAGCATAATCTGGGGATAATATGATGGCAGGAAATACAGAATTAGTAATTTTAACTGTAAATGTGAATGGGATGAACTCTACTGTTAAGTGGAGGTGGATAGCAGACTGGATCAAAAGTCAGAACCATACAATATGTTGTTTGCAGGAAACACATTTAAAGCAGGGAGATACATGCAGAGTAAAGGTAAAAGACTGGAGCAGAATCTATTATGCTTCAGGTGAAATTAAAAAAGCAGGGGTAACCATCCTTGTCTCAGATCAAGCAAAAGCAAAAATTGATCCAATTAAAAGATAAAGAAGAAAACTATATCTTGCTAAAGGGTAGCATAGACAATGAAGCAATAACAATACTAAACATATATGTACCAAGTGGTATAGTGTCGGGAGCCAAGGGCTTCAGCCCAGGTGTCTCTCCCCCAAGTGGGCATTACCCTCAGACAAAGTGTTCTGAGAATCGGCCGACCATAGAATATTCCAACATTGTATACTGTTCCTGTTCATTGAACCAGCCATCCCCATGTTCCTTTCCCAGGCCCAACCCTACTTCTCCATCACTCCTGCTCCTTTCCCAGGCCCAACCCTACTTCTCTTTCTCATGCTTTTTGCCATATAAGCTGTACCCCAAGAGCAATAAACTGAGACCTTGACAAGAATCTGCTTGGTCTCGCTCTTCTTTTTAGCCCGTTTCTCTTTCAGGCTGGGTCCCCCTCGACTTCCCGAATAACTGAATCCCACTGGACTGGGACAGTATAGCATCCAACTTCCTAAAGAAATTAAGAGAGTTGCAAGAAGAAATAGATAGCAAATAATAGTGGGAGATCTCAACCTTGCACTCTCAGAATTAGATAAATCAAACCACAAAAAAAAGTAAGAAAGAAATTAAAGAGGTAAATAGAATATTAGAAAAATTAGGTATGATAGATCTTTGGAGAAAACTGAATGGTGACAGAAAGGAATATACTTTCTTTTCAGTAGTTCATGGAACCTATACAAAATTTGACCATATATGAGGACATAAAGACCTCAAAATTAAATGCAGGAAGACAAATAATGAATGCTTTCTTTTCAGATCATGATGCAATAAAAACTACATTCAACAAAATGTTAGGGCTAAACATACCAAAAAGTAATTGGAAACTAAATAATCTCATCTTTAAGAATGATTGGGTGAAACAGCAAATTCTAGACATGACCAATAATTTCATCCACAGGAATGACAATGAGGAGACTTCATACCAAAATTTGTGGGATGCAGCCAAAGCAGTAATAAGGGGAAATTTTATATCTTTAGAGGCTTACTTGAATAAAATAGAGAAGATCAATGAATTGAGCTTGCAACTTAAAAAACTAGAAAAAGACCAAATTAAAAAACCCCAAATACTAAACTCGAAGTTCTAAAATTAAAAAGAAAAATTAATATTGAAAGTTAAAAAAACCTATTTAATAAATAAAACTAAGAATTGGTTTTATGAAAAAAACAATAAAATAGATTAACCTTTGAATTTCCTTTTTTCCTTTTTCTAATCAGATTTACTAAAGTGTTAGTCTTAAAAATGAAAAGGGGGAAGTTTCCACCAATGAAGAGGAAATTAGAGAAATAATAAGGAGTTACTTTGCCCAACTTTATGCCAATAAATTTGATAAACCTAAGTGTTAATCTGGGAAGCCTATAGTTTTGGAGGTAGTCATCCATTTAAGAGGAGGAAGTAAATTGCTTAAATAGTCCCATTTCAGAAAAATAAATAGAACAAGCTATTAATCAATTCCCTAAGAAAAAAATCCCCAGGACCAGATGGATTTACATGTGAATTCTACCAAACATTTAAAGAACAATTAGCCCCAATATTATATAAACTATTTTTAAAAATAGGGAATGAAGGAGTCCTACCAAATTCCTTTTATGACACAGACATGGTACTGATACCTAAACCAGGTAGGCTGAAAACAGAGAAAGAAAATTATAGACCAATTTCCCTAATGAAAATTGATGCTAAAATCTTAAGATATTAGCAAAAAGACTAGAGAAAATCATCCCCAGGATAATACATCATGATCAAGTAGGATTTATACCAGGAATGCAGGGCTAATTCAATATTAGGAAAACTATCAGTATAATTGGCCATATTAATAACCAAATTAACAAAAACCATATGATCATTTATCAATGGATGCAGAAAAAGCATTTGATAAAATCCAACATCCATTCCTATTAAAAACACTTGAGAGTATAGGAATAAATGGACTTTTCCTTAAAAATAATCAGTAGCATCTATTTAAAACCATTAGTAAGCATCATATGTAATGGGGATAAATTGGAACCATTCCTAATAAGATCAAGAGTGAAACAAGGTTGCCCACTATCACCATTACTATTCAATATTGTATTAGAAATACTAGCTTTTCCAATAAGAGTTGAGAAAGGAATTAAAGGGATTCGAGTAGGTAATGAGACAACCAAACTCTCATTCCTTGCTGATGATATGATGGTATACTTAGAGAACCTCAGGGATTTTACTAAAAAGCTGTTAGAAATAATTCACAACTTTAGCAAAGTTGCAGGATACAAAATGAACCCACAGTCAGCAGCATTCTCATATCACTAACAAAATCCAACAGTTAGAGTTACAAAAGAGAAATTCCATTTAAATAACTACTGGTAGTATAAAATATTTGGGAATTTATCTGCCAAGGGAAAATCAGAAACTATATGAGCAAAACTACAAAACACTTTCCACACAAATAAAGTCAGATCTAACCAATTGGAAAAATATTAAATGCTCTTAGATTGGGCAAGCAAATATAAAGATGACAATACTATCTAAACTAATGTATTTATTTAGCGCTATACCAGACTCCCAAAAAACTATTTTAATGACCTAGAAAAAATAATATTAGGTTCTTACTAAGTGCTAATGAGATAATGAAATAGTAGGTTCTTACTAACTGCTAAGTCGGTACTTGACAATTCTCTAGTTCCAGCCTTTCCTGGGGAAGAGCTTGCATGCTTAGGAGGAACAAGTTCATTGGTTGAAGTAATTCTTCCCAGAAGCCCTTGCATTATCCCACACCCATTCTCTGGGAGGATAAAGAGGGCAGCTCTGGAGGAAAAAGGGAGTTGTTTTCTGCACCAGACTTGAGGCTGCTCTCTGCAGGAAGGGAAGTTGGCTCTCTACAAGAAGAAGAATCTGTCTGAGAGATTTGAGTTGACACAGCAGATCTCCTCCCAGAGAGCAATCGGCAGCTTCTGGAGACAACAGCACGTTACAAATTGGCGTCCACAACGTGGGGCAAGGACTTTTGCTTATCCTGACAAGGACTTATTCTGAGCCCTTCAGAGGAGCTAGACTGGACCATAGCAATTTGGCGCCCAAACAGGGACAGACATGATCCTGATTCCAGTGGAAAAAGCCTCCCATCCAGATCTCAGTCTCTCTGACCCAGAACTGTGAGTAACAAGGAAACTTTGTAAAAGATTAAGTGAGCGGTCTAATAGACAAATAAGGAACTTAACTTGTTAAGGGCTAAACACTAGCAATCTCTTATAGTGAAATGGGGCAAACACCTTCTGTTCAAGGAAAATGTTTAGAGAGCATTATCAAGGTTATGAAAAGCCAAGGCTTGATTATAATTTTGGAGGATATTACTGAACTTTTAAAAACTGTGAAGGTCATATGTCCTTGTTTTTCTCTGGAAAAAGAATTGGATCCAGATGAATGGGAATTAGTAGGAAAGCAATTAGGTGAACACTACAATTCCAGACCAAACTCAATTTCCAAAGATACACTTCATACCTACAATTTAATCCAAATGGCTTTAAAAATTGTTATTCTAAAGGAAGAAAAGAAGGAGCAAAATGGGGAAGTGTCAACTAAACTAGGTGAAAAAGGATGAATCAGATAACAATGAAGTACAATTCTGAGCAACAGGAGCATTTCTCATCTCCTCCCTCAATTAACCCTTCAGGAGTAGAGCAAGAAGGAGGAGGGGAAGAGGCAGAAACAAACAGAATCGCCTGTGAAGCAGCCTAAGCCTATGACAAGATTAGAAAAAGCATTTGTTAAAGCTAAGAGAGAAGGACAGGATATAAGTGATTTTATACATGCATATCCTGTGATTGAAGATATTGATTCTGTAGGTCATAAATAGAGAAAATATGCACCTTTAGATTTGAATAAAATTAAAGATTTGAAAAAAGGTTGTACCCTTTATGGGGCTACATCAGCTTATGTTAAAATGTTACTAGATGGTTTGTCCTATTTAGTCCTAACCCTGAATGATTGGAAATCCATAGCAAGGACATGCTTACAACCTGGAGAAATTTTGTTATGGCTTGCGGAGTTTCATGAATTATGTAAAATCCAAATCAGATGCAATTTGCAAATAGGAGTTAACACACAATTCACTTTTGAGAACTTAGCTGGTGAAGGTTAGTATGAAGAGAATTCAGAACAGATTAATTATACCATGACAACATATGAGCAAATTGCTAAGGCTGCAATAAAAGCTTGGGGTGTCCTCCCTGGACAGAAAGATCAGGGAGAGGCTTTCACTAAAATACAGCAAGGTCCCAATGAACCTTTTGCAGATTTTGTGGGACATTTGCAAACTGCTGTCAAAAGAACTATTGGAGAAAATGCAGCTACAGAAATAATGACCAGACATCTGGCTAAGGAAAATGCCAATGAGATTTGCAAAAGAATTATATGGGGATTAGACAAAGATGCTCCTTTAGAGGAGATCATAAGACACTGTGCTACAGTGGGAACAAATGCTTTTTACACCTAGACAATGAAGAATGTGGAAAGACAGGGTCCCTCTTGGCAAGGGACTTCTAGAGAAACTCGGCGATGTTTTCAATGTGGAAAAATTGGACGTCTAAGAGCTCATTATAGATATGGAGGTACAGTGAGAAGACAGGGTGAGAGAAGACCTAAAACCCCATGTCCAAAATGCAACAGAGGACTCCATTGGGCATCAGAGTGTAGAATGTATGTCTACAAAGGACTATGGAAACATTAAAGTACTACAAACTGCATATAGCTACAGAAAAAATTCAAAGACATGCTCCTTTTCAATATTTAGGATATGAAGTATATCCTAAGACAGTCACAGTACAAAAGCTTTCTTTAAGAACAGAGAAGTTGAACACCTTAAATGATTTCCAAAAATTAATAGGAGATGTCCAATGGATGTGTCCAGTGTTAGGATTAACTACCAATCAACTACAACCTCTATATGACATTTTAAGGGGAGACAGTGCTTTAAATTCACCACGCCAGCTTACAAAAAAAGCACAATAGGCTTCGAGAGAAGTTGAACTGACTTTATCCAATGTGGTTGAAAGAGTCACTCAAAAACCCTTGGAAATATCAGTTCTTGCTACAAAAGAGGCACCCACAGCAGTCCTTCATCAAGGAGACAGTGTGATTGAGTGGGTGAACCTCCCAGCACAACCAGAACAAAGCCTTACTCCTTACCCAGTGCTTGTGGCTAGGATTTTATTAAAGGCTATTAAGAGAGTAATACAATTATCTGGAACAAGTCCAGAAAAAAATATACACATTCTATACTAATGCACAAATTAATGTATGCTGTGAGACTATCCCAGAATGGCAAATTTTATTGGCCACCGCTCCAAATTTTGCAGATGGATCTCCATTAAAGATAACCCGGCTGCTACATAATTGGCAATGGATTTTTGAAGAAAAGTTCTAAGGTTCCTCTTAAAGGACCAACAATCTTTACAGATGCCTCCAAAGAAAATATTTGTGCTGTATACTCTCATGATTTAACCATAAAGAGAGTAGTCAGGACTCCTTTTCAGTCCACTCAACAGAATGAATTATTTGCTATCAAGCTAGCTCTTACTTATTACCCAGGAGACGCAAATATAATTACTGATTCAGCCTATTCAGTAGGTGTAGTACAAAGAATTGCCACAGCCCAAATAAAATTTGCAGCCTCTAATATTTATCAGCTCTTTAAGGAACTTCAAGAGCAAGTGAGAAAACATCCAGGCAAGATTTATATCTTGCATGTCCACTCACATAGTGGACCTCCAGGTCCTATTTTTGATGGAAATTCAAAGGCAGATAGTCTTCTAACCATGTTAGCCAGTAGTCCTTTATTTCAGGAAGCACAAGAATCTCATTCTAAATATCATCAGGCTGCTCGAGCTTTACATTTACAATTTGGAATCACAAGAAAGGAAGCTAGGAGCATAGTAAAAAGCTGTACAGCTTGTCTTCCTTACCACACTCCTACACTCCCTCCAGGGAAGAATCCTTGTGGTTTGAGACCCAATGAAATCTGGCAAGTGGATGTGACCCACTATAAATCTTTTGGTCGTCTATCTTTTATCCATGTGGTGGTAGATACCTTTTCAGGATTCATTTTTGCAGTGCCAACAGCAAAAGAGACAGCCCGAGTGGTCACTGAATTCCTTATCCAAGCATTTGAAATTATGGGTGTGCTACAAGAAATAAAAAAGGATAATGGACCTGCATATAGTTCTAAACATTTTGCACACTTCTGTGCACAGTATAAGATTTTACACAGTACTGGAATACCTTTTAATCCGCAAGGTCAGGCAATAGTAGAGAGAAGAAACAGAGCATTAAGACACTCCTCCAAAAACAAAATAAAGGGGGAGCCACAGGTATCCCTAGGGAACTTCTAAATTTAGTTCTCTATACCATTAATTTTCTAATTTTTGACAAAAATGCACTGGCTCCGGCAGACAGGTTTTATAATCCACCAGAAGGGCTGTGTCCGGTGCAAGCAGCTCCACTGTCCTTAGATAATTGCCAGGTGATGTGGAGAGACCAAGAAAGTGGTGAATGGAAGGGACCAGATAGGTTAACTGCCTGGGGGAGAGGGTTTGCTTGTATTTCTTCAGATGGAGAAGGAATCAGATGGGTGCCAACAAGCCGTATTCACCTTGTCCATTGGAGAGAGACAAAAAAAAAAGAAAGACCTCAAAACAAAGGAGAAAATCTAAGAAACATCTGACACTGAAGGAGCATGGCTAATAAGAAGACTGTTCAAGAACTTTAAAAACCAGCAGGAATCATTGGATTTCCTAACACAAGATGAGACTAATGGACAATGGACATATGGACATTTATAAATTCTCAATTTATGATTATTTGATCATGTTATTTGTTACATACTTCTAGCATGTATTATGTTACTATGTTACTATGTGTTTATGTAATCTATGTAATTATGTGTAATGCCTCCCATATTGATGGATTTATGTTTCAAGGTTATGACCACCATATGTCCTAAATCAAAAGAAAGGGGGAGATGTTAGGTTCTTACTAAGTGCTAAGTCGGTACTTGACAATTCTCTAGTTCCGGGGAGGAGCAAGTTCATTGGTTGAAGTAATTTTTCCCAGAAGCCCTTGCATTATCAATTCTGAGGGACCTGGCCCTCTTCAACAATGAGATGAATAAAATCAGTTCCAATAGAGCAGTAATGAACTGAACCAGCTATACCCAGGGAAAGAACTCTGGGAGATGACTATGAACCACTACATAGAATTACCAATACCTCTATTTTTGTTCGCCTGCATTTTTGATTTCCTTCACAGGCTAATTATACACTATTTCAAAATCTGATTCTTTTTGAACAGCAAAATAACTGTTGACATGAATGCATACATTGTATTTAACTTATACTTTAACATATTTAACATGTATTGGCGTCAACCTGTCATCTGGGGGAAGGGGTAGGGGGAAGGAGGGGAAAAGTTGGAACAAAAGGTTTTGCAATTGTCAATGCTGAAAAATTACCTATGCATATATCTTGTAAATAAAAAGCTATGAAAAAAAGAAGAAAGAAATAGGCTAAGGGAGTCTAAATGATTTATCCAAAATAATAGTAAGAAGAGGCGAGATTTAACCCAGATTCTCCTGCTCCAGAGGCAATGCTCTTTCCACCCTGGCAAAGTTGGGGAAAATGAGCATTGTTTAAAGCCATCACTGGAGAAACCAATTCAATAAGGCTTTACAAAAGTCATTACATTTGTAAGTTTTAATCTTGATAGAAGTCATATTCAAAACTGAAGATTCTTCATCTTTGTATGTTATGGCCCCCTATGAATCTCTTCTCCAGAGTTTTTAAATGCATCATAAAATATCTAAGATTATAGATTAAAAAACATCATATTTGGAAATTGATATTTTTCAAACAAGTTCATTCACCCCAAAGATTAAAATCCCCTAGACATGCAACTTTCCTTTGGTTTTCTCATTGGAAATTCTCAAGTCTTTTCCAACATCAACTATGACAAACAAGAAGGTGCTATGCTTATGGACATATTCAAAAGTGATCCAATAGTTTAAAACATCTCAATCCTATTGGTACAATAGCCTAGAAACATTATGTCACCTACTAGAGTTTACTAAGTAATGTCTTGTGTCTATTCTACCAGTACTGCTATATATTATGTGGACCTAGATATCTTAAGAACAGTTTGTAGATCAGAGATAGGAAGTTTTTTTTTTTTCCTATTCCCAGAAGGTGTACTAAGGAGACAGAACATACTTATTCTTTCAGTTTGACAACCTTAGACTCTGGGAAGTAAAACATGGAAGGACATGTGAGTAGGAATATAAAGGATTTTCTAAATCTAGAAACAGTTCTCAGGTTTTAGGTTCATCTTGCTTATGCCTCTTGAGGAAGTTTATAATTCTTTTTGGTGGATGAATTGATTTTTCTGATACTTTTTATCTACAAAGAGATGTGAAAGATAAGCATAGAATGTTTCCTAGAATGAGGGCAATAGTAGAGAAATATATTAGCTTTCTCAGATCATTAGATCAATCAGTTTTTTCCCCAGGGCAGAATCCAATAAAAATCTACTCTTGTTATGAGACTAGGCCCTTCTTTTCCAATGAAAAGGATTGCAAAAGGCTAAGATGGTTAGAAACCACAGAACCCTTTAGTATATGCAATGCACTGTTATGAACACTCATCACCATACCTTGATATTTACTTTTTTTCCTTGCTAAAAAGGAGTATTCTGATTTTTAACCTTTGCTAAAACCAATATACATCTAGTTCCTCTTTGCCCCTAACTATGTCTTCCCTGTTTCAACCTAGAATTCTGTCTTGGTCCGTGGGTTTTTTTTAAAGATGTTGTGTTTTTTCCTCCAAAATATTTTGTGTTTATAGTACTCATAAGAAGTAATTCAATATAGGATAGCTTGGAGGAATAACAGCTGAAGTCAGTTCCCAGCTTGCCACTATTAATATATACTTATCCTTAAGACAAAGGAAGAATAAAGTACATCTAACCATGGAGTGGTTTCAGCTAATATAAGAGGCAGCAATTCAAATTATGGGCAATTAGGGAGTGAAGCAGACAGTCACTCGTCACCAGTAAAAATGCTCCATTTATTCTACATTAACATATTTTTTGTCATGAGAGCCTAATAGTTATCAGTAGTAAGGTTGTGCAACACAAACTTTTTGTTAGTTCTTTATATCTTCTTTCTAGCCCTTGATCACTGGTTTTAAGAACAAGAATAGAACCCAAATGATTAAGATGGAGTTTGAATTAAAAGATAAGGAGATGGATAGACAATACCTCAGTGTCTTCATTAAGGGAGATTTTCTTCGTTTGAGGAATGACATTCCTGGTTACAGAAAGAGTATACAAATGTGATTACACAAGGACTATTGGTGATGTCAATTTTTCTAGACAATAGAGATTCTGTGATTGAAGATGGTCAATTTTTTTAAGTTTTCAGAAAAAAAAAAAGGTATGCAAGACTGATACTTAGACCAATGAACTTGATGTTAATTTCTAGCAAAATTCTGAAGTGGATTATCAATGAAATGATTTTTATAAACTTGGGTTTTGTGATGATGAAATAACATCATAACTTTAGTTTATATATTTTTTCTATATATTTACTATTTGCTGAGTTCATATATTAGAGAAATGCTATAGACATTGGTAAATGCCTTTAACAAACCATATTCTATAATGTCTCATGGAAAACATGAACTAAAAGATGTAAAGAAGTGGCTTTGTTGGCAACATAATTGGGTTGATTTGTTCTAGATAAAATGCCTAAAACTAGAAAGGGAATATTAATTCAACTACCACCCAAATGTAAACTGCTGGCTGTAAGCCACAAGAAGTTGGTCTAAAAGAGATGAATTGAATATTATGATGAGGATCATTGTAGATCAAGGAAACAAGGGAACCTGCCTATTCTGGAATTTTCTTCCCCCAACTAGGAGGAGCTATCGGAAGAAGTAGAAACACTAGGTTCCTTGTCAGAAAGTGGTCAAGTCAAACACCTTAGTGTCCCTGACAGACAAGGACAAGGAAGGAAATACTGGATAGAGCCAGACATATCATTCAGAACCTTAAAAAAAGAAGCTATTGAGATCAAGGATAGAGTAGGTGCCATTCTACCTTTTATGGCAAAGAACACTGTGGGACAAGTGGCTTTCAAATAACATGGTGAGAACTCTTCACTGAGATTCATCAATTATGTGGGTAGCCTAATAAAGCTAATGAAGAAAAATTTACTTGCAGTAGTATCCTATTTAAGAAATCCCTAATTTTATTGAGAAAGAGAAAAGTAGTTTTAAAAAAAGGAGTAGCATGTATTTATGAAAATCAGTAAAGTTGTAGGAACAGAATCAGGGAGGGTTAAAGATGAGAAATCTTGGAAAAAAAAATAATGTCATGGATGACTTAACTGGAGATCATTTTAACTATATACTTAAGCTGATAGTTTTAAAAAGCTGAATGACTGACAATGTATTTAGAATCAGAAAAGTTCATTCAATAAGAATTAGGAAGAAATAAGCAGTAATATTTGGCATTATTTCGTGGTAGGTATGGAGGCAGCCCTTTGTTTACTTGATATGAACTGTAGGGAGGTCTGTTGGCTTTGCAGGGAATATAAATATATGCTAGAGCTTCTGAAAATCCCGATGCTACTACTTGCTTCTGGTGATCCAAGGGTGATCAACAACAGATCAACTCCTCCAACAACAGAAGGAATCTGGCACTATAAAGAATTATGAGGTAATCAACAAGCATTTATTAAGGTCATATTCTCTGCTAGGCATTTTGGTAGGCACTAGGGAAATAAAAACCAAGAAAAGTGTTTCTTTAAATTACACTTTCTACTGAGGGAGACACTGTAGACCCCATTTATATACTAGATGAATAGAGGACAAACCCCATAAGGAATGTCAGCAGCAATTTTTTTTAAAGATAAGTAGTGGAGGCAACTAGGTGGCAAAGTAGATAGAGTACTAGCCCTGAAATCAGGAGGACCTAAGTTCAAATATGGCATCAGACACTTAACAGTTCCTAGCTGTGTGATGCTGGGCAAGTCACTTAACCCTAATTGCCTCAGCCAAAAAATAAAATAAAATAAAGATAAGTAGCGTACAGAAGATTTAAGAAAGGAAAGAATATCTGATATTGGGGTTCAACAGCTGATCAAGAAAGATATTTCTTGCCTTAAGTTCTGTCTAGCTATCCTAAGGAATTTAGGCTTTAAGATGAAGAAAAAACTGGGGTAGAATGGGATGCTTATATTAGTTTTTTAAGAATGAGGACTAATGAAAACAGCTGAGTCATTCTAACTACTTGTAATACAAACTAGAATATTTTCATTTTGTTTATGAAGTTTGTTCAGTTTATTAGCAAAACACTCCAGCACAAAAAAAGGGGGGGCGGAGAATAAGGGTCTCATAGCTATTAAGTGTTATGACAGAATTTAAACTGATGAAAATGAGTTTCTGGTTACAAGTCAGTGTTAGTCTAGCAAATATTCTGGAATGTAGATAAAACCTCTATACTTACCAGAGTAAGTATGAAGAATTCAAGAAAGACTGCAATTCAGCCTACGTTGCTAAAATAGTTTTAAGTGATATTTTACTATGTCAATATAAGTTTATGTTTATGTAAAAGGAAGAATATTTTTATTTTTAATTATAAAACCAAAAGAGTTTCTTTAGATGAAAATGAAGGTTCTGAGCCAAAGCTGCAGGGACAAAAATCCAAAACAAGTTTAAGCTGCAGTTATCTTCAAAGGTAGCATGCCTTGGAAAACTATTCCTCAGAGAGAAATCCTGAAATATTACCAAGTCATTGGACTACTTCTTGCCTTCTATCTTTCTAAAAATGTGGATTTTTACAAATATCCCCTTGAAGGAAGCTAGAATAATCGGGAAAAAATGGCTATTTAGGGCTTGCCCTATTTTGCAACAATAGGCTTATACTCTTTTCCTCCATCATCATCCTGGGGATTTGAGACTGAATTAACTTTCACTAGAGACAATAAGTAGGATTTTATTAGCTCTTTTTCTATACTTGACTAAGCTGTGGAGATTTACTGAGGGAACTTCAACTTCAGTCAGCTCTTTTAGAATAGTCAATGTGTCAGTTAGATTTTAGTTAATACAAACTTAAGTTTGTATTGCATTAAATGTGATTAGTTATCGTCAATTACTAGAAAATCAAATTTTGTGATATTCAACAAATGATGTATTCAAGCTAGTCAAAGATTTTAATATGTCACTATACTATCAGTATATACATTTGATATAATGTGCTATTCTACCATATTACCAGCAATTATGTTTTTTTTTTTTTTAAAGAGCTCCTAACAAAATGGATAAGAATAGGTTGGAACAGGAGTGTAACAATCATAGAAATTGAACATTTCACTGTATGGATTGGAAATTACAATAAAAAATTTCTTCTCGTTAAGAAGCCAGACAAATGTGTCTAGTTTATGAAAATGAAGTGTTTAGTGAAGTAACATTTTTACAGAAATCTTTAGTTCCATCTTTATAAAAAGAAAATCAAGTTCAATTGCAAAATATTAAATTCACCACTGAGATGGCTGAGGCAAGGAGACAGCAGCTAAGTATTTTCATGTTCAAGAAGAAGAATCTGGATATACTGATCAACATTTAACATGGACAAAACTGGCTCATCCTGAAAATGAATATCTTCTAGGACTGATGTTTAAAAAAAAAAAAAACGAACCAGAAAAGAGAAAAGGAAAGAAAAGGGGAAAAAGACAAGAAAAAATCAAATTAGGTTGTAAAGTGTTCTAAGATGAACTAACTTACTAGGATGTAATGCAGAAGAGGATTTCAAATGAAACCAATACTTTTTTCCCCCAAGTTTGCTTAAAAGCTGTTTTTGAAGACTGGTTTTCAAGTGCAGTTGTTGACAATTATTGTAAGAATAATTATATCATATTAAGATTTTTAAATAATGTCTCAGATCATCTAGCTGTTACACTTGGTTCCTTGTGAAAATATTGTTGTTGGGTCATTTCAGTTATTCTTCATTCTTTATGATCCCATTTGGGATTTTGGGGGCAAAGATATTGGAGTTTACTGTTTCCTTTTTCAGCTCACTCTAAAGATGAAACTGAGTCAAACGAGGTTGAATGACTTTCCTTGCTATTGTCTGACTGGATTTAAACTCATAAAAATGAGTTTTCCTGGTTACAAGTCAGTTCTAGTTGAACAAATACTCTAGGATGTAGATAAAATTCTATATCCTTATCAACATAAGTATAAAGAATTCAAGAAAGATGGCTGTCCAGCCTATATTGTTGAAATAGTTTTAAATGTACATTATCAATATGGGTTTATGTTTATATAAAAAGAACATTTTGTTTTTAATTACAAAATTTTTACTCTTACTTTATAGTAAGCTTGAATCAATCTTTTTCTATTATGTTAATAAGCAGATTACAATTTTTTGAGCTGCAACCAATGACTATACTTGAATTTATAATTATATTTCAAAGTGTGAAAGTAAATAACGCAACTTTTTACTGAATTCATTTTTCCCCCAATAATTAAGACCTAGTTGTACATGGCCACACCTAACCAATACAAAGAAGGTGGCAATGGAACCTAAATTAATCTAAACATTGGCCTTATTGGCTAACCAAGATGATTAAGGTGAAGAAACCAACCACATCTCCATCTTTTGACAATTCAACAAGTCTTTCCTACAGCTACCCCATTCATAAAGATTTCACTCCTTTCATTCTAAGGCCTTACTCGTTCCTCAGGATTTTTCCATTGACTGCATAAAAGTCTTTCCAACATTAATTGTGAAAAACAGTTTCACAAGACTGAATAGTTAAAAAATGCTTGTACTCTCTTCCATAAGCATCCCTCCCCTTCCATGGTGATTTGAAGGGAAAAAAACTCATTACATATGCTATTTTAAAAAAATCTTTTTACCAACTCTTACCTCAACATTTAGTGTTAGAGAAACAAAGATTTTTTTTCTTTCCCCATGTGTTTCATGATGACTATGGGAGACATTTTTGAAATTTTATGATGTATCTCCTCTTGAGATCAGTGAATAGTTTACTCTAAGGGCTGTATAAAAGACATTTGATCAGAAGAAATATAGCCAGATATCTTGACCACTAATATTCTCTAGGGTAGATTTTTCAGGTTCTAGAAGAAAACCAAACAATTCCCCCAGCCAATCTGTGCAACTTAACAGTGAATGATATACTAGATTCTCCTTGCTCATATGGGAAGAACTTCTCAGAACAATTTGTCTAAAATAAAAGATAATATCCTCTTTTCATCCTGACCCTAATCCTAGTCACAATCACTACATAATGTTCTTTGTGAACTGAGAATATTTGCCTTTACAAGGTAGCTGCTGAGTTTTACTACTGCAAAAAGTAATTCCCATATTTTTCAACTTTCACTTGTTTGAACTAAGTCTTACTCTACACCTACACTGCTTCTTCTGGTGAAAGGCAGAGATGTTCAAGTTTCACTTTGGAGCCATTTTTCTCAACTTTTCAGTTGAAAGATTCTTCTCCTTGGCAGAGAAATAGAAGCAAAGGGATTTGATACACAAAGTAAATTATTTTAGCCACCAGATCCAGATGATCTCTTTAGAGTACCCAAAGTACTCTATTCGTGATTTTTGAAAGATTTTTAAAAATAGGGGTACTTGCCATCCAAATGGTTCAAAAAATTCCATCTGCTATCCATCAAAAATAAAATATTGTAGTACCTTTCCCATTCTTGATGATGTAAGGGAAAAAATGAAAAATTTGCTAGGAATGAATCAAGCTTAATTTTCTATAAATTGTGATTTCTGATTTTGATTATTTCCTTTTCTGAACAAACTTAAAAAAAAGAGGCAGCACTGTTTTGAGAACAAGTTACACAAGGAGGAAATAAATTTCTTTGAGTCACTGCATGGCTAGATCAGGGGAAAGCTGTACGATTTCATCTAAGTGTCAAAGAGCTTGACCAAGTCTGCCGTGTGTGTGACAAAGAGAGAAAATAGAGTAATATGAGCTAGATAACATAATTAAATGCAACTAATTGCCCAGAAGAATTTGAGAAAAAAAGTCCTCTAGTAGTATAACCCAGGGACTTATGAATGATCCTATGATATTTAACATTTTCCCCCTAATGAAAGTGGTTCAGGCATTTTGGAATTTGGAGCTATGTTCCCATAGTGAATAATACCATTATTAAACTAATGAATAAAAAGGAAAATGTTTTATGTTAAAGTACTTATATATGTGTGTATACATGTGCATGTGTGTACCAACCCTTTTGTTGTATTTCTATTAAAAGAACTATAAATTAATGTGGTTTCCATTAATTGGGGAATGATTGAACAAATCATATCTGAATTTAATATTAGAAATGAAAGATTCTTTCAGAGAAAGCTGGGGAGATTTGTATATACTAACTCAGAATGAAGTAGACATACTCAGGGCATTTTATACTATAATATTATAAAGAAAAGTTTAAAATCTTAACTAACTCTGATCAGTGTAATGATCAGTGAATTCTAGAGGCCCAATGAAGAATGCTATGCACCTCAAAAATTGAGATAACAGGGGAATATATTTGCTTAACTATGCTATTTTATAAGGGTTTTGTTTCTTTTTCTTCCCATTGAAAAAGAGTTGAAAAAATTTAAAAATTGACATTTTCTTCTAGTATTAATTATCTTTATATTTGAATAATCTCAAAATATAAAAATTCCACATCTTTTTTTTTTTTTTTTTTTTTTTTTTTTTTTTTTTTTTTCTTTTTTTTTTTTTTTTTTTTTTTTTTTTTTAATTTTTTTTTATTATATATATATATATTTTATAATATTATCCCTTGTATTCATTTTTCCAAATTACCCCCCCTCCCTTATTCCCTCCCCCCGACGACAGGCAATACCATACATTTTACATGTGTTACAATATAGTCTAAGTAAAATACATGTGTGTGAATATCATTTTCTTGTTGCACAATAAACATTAGAATCCGAAGGTATATGCAACCTGGGCAGACAGATATTAGTGCTAACAATTTACATTCCCCTCCCAGTGTTTCTTCTCTGGGTGTATCTACCTCTGTCCATCATTGATCAACTGGAAGTGAGTTGGATCTTCTTTATGTTGAAGATTTCCACTTCCATCAGAATACATCCTCATACAGTATCGTTGTTGAAGTATACAGTGATCTTCTGGTTCTGCTCATTTCACTCAGCATCAGTTGATTTAAGTCTCTCCAACCCTCTCTGTATTCCTCCTGCTGGTCATTTCTTACTGAGCAATAATATTCCATAACTTTCATATACCACAATTTACCCAACCATTCTCCAACTGATGGACATCCATTCATCTTCCAGTTTCTAGCTACAACAAAAAGAGCTGCCACAAACATTTTGGCACATATATGTCTCTTTCCGCTCTTTAGTATTTCTTTGGGATATAATCCCAGTAGTAGCGCTGCTGGGTCAAAGGGTATGCACAGTTTGATAACTTTTTGGGCATAATTCCAGATTGCTCTCCAGAATGGCTGGATTCTTTCACAACTCCACCAGCAATGCATTAGTGTCCCAATTTCCCCACATCCCCTCCAACATTTGTCATTATTTGTTCCTGTCATCTTAGCCAATCTGACAGGTGTGTAGTGGTATCTCAGAGTGGTCTTAATTTGCATTTCTCTGATCAGTAGTGATTTGGAACACTCTTTCATGTGAGTGGATATAGTTTCAATTTCTTCCTCTGAGAATTGTCTGTTCATATCCTTTGACCATTTATCAATTGGAGAATGGTTTGGTTTCCTATAAATCAGGGTCAGTTCTCTATATATTTTGGAAATGAGACCTTTGTCAGAACCTTTGTTTTTAAAAATATTTTCCCAATTTGTTACTTCCCTTCTAATCTTGTTTGCATTAGTATTATTTGTACAGAAACTTTTTAGTTTGATGTAATCAAAATCTTCTATTTTGTGATCAATAATGATCTCTAGTTCTCCTCTGGTCATAAATTCCTTCCTCCTCCACAAGTCTGAGAGGTAGATTATCCTCTGTTCCTCTAATCTATTTATTATCTCCCTCTTTATGCCTAAATCATGGACCCATTTTGATCTTATCTTGGTATATGGTGTTAAGTGTGGATCCATATCTAATTTCTGCCATACTAATTTCCAGTTTTCCCAACAGTTTTTTCCGAATAATGAATTTTTATCCCTAATGTTGGAATCTTTGGGTTTGTCAAAGATTAGATTGCTATAGATGTACCCTTTTTTGTCCTTTGTATCTAATCTGTTCCACTGATCTACCGGTCTATTTCGTAGCCAATACCAAATGGTTTTGGTGACTGCTGCTATATAATATAGCTTTAGATCAGGTACACTTAGACCACCTTCCTCTGAGTTTTTTTTCATTAGTTCCCTTGCAATTCTTGACCTTTTATTCTTCCATATGAATTTTGTTGTTATTTTTTCTAGGTCATTAAAATAGTTTCTTGGGAGTCTGATTGGTATAGCACTAAATAAATAGATTATTTTGGGGAGTATTGTCATCTTTATTATATTCGCTCGGCCTATCCAAGAGCACTGAATGTCTTTCCAATTATTTAAATCTGATTTTATTTTTGTGGCAAGTGTTTTGTAATTTTTCTCATATAATTCCTGACTTTTCTTTGGTAGATGGATTCCCAAATATTTTATACTATCAACATTTGTTTGGAATGGAATTTCTCTTTGTATCTCTTGCTGTTGCATTTTGTTAGTGATATATAAAAATGCCGAGGATTTATGTGGATTTATTTTGTATCCTGCCACTTTGCTGAAATTTTGAATTATTTCTAGTAGCTTTTTAGCAGAGTCTTTGGGGTTCTCTAAGTATACCATCATGTCATCTGCAAAAAGTGATAGTTTAATTTCCTCATTTCCTACTCTAATTCCTTGAATCTCTTTCTCGGCTCTTATTGCCGAGGCTAGCGTTTCTAGTACTATATTGAATAGTAATGGTGATAGTGGGCAACCTTGTTTCACTCCTGATCTTACTGGGAAAGGTTGCAGTTTATTTCTATTGCATATTATGCTTACTGACGGTCTTAAATATATACTCCTGATTATTCTAAGGAATAATCCGTTTATTCCTATACTCTCAAGAGTTTTTAGTAGGAATGGATGTTGGATTTTGTCAAATGCTTTTTCTGCATCTATTGAGATGATCATATGGTTCTTATTAATTTGATTATTAATATGGTCAATTATATTAATAGTTTTCCTAATATTAAACCAGCCCTGCATTCCTGGAATAAATCCTACTTGATCATAGTGTATTATCTTGGAGATGATTTTCTGAAGTCTTTTTGCTAATATCTTATTTAAGATTTTAGCATCAATATTCATTAAGGAGATTGGTCTATAATTTTCTTTCTCAGTTTTCGATCTACCAGGTTTAGGTATCAGTACCATGTCTGTGTCATAAAAGGA